>NC_136386.1:615000-990631 GCF_965140285.1 Lepidochelys kempii | reverse complement strand
ACGCGCTATCTCAGAGTCTCATGCCCCCATAGGGCATCCTCTCCCCAAGCACTCACCACCAGAGCTATAATCCTCCTTCAGCATCTTCAGCCACCCTGGAAAATAAAAGGGGGAGGCCTGGTGAATTAGCAGGTCCGGCACTGCTCCCGCACCCACCCCAGCAGAACCAGACCCACAAAATCTAGGGTGCAGGGAAGAAATGGGTGGAGCAAAACCCAGCTCGGTCTAAGGTACATCTTAGATTGGGGGGGGGAGGGCAGTTGCTCAGTAGGGGGCGCTCTCCCCCTGTAGTCAGTGCTGGCCCCAGTGTGGTGCTGGGGCGGGGCCTGTGCTCTCAAGAGGGGGGCTCAATAGGGGGTGCTCTCTCCCTGCAGTTACTGCTGGCCCCAGTGCCCCACGCAGCACTAGGGATCTGTGGAGAAGGGGACTTGGCAGTGCTGGGAGTGGGGAGGGCAGTGCCATAGTGCAGCCAGGAGTGGGTTGGGGAGCTCTGACCTTTCAGATTTTCCTTCTTGAGCAGGAGCAGGAGCAGGATGCAGAAGGTGCTGAGGAGACCCCCCATCCAAGCCAGCACCCAGTGGGCACGGAGATCTGCCAGGACACAGGGGTTAGGGTTGCCAGGTTTCCGGTTTTCAACAGGAACGCCCAGTCAAAAAGGGACCCTGGCAGCTCCGGTCAACACTGCTGACTGGGCTGTTAGAAGTCTGGTCAGAGGGGCTGGCAGACTCCCTACCTGGCTCCACGTGGCTCCCCAGAACCAGTGACACATCCCTCAGATCCTAGGCAGAGGCAGGGCCAGGGAGGCTCCGTGCACTGCCCCTGCCCTGAGTGCCGGCTCCGCAGCTCCACTGGCCGGGATCCACAGCCAATGGGAGCTGTGGGGGCAGTGCCTGCAGGCGGAGGCAGCATGCACCAAGCAGAGCACCTGGCTGCGTTTCTGCCTAGGAGCTGAGGGACATGTCACCACTCCTCAAGGAAGAGCTGCCGAGAGCCCACACCCCAACCCCCTGCCCAAACCACTCATTTCTGACCCCACCCTGGAGTGCACTCCCCCAGCCAGAGCCCTCACCCCCTCCTGCACCACAACCCCCTGCCCCAGCCGGGTGAAAACAAGCAAGGGAGTGAGGATGGGGGGGAGCAAGCAACAGAGGGAGGGGCTGGAGTGAGCGGGGGTGGGGCCTCAGAAGGGGCGGGGCAAGAGTGTTTGGTTTTATGTGATTACAACATGGGCAGGTGGTGCTCAGGGCACAGGGTGGGGGGGAGCAGAAGAGAAGAGGGTTCGGGGCTGGAGCCCCTGGTGGCAGCGAATTATCCCAAGGCAGGCTCGAAGGAGACACACACACACAGCTTTGGACTGGCCGCTCAGCAGCTTTCCCTGCTCTCTCCAGAATTGCCACGGCCCAGGGAGTGCCTGGCCACAGGCTGACCCCTTGCCTGAGGCCCTCCTGTCACAGAGTGTGGGGGAGTCAGGGCCTGGCCCCCCACTTCCTGCGATTCACCATGACTCTCAGCCAGCCAGTGGAACAGAAGGTTTATTAGCCAACAGGAACACCGAGCTTGTAGGCACAGAGAACAGGACCCCTCAGTCAGGTCCATCTTGGGGGGCAGGGAGGCCAGAGCCCCATCTGGGCCTCCCTCCATTTCCCCAGACAGCTCCAAACTGAAACTCTTCCCAGCAGTCTCACCCAGCCTCCCCCGGCTCCTCCTCCAGCCTTTGTCCAGTTTCCCGGGCAAAAGGTGTCACCTGGCCCAGGTATCGTCCCTCAAGTGAAGTCATACCCTGGTATCCCATCCCCAATGCAGACAGTCCCATAAAACTCCCCTGCAATATTCCCCGGTCAATCCGCCCCACTCCCTACTCCATCACACCTCCTTTAAACCCTGCCCCTTCCAGGGAGCTGCACCCTATCCCTCCCTCCCAACAGGGCCACTAGGAGCCCCCTTCACAGGCAGGAGGGAAGGGCGGTCCCTGGGGGTCCAGCATCCCCCTCGCCCCGCACTGGGCTCAGCCCCAGCACTGGGTCCAACAAGCGTTGTTCAGCTCCAGAGCAGAGAGGCCCTGGCACAATGGGGGGCCAGCCGCCCCCCCGGAGCCCCCCCCCCCGCGCCCCCCACCCGTGACATACTCACACTTCTCCAGTGAGCAGGCCCAGCCGGTGCCCACCACGCTGCCCTCAGCAAGCCAGACCTGTGGAGACAGCTGCCTGTTACTGACGCAGCGCAAGGACCCATTACACCCACGGGTGCCGCTCCCGCACAGCACTGACCTGCAGACACTGCCCAGCCTGCACATCCCGTCGCAGCTGCTGCTCCAGGGCCCCCACCGCAACTCCCTGCGCAGAAGGCAAAGGACGAGAATGGTACAGGAGCTGCTGGGGCCGCAGCCTGCGGGGAGGGCCTGGGGAGGGGGTCCCTGCAGGCCCTGCCCTCCATGGAGCTGCATAGGGCAAGGGGCCCCTCACCATGCTGGTGGAGCTGGCCAGTGGAACGCAGGTGCCATGCTCCATGGCACAGAGCAACATGTTCCCTTGCGGGTCCCTGGTCTCCATCAGCAAGAGGTCGGCCGGCTGGCCCTGCATGGCGCCTAGGGCAGAGGAGAGGCTGAGGGGGCCACCAGGCTCAGGGGAACCCGAGCCCAGCTAGCCCCCCTTGGAGCAGAGATGGTGTCCGCGCCCCAGCGTGGCACTCACCTTCCAGCAGGCACTGCATGAGCTGGACCCGCCCACCACTCCACACCTGGAGAGACAACAGGGTCAGCAACTAGTCTAGGCAAGAGAAAGTTGTGAACTGCAGAGGTGGGGCAGATGGTTGCATTCAAGGCATAAACTCGGGGACAGGGAAGCAGCTGCGAGGGCACCTGGGGCATCCCGGGCCAGCCCGGAGGGAGCGGGAATGCCGAGCCCCGGCCCTGTGGCTCTGCTGGGGGATCCCGGGCCAGCCCGGAGGGAGCGGGAATGCCGAGCCCCGGCCCTGTGGCTCTGCTGGGGGATCCCGGGCCAGCCCGGAGGGAGCGGGAATGCCGAGCCCCGGCCCTGTGGCTCTGCTGGGGGATCCCGGGCCAGCCCGGAGGGAGCGGGAATGCCGAGCCCCGGCCCTGTGGCTCTGCTGGGGGATCCCGGGCCAGCCCGGAGGGAGCGGGAATGCCGAGCCCCGGCCCTGTGGCTCTGCCAGCTGGTGCTCCCTGTCCAGGGTCTCCTACCTGGACACACAGGTTCGGATGAGGCTGCAACGTCCCAAACTCATGGAGAGTCTGCAGGGAGGAGGGAGGGGCTATGACATGCAAACCCCAGTGCCTGAGCACACACTGCTCCACCCCCTCTCTTCTCCTGCCCCCCCCCGATGCCCATCCCCCCCCCTCCACACCCCCATCCCCCCACCTCCCCCTGCCCTTCCCCCATCCCTCCCCCAAACGACTGCCCCTTTCTCCACCCGCCCCACCTGCTTGCCCATCCCGGCCAGCAGACCCACTCACAGGCAGGGTGAGGGCCTGACGCAGGTGTGGCAGCTCATGACAGGGCCCGGCCCTCTTCAGCCTCCAGCAGGGCACGAGCTCGGCTGGAACAGCGCAGGGCACCAACACAGAGCAGCTCAGCCTCCCCGCGGTGAGACGCAGCTTCAGCTGGGCCTGTGCCCACAGCCGGGTCCACGCCATAGGGTCTGCAACAGCCATGGGGCAAAGGGCTCGGCACGGCCCGCCCTGGGCACGGCCCGTCACCACCCGCCTGCCGTTCCCCACTCCCTCTCGCTGCCAGCAGTGCCAGCCTGCTCTCTGCAGGAGCCAGCCTGGCACTGCTCACTACCCCTCCCACTACCTGATCCCGATCACCCAGAGGCCCCCCAGCTCACAGATATAACCCCTGCCCAGAGCCCCCCCATCAAGCCCAGCTCATAGGCAATCCCTGCTGAGAGACCCCCATCATGAAGTTTGGGGGAGAGGGGGCCCTGCATGCCCCCCCACCCCCCGACTTCCTGCGATTCACCGTGACTCTCAGCCAGCCAGTAAAACAGAAGATTTATTAGACAACAGGAACATGGTCTAACACCGAGCTTGTAGGTGCAGAGAACAGGACCCCTAAATCAGCTCTGTCTCGGGGGGAGGGAGGGGAAGAGAGCCCAGACCCCGGTTCTGGCCTCCCTCCATTTCCCCAGCCAGCTCCAAACTGCCAACCCCACTCCAGCAGCCTCACCCAGCCACACACCCCCCGGCTCCTCCTCCAGCTTTGTCCAGTTTCCAGGGCAGAAGGTGTCACCTGGCCCCATCCCCCTCCAGGTTACCTGCTCAGGTAACTCTCTGCAGTGAAGTCACCCCTTGGCATCCCATCACCATCTCGTACCAATGCAGACAGTACCAGCAAAACTCCCACATAACATCCCCAGGTCAATCCTCCATACTTCGTCACACCCTCAACACCTGCCCAGAGCCCCCCAACTCCCGCTCCCAGCACAGACAAGACCCCCTGTTCAGAGCCCCCCCGTAACTCCTGCCCCACACCCACCCAGCACACAGCCAACTCTCCCACCCAGACCCCCACAACTTCCCATCCCAGCACACAGACAGGAGCCCTGCCCCCCGCAGCACACCCCTCCCCAAGACAGGTATAGACGACTGTGGCCTAATTACCCTGCGTGAAGGGGCAGCGGCTGGTCCTGGGGGGATCCGGGATATCTGGCCAGACCTGGGCAAGAAACAGTGTGATCATGCCCCGCACCCTGGGGACAGCGCCCCCTGCTGGGGCCCCCACTCCGCCCTGGGGAACCCCTGGGCTCTCAGTGCCCCCTACCACCCTGGGGACAGCGCCCCCTGCTGGGGCCCCCACTCCGCCCTGGGGAACCCCTGGGCTCTCAGTGCCCCCCACCACCCTGGGGACAGCGTCCCCTGCTGGGGCCCCCACTCCGCCCTGGGGAACCCCTGGGCTCTCAGTGCCCCCCACCACCCTGGGGACAGCGTCCCCTGCTGGGGCCCCCACTCCGCCCTGGGGAACCCCTGGGCTCTCAGTGCCCCCCACCACCCTGGGGACAGCGCCCCCTGCTGGGGCCCCCACTCCGCCCTGGGGAACCCCTGGGCTCTCAGTGCCCCCCACCCCAGGGACAGCGCCCCCTGCTCCCCCCATAAGTGCCTGCCAAGTGCCAGGGCCCATGGGGAGCAGCTCCCAGCCCAGGCCCTACCTGCAGGCAGAGGCAGGGCAGCAGCTGGGCAGAGGGCAGGCTGTAGTTCTGAGGCCCCTTCTGCAGACAGGAACAGGAGACGACACTGGTCACTCGCCACCCCCCACCCTGCCATGCAACTGCCAGTGCCACAAGGTGCCCCTGTGGCCCAGAGCAGGAAGCTGAAGGAAGGGCTCACCCCAGGCTGCTGGCAACGCTGGGACAGAACCCAGGAGTCCTGGCTCCCAGGCCCTGGGGCTAAGCTCACAACCCCACGGCCCTCCCATGGAGAGCTGCAGGGTATAAAGGCCAGAGTGCCACTGGGGGTGTGGAGGTCCAGAGGAGCGGGGTGGGGGATGAAGGGGGGCAGGGTACAAAGTGGATAGGGAAGAGGGGTACTGGGGCCGACCCCTCACTCACCTCTGTCCTGAGTCCCTTGAGTCCACTTGTCTGGTTCCAGTAGAACCACATGGTGAAGTTCTGCCCCGCGGGCACATCCTGCAACTGCACCACTATGTGCTCCGGCCCCACAGAGAGGTGCAGCCTGGGCACTGCCGTGGGACAGTGAGTGAGACCCCAGCCCAGAAAGCCCTGCCCCAGGGACCCCCCTCACTGCCCCAGGGACCCGCAGCCCAGAAAGCCCTGCCCCAGGGACCCCCCTCACTGCCCCAGGGACCCGCAGCCCAGAAAGCCCTGCCCCAGGGACCCCCCCTCACTGCCCCAGGGACCCCCCCTCACTGCCCCAGGGACCCGCAGCCCAGAAAGCCCTGCCCCAGGGACCCCCCTCACTGCCCCAGGGACCTCCCCTCACTGCCCCAGGGACCCGCAGCCCAGAAAGCCCTGCCCCAGGGACCCCCCTCACTGCCCCAGGGACCCCCCCTCACTGCCCCAGGGACCCGCAGCCCAGAAAGCCCTGCCCCAGGGACCCCCCTCACTGCCCCAGGGACCCGCAGCCCAGAAAGCCCTGCCCCAGGGACCCCCCTCACTGCCCCAGGGACCTCCCCTCACTGCCCCAGGGACCTCCCCTCACTGCCCCAGGGACCCGCAGCCCAGAAAGCCCTGCCCCAGGGACCCCCCTCACTGCCCCAGGGACCTCCCCTCACTGCCCCAGGGACCCGCAGCCCAGAAAGCCCTGCCCCAGGGACCTCCCCTCACTGCCCCAGGGACCTCCCCTCACAGAAAGCCCTGCCCCAGGGACCCCCCCCCTCACTGCCCCGGGGACCCGCAGCCCAGAAAGCCCTGCCCCAGGGACCCCCCCCCTCACTGCCCCGGGGACCCGCAGCCCAGAAAGCCCTGCCCCAGGGACCCCCCCCCTCACTGCCCCGGGGACCCGCAGCCCAGAAAGCCCTGCCCCAGGGACACCCCCCCCTCACTGCCCCGGGGACCCCCAGCCCAGAAAGCCCTGCCCTGGGGACCACTCACTGCCCCAGGGACCCCCAGGCCAGAGAACCCCCACCTCAGGAACCACTCACTGCCCCAGGGACCCCCAGCCAAGAGAGCCCCTGCCCCAGGGACCCTCCCCCTTACTCACTGCCCCAGTCCTGCCAGGGCCTCAGTGGGTGACCCCTGAGCTCTCTGTGCCCAGCTTCCCCTGGGCGGAGGGGCTGGAACTGACCCAGCTGCCAGGCCCAGGGGGCCATGTGAGACAGCCCCATGGGAACGGGGGAACAGGCTGCAGGGGGGGGGATCTGGCTCCCACAGATGCTCAGCAAGGGGGGGCCCATTAGGGAGTTGGTGACACCCGCATGAATCAGGCTTCACAAGCTCCTACCTTGGCACAGCCGGATGGCAGCCCGCGCTGCAGGCCAGGAACAGTCTGGTGGGGGGGGGGGAAGGAGAGACAATGCAGGGGGGTCAGCAGGGGCCACAGACAGCTCTGGGGACAGGGGGAGGGGCTGGCAGCCACGGAGAGGGAGGGCAGGGAGAGGGGCCCTGGCAGTCATGGTGGGGAGGGGCTGACAGCCATGGGGGCAGGGAGAGGGGCCAGCAGCAGGTTACCAATCCTGGAATCCCCCTGCCGCCCCAGGCCTGGGGGCTGTGCCGTGCTGGCATTGCGGGCGGGCACTCACCGGGCACACGGTGTGTCTGGCTCAGCACTTCCCGGTACCGGGGACTCGTGTAGGACGTGACGTGCAGCTCCCCTCGCAGGACCGCCTCAAAGCAGTGAAACCACAGGGAGCCCTGGGGGAGCAGGGGTCACTCAGCCAAGGGGGCCAAACCCAGCCCAGCCCCTCTCTCCCCCCCACCAGAGGGCCAGAGGTCACTCAGCCAAGAGGGCCAAACCCAGCCCAGCCCCTCTCACCCCCCGCACCAGGGGCCCGGGGTCACTCAGCCAAGGGAGCCCAGCCCAGCTCCCCTCCCCACCAGGGAGCCAGGGGTCACTCAGCCAAGGGGGCCCAGCCCAGCTCCCCTCCCCACCAGGGAGCCAGGGGTCACTCAGCCAAGGGGGCCCAGCCCAGCCCCTCCCCCTCCCCCTCCAACCAGGGGGCCAGGGTCACTCAGCCAAGGGGGCCCAGCCCAGCCACTCTCCCCTCCCCCACCAGGGGCCCGGGGTCACTCAGCCAAGGGGGCCCAGCCCAGCCCCGCCCCCACCCCATCCGTCCTGGGGCCCGGACACGACGCCCCTTCAGTCCCCACTGGGAAGCCGAGTGCGCCCCGCAGGCTCAGCCCATTCTCCCCAAAGCCCCGGCAGGGCTGGGCCACCTACCACGGTGTGGTTGGGGCGTGCCAGGGTGCGGGGCAGCTGGACCTCGAGGGCGACGCAGCGGGAGGAGGGGTACGCCTGTACCGAGAGCAGCACCCAGCTCCGCAGGGGCCCTGAGAGAGCAGGGAGCAAAGGGAGCCGTGAGCGGCAGGCAGGGAGAGGGACACGGGGTCGGGGCTGCCCGCAGGTCCTCACCACTGTCCCGATGCCGCAGGGTGTCCATCCCAGCTCCGTCTTGGACCCCCTCACCTGCCACCTCCTCCTGGGGCCCTAAAACAGAAACAGCCACTCAACAGGTTGTGCCCCACAGCCCGTGAGGCAGCACGTGCCCGGAGTGGGCCCCAGCCAGCTGCGCTCACACCTCTGGCACCTGGTGCCCAGCCCCAGCCCCCCGGCTGACCAAGAGCAGACGTGCCTGGCTGGCTCAGCACAGGCCAGGCTGGGAGGCCTTGGAGCTCCCCACACCAGGGCTGCACTAAGGCGAGGGAAATGTTACTCCTCCCTCCACTCTGCCCCTGGGGGGACAGCCCCAAGCCGCTGCCACTCACACACCTGGGGGGTGCAGCGGGGCTCTGGGGGGAGGGGGCGGAGGGAATGGACAGAACTGGGCTCTGGGGCTGCCTTTCTGCCTGTGATGAAGTGGGGATTTTCCCTTGTTATGTTGTATCTGAGTCTTACTGTTTTGCATGAATGCTGTGTGAGCCTCAGTTTCCCTGTGTATTGCACCAATGTCTGGGTGGTGGGAATAAGCATGTGTGACTTGCGGGGGCTGCTCCAGCTGCCTGCAGGGATGCTATGGCCGCCCCTTTGTCACCTGAGACCCAGGAGGGGGATGACACCAGCTGACTCTTGGCCTGGGAAGCGAGACAAAGACCCGAGGAGCAGCAAAGGGCAGGGCAGGGGCCAGGCAGCTGGAAGGGAGTCAGTCTCTGCTGGCTTGGGGTGCAGGGGGAGGACCAGAGCCCTGGCTCTGGGCTCCCCTCCCCCAAAGATGGGCTTCACTGAAAGTCACTGATTTCTGTGCTAACAAGCTCTTCCCGACGCTGTGGTCCTGTCAACAAATAAACCTTCTGTTTTACGCTGGCGGAGAGTCACATCTGACTGCGGAGTTGGGGGGCAGGACCCACTGGGCCCCCCAGGACCCCACCTGGGCAGACTCGCTGTGGGAAGCGCACGGAGGGGCGGGGGATGCTGAATGCTCCGAGGTCAGACCCAGGAAGGTGGAAGCCGTGTGAGCTGTGTGTCCTGCAGACAGGCTGCTCCCAGAGTCCTGCCCGGCTCCGCAGGGAGCAGTTCCAGAGCATCGCCCGGGGACCCCGTGACAGGCCCCAACCTGCTCTCACCCAGCACAGCCAGCTGCAGCTCGACCTTCACGCAGGGGGAGCAGTCGGACGCTGCTGCGCAGTGCAGCACAGACTCCATCCTCATTTGGGTCGGCACCAGAACTGGGCCAGAGGCCAGCCCCACGGCCCCAGGGCTGCACAACACGTCGGCCTCTGCAGAGTGGAGAGAAAACCCTTTACCCCGACACATCCCACCCCAGGCACCGGCACAGCGCCCCCCAGCGGGCGAGGGGGCCGTGACAACGTGGGGATTGTCTGTAACACTGTTGTGAACTGTGTGACTGTGCCCAGCCCCTTGGCATCGCCGCCCTGCAGGTGCAGAAGGGTGAAAATGCTGCTCCTTGGGCACAGCAGGATACAGGAGGGCAGCTGGTTGGGGGGGGTCGGAAGAGGGCGGCATGGACTGGCTGGCACCGCCCCACAGCTACGGAGGACTAGAAAAGACCGGGGAGCCCCACAGCCTGAACACGGGAGAGCTACCAGTGGGATGATCTGGATGCTGGACACACGAACTCAGGGGTTGGCAGCAGGCCAGTGGGAAGAACGGGGCTCCTAGAGACATGGGTCTCTTACCTGGGACCAGTCTGAGACAGAGCAACAGACACAGAAAGGAAACCAAGGGTCTTCCCGCAGCAGCCTGGCTCCTGGGCACCCTGGGCTCTGGCTGTCCCTTCGCTGCTCTCCGCTGAGCCAGGACTGGAACCCGGCACCAGCTGGCGCGGCACAGGGAGATACTCCGAGCGGGGGCTCGCTCCGTGGCCTGGCTGGGCAGAGCTCCCGGGGGGAGGCAGGGGCTGCAGCCCAGAGGCTCAGAGCCATTGTTGTGACCTGCCTTGTTGAAGAGGGCAAACTGAAAGTGTAACCCTGGAGCCCAGGCCAGGACATGGCACAGCCCGTCACCCACATGGCTGGCAATACCAAGGGAATTAGCCAGCTGGCACCGGATGAGGAAGAGCCCGCAATGGGAGGAAAATGGCCCGTGGCTAACACAGCTGCTAACTCTTCCTCTGCCTGCCCCGCAAGAAAGTCATCCTCACGCCGGGGCTTCCAGCCAGGTCCTGGGCTTGCCTTGCTGGGCAGGGGGACTAGCCAGCCCGAGAGGTGTCAGGTGTGGAGTCCCTCGGGAAGCGGCTCGCTGCATGGCCTCCAGGAACATGGAGACTTCATGGGCAGGACGCACCTGGAGCCACCTGGATGGAGATGCTGGCTAAGCCCAGACCACTACAGCCGCACCAAAGGAAGAAGGAGAACCGGCCACTGGCCCCCTCAGGCAGTACCGAGCACTCCTCCCCCCATGCAGGTCCCCCCCATCCCAGCAACAGGAGGGGAGAGGAGGGGCAGGTCCCAGTGGCTGAAGGAGCAGGAGACTCCAGTGCTTCAGCTCCCCAGACAGCTGCTGGAAAAGTCAAACTTTCCAGTAAGTTTTTGGAATGTGTTTGGGACAACTTTTTGTTCTGGAAAGTGGAGAAAGTAACCAGGGTGTAGCCACGTTAGTTGGGATTCTGACCCACAGGGAGTAATTGGTAGCGAATCTGAAAGTGGAAGGCATTGGGTGAAAGCAACCAGGAGAGACTTCAGGATTCTCAGAATAAGCAGCAGATTAAGGACAATGGAATTCAAAAAAGCAGACTTCAAAAACCTCAGAGAACTGGTAGGTCAGGGCCCATAGGGAAATCAAAGGAATAAAGGAGTTCAGGGGAGGCACAAACACACAATTACAAGCTATCCTGACATGAAGAAAAGGATAGGAAGAGTATTCAGAGGCCAGTATGACTCCATGAGGAATCTTTAATGACATGACAATCAAAAAGGAATCCTACAAGAAGCAGATACATGGACGACTTCCTAAGGAGGAATACAAAAGAAAAGCACAAGTGTGTAGGGACAAAATCAGAAAGGCCAAGGCACAAAATGAGTTACACTAGCAAGAAACATAAAAGGCAAGAAGAAAAGATACTATAAATACCCTGGGGAAAGAGAAAGACAAAGAAAAGGGCAGGTGTTCTGCTTAGCAAGGCAGGAGAGCTAATAACTGATGACATCTAGAAAGTTGAGGTGTTTTAGGTTTACTTTGCTTCAATCATCACTAAAAAGGTTAATGGTGACCAGATACTCAACATAATTAATATTAACAACCAGGGGGAAGGAATGCAAGTCAAAATAAGGAAAGAACAGGTGAAAGAACATTTAGAGAAGAAGTTAGATGTATTCACCTCAGCAAGGCCGGATGAAATTCACCATGGGATACTTAAGGAACTAGCTGAAACAATCTCAGAACTGGAGTACTTGTGGCACCTTAGAGACTAACCAATTTATTTGAGCATAAGCTTTCGTGAGCTACAGCTCACTTCATCGGATGCATGCTGTGGAAAGTACAGAAGATCTTTTTATACACACAAACCATGAAAAACACCCATTTTTTCATGCTTTGTGTGTATAAAAGATCTCCTACACTTTCCACAGTATGCATCTGATGAAGTGAGCTGTAGCTCACGAAAGCTCATGCTCAGATAAATTGGTTAGTCGCTAAGGTGCCACAAGTCCTCCTTTTCTTTTTGCGAATACAGACTAACACGGCTGTTACTCTGAAATCTCAGAACCATTAGCAGTTATCTCTCAGAACTCCTGGAGGATGGGTCATGACCCAGAACATGGGAGAAGGGCAAACGTAGCACCTATCTTTAAAAAGGGGAACAAAGTGGACCCAGGGAATTACAGACCAATCAGCTTAACTTCAGTACCTGGAAAAATACTGGAACAAATGATTAAATTGTCAATTTCTAAGCACCTAGAGGATAATAGTGTTATAAGGAATAGCCAGCATGGATTTATCAAGGACAAATCATGCCAAACCAACCTAATTTCCTTCGTGGACAGGGTTACTGGCTTAGCGAATGGAGGGAAGCTGTAGATGTGGTAAAAAGAAAGAGGAGTACTTGTGGCACCTTAGAGACTAATGCTCAAATCAATTTGTTCGCATAAGCTTTCGTGGGCTAACAAATTGATTTGAGCATTAGTCTCTAAGGTACCACAAGGACTCCTCGTTCCTTTTGCTGATACAGACTAACACGGCTAGCTCTCCGAAACCTGTAGATGTGATGTATCTTGATTTAAGTCAGGCTTTTGACACAATGCCACATGGCAGCCTCATAAGCAAACTAAAGGGGATGTGGGCTATAGCAGGGGTTTTCAAAGTTTTTTCATTTGTAGACCTCTAAAAAATGTCAAATGGAGATGCAGACCCCTTTGGAAATCTTAGGCAGTCTGCAGCCCCACAGGGGTCCACAGACCACAGGCTGAAAACCACTGGACTAGATGAAAATATTATAAGGTGAGTGCACAACTGGTTGAAAGCCTGTAGTCAAAGAGTAGTTATCAATGGTTTGCTGTCAAACTGGAAGGCTGTATCTAGTAAGAACATGAGAATGGCCAGACAGGGTCAGACCAAAGGTCCATCCAGCCCCGTGTCCTGTCTGCCGACAGTGGCCAATGCCAGGTGCCCCAGAGGGAGCGAACCCAACAGGTAATCCTCAAGTGATCCCCCCCCCGTCGCCCATCCCCAGCTTCTGGCAAACAGAGGTGAGACACACACTCCCTGCCCACCCTGGCTAACCACCACTGATGGACCTGTCCTCCGTGGACTTGTTTAGTTTAAGGTGGTGCAATTTGTCTGTAACAACTTAGCCACCAACTACAATATTGCCACGCAGCTGCCATAACCCGTGCTGCCTTGGCCTTGAGGCTGCTCAAAGAGGCCGTAAAACACTGGTCTCCATGGAACTTTTACTCCAAAAATTCCAGTGGCATACAGCAGACCTCTGTCATACTTTGTCCAAAATAACCAAAAACATCTCACATAAAGTATCCTCCATTAAAACTTCAGAAAAACAACAGAGTGTGGAAAGGCAGGGGGAGAGGTGGAAAGAAACCAATTAAGCCTGTCCGGTCAGTTTAAAGTATAGGCTACCAGCAGCCAAGTAAGTAAACCGAGAAAAAAGAAGAAGAAAAGGACATAGTTAGCTCTGAGCCAAGAGTAGGCTCCCTAGGTTGAAACAGTTGGGAACCCTTATCCCCAGGTTCTCATTCTGGCTCTGGGAGAAGAAGAGTGTGGGTTGTTACCAGCTCCTGCAAACCCTGCCATTCTGCACTTTGAAAATGTTTTTTTCTTCCCCTTCTTTCTCTCCACTCCCCCAGGACCAAGTCCCAGCTCCAGTCTCTAAAGGTAGTCTGTTAACTCTGCTTTTGACTTTAAACCCTGTTGTGCCAAATCATCTTTAACCACCCCTAACTAATTTACAACCCTTCAGCAGCCCTTGCTGAAGCAGCACCAAACTTGAAAGATTCCTGGCAGCTTCCCATAATGCTGCCCTCACTTCAAACCTCTCACAAGGGGACTGAAGTGCCTCCTTTCCCTGGAAGGCATTCAGTCCCCATGGGGAGGGACCTTCTTCCACTACCCATATACCAAGGAGGGTGGGCTCCTCAGCCACCCCCATCCCTCTGGGTCCCCTAACACTTCCTCCATTTCCTTTTTAATCTCATCCCAAGGTGACCCCTGCACCTGGTTTGGGCCCTGATTCTTCCTTATCCATTTATCCAAAAAATCCTTTACCCTGGCTTGCCAGAACCCGCAACTACCATCACGAGAGTTCGCGATACCCCCTCCAAGCAAAAAGAAAAGGAGGACTTGTGGCATCTTAGAGACTAACCAATGTATTTGAGCATAAGCTTTCGTGAGCTACAGCTCATTGGTTAGTCTCTAAGGTGCCACAAGTACTCCTTCTCTTTTTGCAAATACAGACGAACACGGCTGTTACTCTGAAATCCCTCCAAGCAGCTGCACAGACTGTTGGGGAGGGGGACTTACAGGCTGCCACTAACCTATCCGATGCGATGCATCCGAGTGAGTCACCAGCACCAAGATGTTAGGGGGCTTATTCTTTCACCCACTTACTTCCCTGGTCCTTCTTGCATGAACAGAGAGCAACAATACCCCAAGTCCAAAGGTGCAAACAATTCGATGTTTATTGGGGTGAACTTCCAGCAAGAGATGATTCCAGTTTCCTTCCTTAGTGTCCCCCTTCCCAGCTCTGACACCACAGAGGCTTACCTGTGTCCCTGTTCCCATTCCTGCCCTTAGCCAAACATGATTCCAATTTCCCCATTCCCTGTTCCCATTTTCCCCACACCCACCCACTTCCTGATTGACTGCAGACTATATAGTAAAACTTGAGTTCTGCTTAGCTATACCGTAACCAATCACTTTACTAAAATTTAACTAACCAATCCTAACATATTGTAACATGATTATGTAACCAATTATATTCCACCACCTTAATTAGTTTACACCCAGCAAAATTAATTATACAGCAAACAGAAACAATCACAGAACCAGACAGATTATACAGACAAACAAGAGGGAAAGGGGGACTCCAGTGATAGAACAAACACAGAAATGAGGATTTCATATCCCAGCTATTGATAAGTGAGTTCTTGCCAGACAGGATGCTACCAAACTAAGTTTCCTTTTACATCTTCTAGGCACTTCCCTTTCTCTGGAGGCCATAGGCGTTATCAGGACAGGATTGTATTCGTAACAGCTCAGTAGCACCTTATTTCAGTGTGACTAGTTTGGAATGTGAGGATGTGACCAGTCGCTTCCCAGCTTATGGCTGCCTCTGTTGCTTAGCCAGAGATCTTAGCCTAAGCACAGGGCCTCAGACTGTCACAGTAAGAGAAGGCCCTTACACCGGCAGACAGTGATTTTGATTCTTTCTTTTATCACTTGGCTAGTTCTAGAGGTATAAGACTACACCTAAATTTTTAGAGCATAGGCCTTTACAGACAGGCCTGAATATCTATATCCTAACAGTGGGGCCCATCAGGGTCAGGCCTGGGTCCAGTACTAGTCAATGTTTTTATTAATGGACTTGGATAATGGAGTGGAAATGCGCTTATAAAATCAGCAGCTGACACCAACCTGGGAGGGGTTGCAATCACTTTAGAAGGCAAGATTAGAATTCAAAATTACCTTGGGAAAATAGAGAATTGGTCTGAATTCAACGAGATGAAATTCAGTAAAGTGCAAAGCAATTCACTTAGGAAGGAAAAATCAAAAGCACAACTCTGTGCCCTGTGTTCATGGCACAGCTGGGCACCGGGGACCCTCAGACCCATTGAGCGAGAGGAGTAGCTGTGTCATGTGTCTCTCCACTGTGCTTGATGGACAGGCTGTGGGAGCCTAGTGACCCTGGGGACCCAGACACCAGGGTCATGTGCCCCCAGCCCCACCTGGGGAGAGAGCATGCCCTGACCCCTGCTAGGGGAGAGGGAGGAATTCCACCTGCCCACCCCCCACGCTTCCCCAGAAACGGCACTGCAATAGGGCACTTACCCAGCAGCCAGCAGGACAGGCCCTGCAGGAAAAGAAGGGAAAGATCAGGGAGAAACCAGGTCCTCAGCATTCACATGCTAGGACCCCCCCCCTCAGCCAGCGCCCTGCCCCGTCCCCACGCCGCCCCCTGCTGGGAGACCCCCCCCCCTCAGCCAGCGCCCTGCCCCGTCCCCACGGCGCCCCCTGCTGGGAGACACCCCCCCTCAGCCAGCGCCCTGCCCCGTCCCCACGGCGCCCCCTGCTGGGAGACCCTCCCCCCTCAGCCAGCGCCCTGCCCCGTCCCCACGGCGCCCCCTGCTGGGAGACACCCCCCCCCTCAGCCAGCGCCCTGCCCCGTCCCCACGGCGCCCCCTGCTGGGAGCCCCCCCCCCTCAGCCAGCGCCCTGCCCCGTCCCCACGGCGCCCCCTGCTGGGAGCCCCCCCCTCAGCCAGCGCCCTGCCCCGTCCCCACGGCGCCCCCTGCTGGGAGCCCCCCCCCTCAGCCAGCGCCCTGCCCCGGCCCCACGGCGCCCCCTGCTGGGAGCCCCCCCCCTCAGCCAGCGCCCTGCCCCGGCCCCACGGCGCCCCCTGCTGAGAGAGGCCAGGGCTGCATGAGCCAGGAGCCCCCCCAAGCCTCCCTCATTCCAGCAGTGGCTCTAGGCGACACAGACCTCGTGGGCACTCTGTGCCCGGCCCTGTGGGGGGCAGACTGGGGTCAGCGTCACCCATGCTGTGTGATGGGACAGAGCAGGGCACCGAGCCCACGGCCTGACCCCCACGGGGGATTAGTGGCAGACCGAGCCCCACGGCCTGACCCCCACTGGCTCTCCCCTGGCTGCAAGCAGGGTGCTGCAGCCCACAGCCCGGCCCCTCACTCATGGGGCCAGGAACCCGGCCAGCCCTGCACCGGCTGGCCCCGTCTCCATGGCCACAAGCACCAGGCCGGGGTTTATGGCCTCCGCACACGAGCTGCCAGGCCTGGCTGGTTTGTTAGCTGAGCAAACAGCAGCGCCAAGGCCCACGCCCAGCTCTCCCTGTCTGGCGCATGGCCTGCTCCACCGCCCTGCGTCAGGGGCCCACCCTCCCTGCCAGTGCCCCATGACGGGGGGGGGGTCGCCCCATCCAGTGATTAAGGGGGGGGCCGGGCCCCGTCACACTCATCACCTGCTCAGAGCAGCCGAAGGGGCTCCCCCAGGCCAACCGAGGCCCCCTCTGGTTCCGCCTGGGCCAGGCCCCTACACCTCCCCCGCCTCCTCCCCCCCACGTCCCCCCCAGCTCGCGTGCCCCAGCCCCTCCTGCCACTCTCACCGCAGCGGGAGGGCGCGTGGGGAGGCATTCACGGGGCGTTTCTCTTGGCAGGTGGTTTGGGGGTGAATTAGCTCTGGGTACCCCCAGCACAGGCCAGCCCCAGGGCACAGCCTGTCCCATCCCAGTCCCCAAGTCCTTGGCACCAGTCAGTGGAACACAGACCCGCTCACCCCATTTGCTCCTGGGGCATCTGTCCCCAGGCAGGGCACCCCGCCGGGAATTGCCCTTCCCTGCCCCCCTCCTGCCAGGAGAGGGGCGCTCTGCGGCAGCCTCCCAGCCAGGGGCTAGATCGGGCCGCGGGCAGAGCAGGGGACGCCAAGGCCGTGCCAGGCAGTTGGGCCAGTTACCAGCATAAACAGATACCAGCACCTGCAGGCCTGTGGGTGGTGAGGATGGGCCAGGGGAGGCACCCAGGGCTGGAGTGTTGGGGGGGGGGGAGCACTATCTTTACTCAACAGCCCCCAACCCGCCCACACCCCATCACTGGCCCCCCCACAGCAGAGCCCCCTCCAGAGCAGCAGTAGGGAGCCCCAATCCCAGCTCATACATACCTGAGAGCAGCTGACAGAGTCTGGGGGGGCACGGAGCCCCACTCTGGGCATGAGCAGGAGGAAGAGCCCTAAGCCCACAGCCTGCATCTCCGGGGCCTGCAGGGTCAGAGCAAGCGCCAGGGGCTGTCCCCGCCAGCCATGAGGGGCTCCAGCGGGGAGCCCCTTCCCCTTGAAGGGCCAGCACCCAGCTCAGGCCTCCCTTCAGACCGGGCTCCCAGGTCCTGGGGTCCTCCAGGGAGTAGCTGGCCCCCACAACAAGGGCACCTGACTCAGGACTTCCCACTCAGGCCCACAGCCCCAGCCAGGCACCGGGCAGAGGGGGTTGGCATAGCCCAGCCCTGGGCTTCCAGCTGGCTGAACTCAGCTCAGTGCTCTGGTCTGTGCTGCGCTGCACACAGGCTCAGCTCAGCTCAGCTCAGCTCTGCTCTGCCCTTTCCTTTCCTTTCCTTTCCTTTGCCTTGCCTCCTCTCCCCGCCCCTAGCCTCAGGCTGCCAGGCAAAGGGCAGGTGGGTTCAAGCCCAGCTTCCTGCTGCTGCTCCCACACACCTGGGTCCTAGTGCAGCCGCCAGGGGTAGGGCGGGGCCAGCCAGGTGCACACAAGCCCTGATTGGGTTCATGGGTAACCTGGCCTGGGCTTAGGGGTGTTGTGGGAGGAACAATATCTTTTATCCGCCCTACCTCGGTTGTGAGGGAGACAAGCTTCGGAGCAGCACAGAGCTCTTCCTCAGGGCTGGGAGAGGGACTGTGGGGGTCCCAGCCGCACAAGGGGAAAGGGATTGTTTGTCTTCAGCAGTTAACATGGATTTCCAGGGCCCATTCAAGGGGAAGCAGGCCCTTTAACTTAAGCCGCCCCACCCCCAGTCACGGGGGGAGGAAGGGGGGAAGCAGCTGGGGGCGGTAGTTAGTGGGTTACAGACTGTCGTAATAAGCAGAGTCATTTGGAATGCTTGGTTTGGGATAATTGCAACCTCCCTGTCATGCTGAGCCCTCACTTCCTGCAGCCCCTCTCGCTGTAACTCCATCTCCTAGGCTGGGGGGACGGGACTGGAGGGGGCATGTGGCCTTCGTGCTTTTAAACAATCATAAGTTTCAGACTCAGGCACTAAACAAGAGACGCAAGCGGATGCTTCCCTGTGGTATTTTTATGTCCTAGCAACCCTCCCACCATTTTTAGAGGCATCCCAAAGCCGTGCAGCGCTACCAAAGCTGTGTTAGTGAGGGGCAGGGAGAGGCCAGTACCTGAGTCCCACAGCCAGTGGCTCCCCCCGTGTGCCTGCCTCCCTGCACAGCAGTGCTGTGCGAACCCTTTGAGCACTGAGGCCCAGCCCTCCATGCAGCCACAGGCCCCCAGAACAACGGCATTGGGCCAAGTCATCTCGCACTCGGGTCGCTGAACTTGTGACGGGCCTCCCTCGACCGCTGAGCCGGTGTGGGAGAGCGTGGTGCTTGGTGAGGTCCCACGTCAGAGGTTCCCGGAGCCGGTGGGACTGCAGCGATGACCTACAGCCGCTGTATTATCAGTGAAAAGAAGAGGAGGACTTGTGGCACCTTAGAGACCAACCAATTTATTAGGGCATGAGCTTTCGTGAGCCGCAGGACGCATCCGATGAAGGGAGCTGCAGCTCAGGAAAGCTCATGCTCAGATAAATTGGTTGGTCTCTAAGGTGCCACAAGTCCTCCTGCTCTTTGTGCGGATACAGACGAACACGGCTGCTCCTCTGAGACCTGTATATCAGTGCGGCTGAGGAGCCTCTTTGGCTCCCTCCGCTCTGTCCTGCTCTGTGCAATGCAGAGCAGCGTGCAGGGCCATGCCCTGCCCGAGACGTGCAAGTGTCTACACTGAAACTTGCCGTCCCCCGGCCCCGATGGAAGGGCCCTGTTACGCCGCCAGCATCCCACCAGCTCCCGAGTGGCGCTGAGCCACACGCGATGCATCGAGGCTGACGTAGCGCAAGTGCCGACACTGCGTTACCGGTGTCAACTCTGACAGGCCTCCAGCAGCTGTCCCACAATGCCCCACGCTGACCGCTCTGGTCACAACTGTGATCACCACTGCCCGGGGAGCCCCCTCCCCCAAAGCCCCTTTTCCTGGTTGTCCCACTTGGCGAGAGCACCTCTATCTGCTCTCCAGTGATGTGCACAACTTCCCAGACGACCCTCTCAGCCCCGCGCTCCAGCCACGCTCTCCTGGCCCCGGGGGAGAGGCAGCTCCAACCAGCCGTAGAAGCAGCGACATCTAGGAGCAGATTGCACTGGAGATGCAGAAGCAGGGGCACGCCAGGGCCACCAGTGGTGCCGCGTGACAGCCAAGGAGCTGCGGCAGGCAGAGCAGAAGGCCGGAGAGGCCAACAAGTGATCAGGTGCCAAACACGCCATCCTCAGCAGAGCCCCCTCTGCCACCCCAGAGACCACTGGGAGCCCAAGTCCCAGGGCCCTGCTATGAACAGCAAGCAGGAGGAGGAGCATGTGTTGTGATGTGTATGTTGCAATATGCTAGAGGCCGTATGGGCCTAGAATAAATGCTGTATGCTTGGCATGAGTATGTGAGTTGTGTGTTGGCAGCTGAAGCAAAGATTTAAGGTTATGAGCTGTCAAGAATTGTCTGTGCAAAACAAACTTTGTCACATCCATAAGAGGAAATTATGGACTTGGATTATGGCGTCTTGGATTATGGCGGCCTGCCTGGAACTGCTCTCCTGGAGGTATGGATGAAAGGCTTAGTAAACAGACAAAGAGCTAATGACGTGATGGTCTGGTCTGTAGAAAAGGTTGCTGGCTATAGCTGAAGTTGGAGTCAGACTCCAACCCAGAGCGCTGAAAAAGAGGCGTGTACTGTGGGGCTCCCCACACCTTTGATCAGACTGAATTTCAACTGGCCATCAGGATTTCCTTCAGATCATCAGACTCTGGTGTAGTGTGAAAGGAGTGGGAATGTGGACTGAGTGGGGTTTATATTGTAATCAATAAAAATATTTAGAGTATTATATACCAACACTGTATCCGGTATCTGCCTGCTCCCCCATCCCGTAGGGAGGCCTCTATCAGAGCCAAACATTTGGTGGAGAATGCGAGCAGCGATCCCGCTACCTCTCGCATTTGGCGGAGAATTGCAGGGGGGGAGGGAGAGATATAAGGAGTGCCAGATTGTGAGACGGGGTCTGACAGTGTTGGGGGAGTCTAAAGGGTGACTCCTTATTTGTGGGATTTGTAAGACTAAAAGTACGCTTGGGGAGATACTGCGTGGAGTTTTGGGAACGTGCTATATTAAGTATAAGTGAGTGCGTGCGGGGAGATACTGTGCGAGGTTATTGATGTAACCCTTCTGCCCGTCAGAGTTGGCAGCAACAAGGGCCGGGTTCAATATCTAGGGGATCCATTCCAATAACACAATGCAAACCGGCTCGAGCCCCCACCCAGTGACCTGGGACAAATCTATACCACCCCCGCTGGGCACCTCCAAGAGGCGATACTTCCCCTCTCGCAAGCACATAGTCTGAGTGTAACAAAAAGCCTTTTAATAACAGAAACATTATGTTGGGGAAACACCACCAACAGGATTCATAACACAACCCATGAGCAAAAACAACCCCACCCCAGGCAAATTGGGGCATGCCCTTTTCCCTTTGGTTCTTGAGTCCAGCAACCCCAAATCACCCAAAGTCCCAAAAGTCCAATGCCCCAAAAGTCTCTGTCCCTGGTCAGGGCAGCCCCAGAGTTCGAAAGTTTATCGGCGGAGCTTTACCTCCCAACCTGGGTGGAAATGGGACGGGGGTAAGAGGCACCTTACGTGATCTGAAGCTGACCGCCCCATAGCTCCATAGCAGCGCTCCGCTCCGCCAGCCGCCCCACAAAACTCCTTCGCTCAGCTGCGCTCTGCTCCACCAGCCGCCCCATGAACTCCTTCGCTCAGCTGCGCTCCGCTCCACCAGCCGCCCCACGAACTCCTTCGCTCAGCTGCGCTCCGCTCCGCCAGCCGCCCCACGAACTCCTTCGCTCAGCTCCACGGCCCACAAGCAGCTCCTGCCATCCACACACTGCTCCACGTTGAACTGCTTCACCAGCCGCCCCACAAACTGCTCCACAATATATCTTCAGGCTCCCCCACTACTTAACACAACACTCAGTGATTTCAGCTCTTAGGTGAATTCAGCTTATAGTAGGGGAGCCCCAGTGCTGGTGCACTGCCAGCCCAAAGTGAGCTCAGCAGCCTATAACTAGACTTCTAATGAAACCAAAATTAGCTCTGATATTCCACAGTGGAGAGAGGAGGAAGTGCAATCAGCATGTAAGGCCCTCACCAAGGGGCCCATACCACCAAGTATTAATACTTGTCCCCAGCCTCTCTCCATTCACACAGTTTTGGAACCCATGACCCTTGCCTAGCGAGTGCTACTTAGTTGATGGTGAATCCCTCCATCATAACAAAAGGCCACGTACAGTTCCAAGCACGGTTCCCATAATCAGGGTAATAACAATTTATTCTTCCTGCCCCAATAACAGAGACACTGGGGATCCCACAGCAGCCAAAGTGACCATTTGGGCAGCTATGGTCTCATTCTAGGCGTGGTGGGTGTGCCTATGCAAATGAGATCAGCCCCTCAAGTTCTTTTCCACAACTTGCCACACCTCACCACCAGATGTCAGGGTGGAGCTCATCCTGACACTGCTTACATTGAGATAATGTTTAAAAAGAGTAAAGGGGTAGAGGAGGCACCCCAATGGATTAAAGTTAAAGCCCCTTCTGTGTTAGAGAAGGAGATTATTGCATTTGGGACCTGCCCTTGGATGGAGGGTGCAGTGGAACTTGATGTGATAATTGATACATTAGAAAACATGTTGGAGAAGTATGTACACCTATACAAGCCTAATGCCAGCAAGAAGCAGGCAGCTGTGATATGGTTGTTGTGGTGGGCTACAAAAAAGGTAATTGAATACAAGGGGGAGGCGTGTGCAGGGCTACAGACCCTGCAAGAACGTTTTAAAATCTGCCAGGAAATTTTAAAGAAGGAAGTGAGGCAAGCACAAATAATGCAGACTCATTTGGAACAGCTGGGAAAACAAACCAGAGAACTGGAAAGGAGAAGGATGGAATGGGGACATGGGCAAGGCTCTCCAACATCAGCTGGGAAGGGAATATTGGGGAACAGACTCTGCCTGTGTGTAGTGCTATGAATATGTTTGCTTGGAATTAACCCCAATAAACATCATTTTGCCTGCACTTTGGACTTCTGGTCTCTGTCTGTGTAACAAGGGCCAGGGGAGAGGGTGAAGGAAAGGAGGCACTTAAGGCAAAAACAAAGTTAATAGACCATCTTAAGAGACAGGAGCTGTGACTTGCTCGGAGTGAAGAAAAGAGAAAAAAAGGTTTTGAAGTGAAAAAGGGAGAGTGAATAGGTTAACCCCTGAAGTTGCTCAGAAACAATTAACTGCAACAGAGAATGGCACTTCTGCAATTCAACTGAGGTGCAAACAAAAGCAAAGAAAAAAAAGCACAGGGTAAGGCAGCTGTACTGCACCTTAAAGAACCGAATGCAGAAGTAAGGGATTTAAAATAAGTGAAGAGTTACAAGTAGCTTTTGAAAAAATTAATACTACAGACTCTGTAGGGAAGGAAACACTTTGGAGTTGTGAAAATGTTAAAAAGTAACATTTGTGGTGTTATAAAAAGGGAATTGATTATGTATTATTATTTTATGATGATTATTGGTTTAATAATAAAACCCAGTTATGTCAATATAAATATATGTGAGGTACAGTCACACTGAGTGGAACCGTGGTAGTTAAACAAATTATCCAAGGGGGTCAGGTAGAGTGGCTACTGCTACCAGGATGTGTTATCCCCAGAAGGCTTTACAACTATTCTGAGGGGAAATGGACCCTTTTCCCACAGGAATAGTTTGTAATCAAAATCACTAGATATGTATATATATATATTGTGACGGAGCTGGGAGTGGGGCAGATTGACCTGGGAATGTCACAGGGGAGTTTTACTGGAACTGTCTGCATGGGGGTGGGATGGGGGGGGGCTTCACTTGAGGGAAGATACCTAAGCCTGTAACCTGAGCCAGGAGGGGGGTTGGGGGCGTGGTGACACTTTTTGCCCTGGAAGCTGGACAAAGGCTGGAGGAGGAGCCGGGGGGAGGCTGGGGGAGTCGGCTGGAGGGGGTTTTGAGTTGGGAGTGGACTGGGGAAACGGAGGGGACCCCAAGTCTGGGGTCTAAGCTCCCTGCCCCCCAGAAGACCTGTCTGAGGGGTCCAGGTTGTACCTACAAGCTCTGTTTGGGACTGTGTTCCTGTCGTCCAATAAACCTTCCGCTTTACTGGCTGGCTGAGAGTCATGGTGAATAGCAGGAAGAGGGGGTGCAAGGCCCTGACTCCCCCACACTCCGTGACATATATATATATATATATATATGGGTAGGGGGGGGTGTGTGTGAGAGAGGTTTTTATTGGAACTTGACTGCCTTTGATTATACAAGATGGAAATGTAATCTGGTACCGTATTATACAAAAATAATTAAAGCATCACAAGGGATATTAGGCAAAAAAGAATTTGTGTATGTAAATATTTGTGTGTAATTATGTAAGGTTTTAAGGACCTAAACCAACACTCATGGTTTGTAAAATCCTGTTTGTAGGTTTAAGATAAATTGGGTTTGTTTTGTTTTTAAATAAAAAAATAATGCCACTCAAGCTCCATTTGAATCTTGAGCATCCAAAGTTGCAGCATTGCCAGACCCTTTGCCAGACAGGGCCAGATAGTGTGAGGTGGCTTTGGTATTAAGCATTTAGCACTTTGGGTACTTCAATGTGTTTATAAAGTTTAATATCTTTTTAAATGAGGACCAAAGAATATGGCCATGGCAGGGGCAGCCACAACTGGGAAAATGGAGAGAGATTCTGGATCCCTTTTTTTTGTTTGTTTTTTTGTAATAAATAGCAGCTAAGTACTGCGGGAGGGGCACAAAAAGTTAAAAGACAGACAGTGTACCACCTCTGAAGCAAGAGCAGGGGTGAAATGTACAAAAGAAGCAATGTCAGAAAGAGGAGCCTTGAAGTGGCTCTAAGCAATCAGACTGTCACAATGTTAAACCTTGAAATAAATGCTAGTGAGTAACCTTGGAACAATGTATAATGTGTGTAATTTTGGGGGGGAAATGTTAAGCATGCTGAAAATGGTAATTGAAAATAAATCTTACGTTCAAAGATCTCATAGTAATACTCTCAGTTATTACCTGTGAATAAACGTAAAGCTTTGCACAGCAGAGAAGCCATTACAAACCTGGTATGCTGTACAAGAAAGGAAACTGAGGTACACCACCTCATGAATTTCATAAATGAACAGTGGGATAATTCACCATTTTCTTTAAGGGTAAAAGCCATTGAAATCTGTCCTGTCTATAGAACAAATCACAGGAAAGTATGGAGATAATTCCTCTGTTTTTCTTGCAATCAGCAAAGAGATTTGTAAAAGAGAGAGAGATTTTTAAGCAATAATCTGTCCCCACGAGGGGTGGGGCTAGGAAAAGTTTATTTTGTTTTTCAAACACTACAGGCAGCTGGTGCCAGCAGAACAACCTAGAAGACCATGGGTCTACTGTTGTGACAAAAATTATGTTGTGTGTTTTGTTGTTGTTTGTCTTGTTATTACCATTGTTTTGATGGATATTGTACAAGAAGCGTTAACACATTGCAGCAGCAAAAGTCAACGCCTGGTATGATCTGCCTAGAAAGCGTGGTCTACTCAAGGTGGGAGCTTAACTGATACACTGAATTCCAGGAGAACACCATCTATTCTGAGCCTGCTGCTATTGGGAACAGAGAATGGGGGGTGGGAATAGGTTCCTTGTACACAGTGAATAACAACAACAACAACAAAAAGGACAGGAGAGATAAAGTGGGAAAAAAATGCAAAGGGAAGAAATGGTTAATGTCTGCCACTCCATGGCCCATCAAGGAATAGAGAATATGCTTTTTAAGGTAAAACAAATTGGAGTTTGGCCTAGAGTATGGGAAGATGTAGAGAGATCTGTTAAAAATTGTATAAAATGTGTGGCAAACAGCAATAAAACACCTAGTGCGGGGCCGTTGTTACATCAGAGAATTGTAGGGCCGTGGAGTAGGATACAAATTACTCTATCGATAAGTTGCCGAAAACTTCCCGAGGAAATCAGTATTTTCTGCTGGTGGTGGATTCTTTTTCTGGATGGGTGGAGGCGATTCCCACCCGGAACCACACTGCAGAGACAACCGCGAAGAAACTGTGGGAAGTTGTTTTTAACAGGTATGGAACTCTGAGAGTAATTGATTTGGATAATGGACTGGATTTTGGGGGAAGTAGTGAAAAGCTTATTGAAAGCTTTAGGGATAAAGCAGCAGTTACACGTTCCTTACCATCCTCAATTATCAGGACCAGTAGAGAGACTGAATCAGACAATTCAACAGGCTCTACGAAAGGTAGGACAGGAGACAGGTAAAGATTGGGATGAGAAATTGTTACGAAGCGTGGGGGAGTCAGGGTCCTGTACCCTTCTTTCCTGCGATTCACATTCACCGTGACTCTCGGCTGGCCAGTAGAAGAGCAGGTTTATTAGAGACGACAGGAACACAGTCCAGACCAGAGCTGGTAGGCATGAACAGGACCCCTTGGTAGGTCCTTCTGGGAGATAGAGACCGTAGACCCCCCACTCTGGGGCTCTCCCCTCTTCCCTAGCCCATTCCAAACTGAAAGAAAAACCCTCCAGCATCCCAACCAGCCTCCCCCCAGCTCCTCCTCCAGCCATTGTCCAGTTTCCCTGGCAAAGGTGTCACCTGGCCCCAACCCCCGTCCCGGCTCAGGTGACAGGCTCTGAAGTATCCCATCCCCAGTGAAACTCCCCTGCCACGTTCCCAGGTCAACACTGCCCCAGGTCAACACTCCCACCTCCGTGCTGGGTCACAGAAATTACCATTGGTGTTGGCAGCAATTCGAAGTAGTGATCGGTTAAGTACAGGGTACCAGCTGTACCAAATTCTCTTCGGAAAGCCTATGAGACTGTGAAGCCTTCTACTGTACCCAGGAGTGGGGGAAGTACCAGGGCTCTGACCTGCCAGGCCCAGGGGAGCCGGGGCTCTGACCTGCCGGGCCCAGGGGAGCCGGGGCTCTGACCTGCCGGGCCCAGGGGTGCCGGGGCTCTGAACTGCCGGGCCCAGGGGTGCCGGGGCTCTGACCTGCCAGGCCCAGGGGAGCCGGAGCTCTGAACTGCCGGGCCCAGGGGTGCCGGGGCTCTGAACTGCCGGGCCCAGGGGTGCCGGGGCTCTGACCTGCCAGGCCCAGGGGAGCCGGAGCTCTGAACTGCCGGGCCCAGGGGTGCCGGGGCTCTGAACTGCCGGGCCCAGGGGAGCCGGGGCTCTGACCTGCCAGGCCCAGGGGAGCCGGGGCTCTGACCTGCCGGGCCCAGGGGTGCCGGGGCTCTGAACTGCCGGGCCCAGGGGTGCCGGGGCTCTGAACTGCCGGGCCCAGGGGTGCCGGGGCTCTGAACTGCCGGGCCCAGGGGAGCCGGGGCTCTGAACTGCCGGGCCCAGGGGTGCTGGGGCTCTGAACTGCCGGGCCCAGGGGTGCCGGGGCTCTGACCTGCCGGGCCCAGGGGAGCCGGAGCTCTGAACTGCCGGGCCCAGGGGTGCCGGGGCTCTGAACTGCCGGGCCCAGGGGTGCCGGGGCTCTGAACTGCCGGGCCCAGAGGTGCCGGGGCTCTGAACTGCCGGGCCCAGGGGTGCCGGGGCTCTGACCTGCCAGGCCCAGGGGTGCCGGGGCTCTGAACTGCCAGGCCCAGGGGAGCCGAGGCTCTGACCTGCCAGGCCCAGGGGAGCTGGGGCTCTGAACTGCCAGGCCCAGAGGTGCCGGGGCTCTGAACTGCCAGGCCCAGGGGAGCCGAGGCTCTGACCTGCCAGGCCCAGGGGAGCCGGGGCTCTGACCTGCCAAGCCCAGGGGAGCCGGGGCTCTGACCTGCCAAGCCCAGAGGTGCTGGGGCTCAGCTCTGGCAAATTCTGGCACAAAGTAAGCCTTGGTGCTCACCCCCAGCATTCCACATAACCTCAGGGCCAGCACGCCTACCCTTGCCAGTGCATCCTGAGGGAAAGCATGGACTACCCAGCTACATCTACGCAGGCCTGGGAGAGCCGTAGTTGATGTGTAAAAAACTAGCTGGTAACTAAATTGGCTGGCTATATAAATACTTAGAGCAGCTTGCTATTAAATAAATATGCTTATAACAAAATGTAAAAGCCTGTGTAACTTCCTGCTCTGGGTGCAGGATTTGAGATTCTGTTCTCCCTGTACCTTGTTTGCAGCTGCAAATAAACTTTTCAGCTTCTCCACCCCGTTGTGATGATTGGGTGACGCGCACCAGGCAACGAACCTTGCTGTTGTTTGCCTCTGGCACTGGGTGCCGGCAACAATGTGTAGCTACAATGGGCATCAGTGTTTATTACGGCTCCTGCATTTTTTAAGTTAAAACCTATTTACGGTTAATTCTTCACTTGTTTTATTGGAGCTGTTTTTGCAAGTGAATAAAACTTGTTTGTTTGGAGAGTGATTCATCCCTGTTAGTTCAGTGCACGTGTTGGCAGTGAACACAGTGCTCTTGTGCGCTCACGACGCCCTTGCCAATCAGGACAGTCATCATAGGTGTCCAGCAAGCAGCCCAGCCCTGTCAGCGGCCCTGGAAGTGAGCTAGGCAGTCTGCAGCAAGCACCTCCCAAACTGCAGGGCCAGGGGAGCACAGTGACCACCGCCGCACAGCACCTTGGTGAACTCCTTCAAGAGCCCTGGGGCCTGGCTGTTCAGACCCAGCAGGCAGCAGCTCCACCTCCACCCCAGGGCAAATTTCCCCCTTTGCTTCACAGATATTATGCAGCACACAACAGGAAGCTCTAACCGTTAGGATCTTTTCTTGCAGTGCCCAGCACAATAGTGCAGCACCATGCAGACAGACTCCATGCCCCTGTCAGCCATGGCAGGCAGCAAAATGCCCCACACGAGGGCATGAGAAATTGAAAATAGGAGCAAAATTTATGGGCTAGGGCTGATATTATGGGACGGAGAACACTGCATTATGGGAAGTTTACCCCTTGCTCCCCGTCATCCTGAACACCTCATTCTGCCCCATCATGCATCGCCCAAACTGAAGGGCGGCAGGCTGCACACTGGGGTACTCATGGTGCACTGCACTGTGCATCGAGATGAGCATGCATGCTGAGAACGAGCAGCATCGACACAAGGAGCCAAGCGTGCACACACACCAGTGACATACTAACCACGGCAGCTGTGTGCCGGCCTAACATGTCAGCAAACCTTTGCAGTGCAGACGTGGCCAGAGGAGGATGTTAAACAGTCTCGGCTAGGGCTAAGCAGGCCTGGCTACTGGACCCTGCTTCTCTTAGCAATGCTGCTGGGCCCAAGACCAGCTAGAACACGAGGGGTCTGCAGCTGGGTTTGTGACCCACTCAGGTAAACTTCCTTGGGGAGCCAATTCTCCCCTTTCTCTGGGAGCCACTGAACTCAGGCTGGAGCGCCCGTCCAAGGCAGAGAAAGCCAGGATGGCTCCCTGGGCTTCGGCTGGGGCGATCATGGCAGCTCAGTGCTGGCATGGACCAGTGGGTGCCAGCAGTGTGCCAGGTGTCCCATGAGGCAGACAAGCAGTTAGGCCTTGCGGGCGCTAGCCCGGGTGGTTCCACCCACCCCTCAGACCAGGGCTAAGTGAGCAGGTCTCTCACTGGGGGCAGGCAAGCGAGAGGCTGCACCCACCCTAGGGACAGATACGTCAAAGGGCGCAACAGTGGTTCACGCCGGGCAACCCCAGGGCCCAGAGACCCAGCCAGTGCTCCGGCCGTGCCACGGCCACGTGCAGGGTGCACGGGGCGCCGCTGGCTCACGCTGGCAGCCTGAGGGGCGGTGCCATGCCCAGTGCCCAGTGGTATCGAGTCTGCTGCAGTAGAGACAGCCTGAGACTTGGAGCCTGGTGCGAGGCCTAAGGCCCAAACTAGAGCCAGGCCTGGGTACAAAGCAGAGGCCTGCTTGCAGCGCCACTGTCCGGTACATGAACTTGGCAAGAAGAGGGCTGGCATTCCAAAAACCCTCCTCGTCACATTCCAGAACACCCCGATACAGGGTTATGGGGTAACCAGTGGACCGTAACCAGGGGTACGTGTCTTCCTGGGGGTACGTCAGCTCACCTAGAGATTTGCCTAGTTTTACAACAGGCTACCGAGAAAGCACGGGTGAACTCAGGGCAAACTAAAATTTCATACAATGACTGGTTTATCCTGCTTTATGTTCCGTACACTGAACTGTAAATATAATATTTATGTTCCAGTCATTTTATTTTATAATTAGATGGTAAAAATGAGCAAGTCAGCCATTGTTCAGTAACCATGGTGAGGTGTGACGGGAAAGGCAGTCAAAGGCGGCCCAGGGACACAACGACCCCTGCTCAGGACAAGGTCAGGATGACAGGGTGGGGGATGAAGGTTTTGGTGCAGGGTTAGGGTGGGTGCTGGTGCAGAGTGGTAACTGGCCCCATCAGAGGGGTGATGCATAACTTGTATCAGGGTATAAAGAGGGGTCACGGGGTGATTGTCCAGCTGAGGGGGGGGGCAGAAAGTCACATCGTTCACTGGGTTGTATCCATTGCAGCGGGCAGACACGGGGTGGACCGGTCACCATCAAGCCAGGCACTAGGAACGCGTTTCGTTGGCAATAGACTTGGTCGGGCTCCTTCACTGCAGACCAGAGTCCATGATTTTCTTGGGAAGGTCACTGGGAGCCCTCTGTACAGGCACTGCAGAGGGGGGCAGCACGCACGGAGAACAGCCGCAGCCAACGGAGTCTGGACACAGGGAATGGCCGACACCCTGTTTCCTGGCACCTGATGGCCTGGGCCCGTCCCCCCTGCAAGGTGAGAGCTAAAGGGTTGGAGAACAAAGGAATCCGGTGACCTCCTGGCCCGGGAAAGGGACAAAGCCCAGAGGAGGAGGGGCTGGAGGGAGTTTCAGTTTGGGGCTGGCCGGGACATGGAGTGAAGGGCAGACGGGGTTGTCTGGCTCACTGCCCCCCAAAACGGACCCAGCTGAGGGGTCCTGTTCTCTGCACCTACAAGCTCTGTGTTAGACCATGTTCCTGTCATCTAATAAACCTCTGTTTTACTGGCTGGCTGAGAGTCACGTCTGACTGCAAAGTTGGGGTGCAGGACCCTCTGGCTTCCCCAGGAGCCCTGCCTGAGCGGACTCGCTGGGGGAAGCGCACGGAGGGGCAGAGGATGCTGAATGCTCCAAGGTCAGACCCAGGAAGGGGGAAGCCGGTGAGCTGTGTGTCCTGCAGACAGGCTGCTCACAGAAAGGCGACTGCCCCAGAGTCCTGACTGGCTTCATGGGGAGCAGTTCCAGAGCATCGCCCAGGGACTCCGTGACAACTGGTGGCAGCGGTGGGATGTACTGCACCCCGTGGATGGTGCTTCCTGCAGTAAGTGACTGGGGAGCAGTAACACGAAGGGGGATTGCCGAGGACCAGGCGTGCTGAAGGCTCAGAGAGGAGCGGTTTCGGGGGGCGGTTAACCCCTGGGAGTGTGTGACCAGCGAGAAGGACTGTGCAGTAATTGGGTCCCCCTGGGGACTGCAGTGAGCAGTGTCAGGGGCGGAGGAGCCTGCAGCTTGGCGCGGGGAGAGAGAAGGACTTTTGCAGTAACAGGGTTCCCCTGGGGATTGCAGCGAGCAGTCCAAGGGGCGGAGGAGTCTGCAGCTCGACACTGGCAAAGAGGTGGTGACCTCGAGAAGGGCTGGCACACTAGGGGTTCTCCCTGGAAATCGTGGGGAGCTGAGAACACACAGGCCTGTGAGTTCACAACAACTTGGGAAGAGCGGAGTGATGGCCTGTCACCGTCTCCTTAAGAACCCTGTGTAGAAAGAGAGGGTTGAGCGTTGGAAAGTTCACCAAAGCAGAGTTAATCGTGCAGCTGGAGGAGGATGACCGCTCTAAGGAACAGATTCCTGACCCCAACTGGGGCTATAGCAGGATCTGGGAGCAGCTGGAGTGGGAGCCAGGCATCACCAAGACTCCTGTCCCCGACCAGACGGGGGTCTTCACGATCGGGTTCCCCATCGGGGGATCGAGAAGGACGGGATTGGAGCTGAGTCTGAGAGAGCAAGAGGACTGTGAGAGACAGTGAGAGTCCAAGTAAGAGCTGCAGAAGCAGCAGCATGAACTGGCGGTGGGGGAGCGGAGAGGCCTAGGGGACCTCCCCGGGATAGTGGGTATAGACCCCGGGGGGCCAGTTCCGCAGGGAACCTCGAGACTAAATTGCTGCCCCTGGTTAAGGAGGGGGGGGGATGTGGATGCCACCTCACTGCCTTTGAGCAGGCTGGCGATTTGAACCAGGGGGACCCTGCGGAAAAGCCCCGGTGTCTAGCTCCCTTGCTGGGTCCCAAGGCCATAGACTCCGTCAGCCAGATGGGTGGGGAGGTGGACAGGCTCCCACTCCTGACCCCAACCTATATGTCTGTGTGGAGTTTTCTGGGGCCAGGCCCCTCGGACCCCCAGTGGGAGCGGAAGGTGATGGTCAATGGGGAGACATTCATGGGGTGGCGAGATCCTGGGACAGAGAGAACTGGTGTCAGGCCCTGGGTGGTGCAGCCTCAGATGCTGAGGGCCTGTGTGAGCTGGGTGAGGGTCCCAGGGACGAAGCCCCTCGCCTTCCCTATGGCCCAGATCCCTGTGCAGACCCAGGAGGGGTGGGGCTGGCTGGTCGTTGGGGTTCTCCAGGACACCAGCTGCGAGACCCTGTTATGGGGTGACCGTGTCTCTTTGGGACAGGATCCAGGCCCTGCTCCGGTAACTGCCAAGGGTTTGCAAAAAGAAAAGGAGTACTTGTGGCACCTTAGAGACTAACCAATTTATTTGAGCATGAGCTTTCGTGAGCTACAGCTCACTTCATCAGATGTTTACCGTGGAAACTGCAGCAGACTTTATATACACACAGAAATCATGAAACAATACCTCCTCCCACCCCACTGTCCTGCTGGTAATAGCTTATCTAAAGTGATCAACAGGTGGGCCATTTCCAGCACAAATCCAGGTTTTCTCACCCTCCACCCCCCCACACAAATTCACTCTCCTGCTGGTGCTAGCCCAGGGTTTGAATTTGAATCCAGGGAACCAATCGGCGGAGAGGGAAATGGTCAGTGAAAATGCAGATGACCTGGCTGGCAGCAGGGAGGAGCCGCTAGGCTCAGGCTACCTGCCTGCCTGTAACCAGACCCCTGGGGCTGGGTGGGACAGAGAGATGCTCCCCGCCCCCTTGCACACCAGAGTGGGGACTCTCGCTGGCTCTGATGCAGTGAGGAAAGCAGTGGCCTGCCCCACTGGGACAGCAAGGGCAGCGCTGAGCAAGGGGGGAGCTGAGACCCCAGCTGAGTGCGGGGAGACACAGGCAGGGCAGGGGATCTGTGGGGAGTGGCAAGGTGCTTGGTAAGGAAAGTCTGGATGAGCCTAGGCAGCCTTGTGATCTGATGGCTGTGTCTAGTCAGCAGGGTGGGAAGGCGAGGAGAGTGGAAGATGAGAGTCCCTGGACCTTACCTGTTAGCTGGGTGGAGAAGTGTGACAGGGAAGGGAATGTGTCTGTCTCTGTCAGTGGTATTGACTGGCCTATGGAGGGAGCTACCCTGGTCTCCAAGCAGTTGTCTGTGACCAGCCTTGTGTGCTGGGACAAGGGGAGAGAGGTCCCAAGCTGTGTGTCTGGGAAAGGAGAAAGTGTGTCCGGCTCTTCTTGGTCTGTGGAGCAGACAGCAGGGGCCTTTCAGCCTGTGATGGTTGAGGGTCGTGAAGTTGTCTCAGAGCTGGTTCTGGATTCAGTTAAAGCCCAGGAAGGGAATGGCCCTAAGTTTGTGTCTGCTCGGGAGAACGGCCCTGTAACTAGGTCGCATCCAGTTAGTGTCTATGTAAAATCCCAGAGCCCAGACAATTCTGGTGCTTGTATTTTGCCTGTTGCTAGTGTGTGGCTGGGAAACGGTGTCGCAGCTCTGTCTAATCAGGGTGAGATCCTAGCCAGGGCACAAGGAGAGCAGGAAGGTGATGTGATTGTGTTACCTACTGAGGGTGTGGAAACCTGTAGCAAGAAGGAAAAGATTCCTGAGCTTGTGTGTGGCAAAGGGAAGGAGAATGCTTCTGACCTGTTATCTAGGAAGTCTATAAGTTTGCCTGGAAGGGGATTGTGTAGGAATCCACCGGATGGGCCAAAGGTAATTCTGGATGTAAGGGAGACCCAGAAAGAGTCTGTTGTTGCTCAGGAAAGTGTTCCTCTAGAGCAAGCCCTAGGTAAAGAGGGTAAGAGCAGAATTTCTGGGAGGGGTGAATTGTTGCATAGAAAAGCCCTAGGGAAAGGAATCCTCATGGAGTATTTGGAAGCAGTTTACGGCAACTGAAGGGTGTGAAAAGGATTTAATCAAGAAAGTTTCAGTTCCTAGCAGCCAGAAATTTTCTGTTGTGAATGGATCCACTGACTGTCCTGTTGAAAGACCCAGTGTGGAGAGCTTTGAGAAGGTCTCAGATGAAGTGAAAGCTGTAAAGAAAGTTAAACAGTCCTATAACCAAGTGGCTGTGTTTGGCCAGCTTGTTGGGGAGAAGACCCAATCCCAGTTTGACCCCCTGGGGTTTTGGGGTGGCCAAAGGGCACGGGGCCGCATAAACCTTCCCACATGCGGCCTGCGAGTGCTATCGACCACCCCCGACATAAGAGATGGCGTGAAACTGGAAGGGCCTGGTGTAACTCCTACCAAGGAATGGGAGAGATGCTGGGGCATCCATGGGAATGTTGGTGGCTTCGAACTTCCCCAGGTCACCAGCTAAAGTGACCCCGCTCAGTTCGATCTCGAAGGGGGGAGAGATGTCATGAAGTGGGACTGTTCTTAATGTTTACTCTGAATAGTGTGGGGGTGCCTCAGTTTCCCCTATGCAGTTCTTAAGTATCTAGGGGGTGGGGTAGGGGTGTATGATCATTGCAGAGCCCTAGAGGGCAGGTGTGTGCAGGGGTCTGGACACAGAGAATGGCCGACACCCTGTTTCCTGGCCACTGATGGCCTGGGCCCTTCCCCCCTGCAAGGTGAGAGCTAAAGGGTTGGAGAACAAAGGAATCCGGTGACCTCCTGGCCTGGGACAGGGACAAAGCCCAGAGGAGGAGGGGCTGGAGGGAGTTTTAGTTTGGGGCTGGCCGGGACATGGAGTGAAGGGCAGACGGGGTTGTCTGGCTCACTGCCCCCCAAAATGGACTCAGCTGAGGGGTCCTGTTCTCTGCACCTACAAGCTCTGTGTTAGACCATGTTCCTGTCGTCTAATAAACCCCTGTTTTACTGGCTGGCTGAGAGTCACGTCTGACTGCGGAGTTGGGGGGCAGGACCCCCTGGCTGCCCCAGGACCCCGCCTGAGCGGACTCGCTGTGGGAAGCGCACAGAGGGGCAGAGGAGGCTGAATGCTCCGAGGTCAGACCCAGGAAGGGGGAAGCCAGGTGAGCTGTGTGTCCTGCAGACAGGCTGCTCACAGAAAGGCGACTGCCCCAGAGTCCTGACTGGCTTCGTGGGGAGCAGTTCCCGAGCATCACCCGGGGACGCCGTGACAACCTGCAAGCACCTGGACAGAGGGGGCCGCACCCCCCCCACGCCCGCATCCCCCCTGGGCACCGTTCCAGCGCCCACGTCCCCCCCGCGCCCCGTCCCATCCCAGCGCCCACGTCCCCCCCGCGCCCCGTCCCATCCTCGGCGCCCGCGTCCCCCCCCGCGCCCCGTCCCATCCTCGGCGCCCGCGTCCCCCCCCGGGCCCCGTCCCATCCCCGGCGCCCGCGTCCCCCCCGCGCCCCGTCCCATCCCCGGCGCCCGCGTCCCCCCCCGGGCCCCGTCCCATCCCCGGCGCCCGCGTCCCCCCCCGGGCCCCGTCCCATCCCCGGCGCCCGCGTCCCCCCCCGCGCCCCGTCCCATCCCCGGCGCCCGCGTCCCCCCCCGGGCCCCGTCCCAACCTCGGCGCCCGCGTCCCGCCCGGGCCCCGTCCCAACCTCGGCGCCCGCGTCCCGCCCGGGCCCCGTCCCATCCCGGCGCCCGCGTCCCCCCCGCGCCCCGTCCCATCCCGGCGCCCGCGTCCCCCCCGCGCCCCGTCCCATCCCCGGCGCCCGCGTCCCCCCCGCGCCCCGTCCCATCCTGGCGCCCGCGTCCCCCCCGCGCCCCGTCCCATCCTCAGTGCCCGCGTCCCCCCCGGGCCCCGTCCCATCCTCGACGCCCGCGTCCTCCCGCGGGCCCCGTCCCATCCTCGGCGCCCGCGTCCCCCCTGGGCCCCGTCCCATCCTCGGCGCCCGCGTCCCGCCCGGGCCCCGTCCCATCCTCGGCGCCCGCGTCCCGCCCGGGCCCCGTCCCATCCTCGGCGCCCGCGTCCCGCCCGGGCCCCGTCCCATCCTCGGCGCCCGCGTCCCGCCCGGGCCCCGTCCCATCCTCGGCGCCCGCGTCCCGCCCGGGCCCCGTCCCATCCTCGGCGCCCGCGTCCCGCCCGGGCCCCGTCCCATCCTCGGCGCCCGCGTCCCGCCCGGGCCCCGTCCCAACCTCGGCGCCCGCGTCCCGCCCGGGCCCCGTCCCAACCTCGGCGCCCGCGTCCCGCCCGGGCCCCGTCCCAACCTCGGCGCCCGCGTCCCGCCCGGGCCCCGTCCCAACCTCGGCGCCCGCGTCCCCCCCGGGCCCCGTCCCAACCTCGGCGCCCGCGTCCCCCCCGGGCCCCGTCCCAACCTCGGCGCCCGCGTCCCCCCCGCGCCCCGTCCCAACCTCGGCGCCCGCGTCCCCCCCGCGCCCCGTCCCATCCCGGCGCCCGCGTCCCCCCCGCGCCCCGTCCCATCCCCGGCGCCCGCGTCCCCCCCGGGCCCCGTCCCATCCTCGACGCCCGCGTCCTCCCCGGGCCCCGTCCCATCCCAGCGCCCGAGTTCCCCCTGGGCCCCGTCCCATCCCAATGCCCGCGTCCTCCCGCGGGCCCCGTCCCATCCTCAGTGCCCGCATCCCCCCATGGCCCCGTCCCATCCTCAGCGCCCGCATCCCCCCATGGCCGCGTCCCATCCTCAGTGCCCGCGTCCCCCCGGGCCCCGTCCCATCCTCAGCGCCCGCGTGCCCCCCGGACCCCGTCCCATCCCAGCGCCCGCGTTCCCCCCCCCGGGCCCCGTCCCAGCGCCCACGTCTCCCCCGCGCCCCATCCCATCCCAGCGCCCGCGTCCTCCCCGCGCCCCGTCCCATCCCAGCGCCCGCGTCCCCCCCGCGCCCCGTCCCATCCTCAGCGCCCGCGTTCCCCCCGCGCCCCATCCCATCCCAGCGCCCGCGTCCCCCCCCGGGCCCCATCCCATTCTCAGTGCCCACATCCTCCCCGCGCCCCGTCCCATCCCAGCGCCCGCATCCCCCCCCCGGGCCCCGTCCCATCCCAGCGCCCGCGTCCCCCCCGGGCCCCGTCCCATCCCAGCGCCCGCGTCCTCCCGCGGGCCCTGTCCCATCCCAGCGCCCGCGTCCTCCCGCGGGCCCTGTCCCATCCCAATGCCCGCATCCCCCCATGGCCCCGTCCCATCCTCAGTGCCCATGTCCCCCCGGGCCCCGTCCCATCCTCAGTGCCCGTGCAGTGCCCGCGACCCCCTTGGCCCCGTCCCATCCTCAGTGCCCGCATCCCCCCATGGCCCCCCATGGCCCCGTCCCATCCTCAGTGCCCCCCCCGGGCCCCATCCCATCCTCAGTGCCCGCGTCCCCCCCGGACCCCGTCCCATCCCAGCGCCCGCGTCCTCCCCGCGCCCCGTCCCATCCCAGCGACCGCGTGCCCCCCGTGCCCCGTCCCATCCCAGCGCCCACGTCCTCCCCGCACCCCGTCCCATCCCAGCACCTGCGTTCCCCCCCCCGGGCCCCGTCCCATCCTCAGTGCCCACGTCCTCCCCGGGCCCCATCCCATCCCATCCCAGCACCCGCGTTCCCCCCCCGGGCCCTGTCCCAGCGCCCACGTCCCGCCCGCGCCCCGTCCCATCCTCAGCGCCCGCGCCCCGTCCCATCCTCAGCGCCCGCGTTCCCCCCCCGGGCCCCGTCCCATCCTCAGCGCCCGCGTCCCCCCCGCGCCCCGTCCCATCCTCAGCGCCCGCGTCCCCCCCGCGCCCCGTCCCATCCTCAGCGCCCGCATCCCCCCAGGGCTACGTCCCATCCTCAGCGCCCGCATTCCCCCCCCCCGCGCCCCGTCCCATCCCAGCGCCCGCGTTCCCCCCCCCCAGGCCCCGTCCCAGCGCCCACGTCCGCCCCGCGCCCCATCCCATCCCAGCGCCCGCGTCCCCCCCAGGCCCCGTCCCAGCACCCGCATTCCCACGGCTGCCCCGGCCTGGCCAAGCTCAGGAGCGGCCAAGGGCATAGGAGCAGTGGGCAGGTCGTGGTCAATGCCCACTCAGAGCCCACGAGGCAGTGGCTGGCTTTGGAGCTGAGGGAAGGACACAAGCTCCAGGCAGTCTCCCTACGGGGACAGCCCCTGCCCTGGAGGAGGCAGGCAGGCAAGCTGGCAGGACGGGGGGAAGGCGACTCAGGCCAGAGCCCCCACACAGCTGGGTATTGCTGAGCCTGCGGCAGACCCTGACCCAGGTCAGCAGTGGGGGACTGTCAGCAACATGCCCAGGGTGCACCATGATGGGGAGAAGGGGGGAGGTGTCCATCAATGCCAGAGCTCGCAGGAGGCAGGGGGCTCGGGGCCATCCAGCCGGAGCCCACACGCTCCTTGCGGGAAGCCATGCTCCCCTGAGGACACCTACACAGGAGACCAGGGCATGGGGCGGGTGCACAAGTGGCCCAATGTCCCTCCCAGGATGGGCAGTGCCCAGCCCCAAATACAGGGATGGTCAGGGGCTCGTTCTGCCCAAGTCAGCCAGGGACTGGAGGCGAACGAGTCCTCGGGTGCCATTCAGCCTCACCCCAAATCCCAGCCTCTTGGAGCAGCAGCACCAGCTGCCTGGGCACCCAGCCCGGCAGGACACCTCCTGTGGGCTGCAGGGCTTGGTCCAGCTCGGGCAAGGCCAGGAGCTCCACAACAGCCCTGCCCTGGCCCCCCCACGGTCGGATGGATCAGCTGAGCCCTCACAGGTCATAAACTCATTTATTCAGTGTCCAGACACCTCCTGCACCCAGCCGGCTGGTGGCTCTGCCTGCCGCGCGAGCTGAGTGGGGAGCAAGTTCTTGCCTGCTGGGCCCCGGGCCGGTTGGGAGTGACGGGCACCGGCCATGCTGTGGGCAGAGCCCCTGAACTGGTCACCTCCCCTGCAAGCCTGCTCCCTCCGCTGGGCAGGGTCACAGGGACAGCATGGCAGGGGGCTCCCACAGGACTCTGCCCCCCGGGGCCAGGGCCAGCCCCACCCCCTCCACAGGGGCCCTGCCCCTCCCCCTCGGGCCATAGAGTCTCTCCACCCTCACGGCCATGGCAACAGACCCCACAATGGTCACCAGAGGATGAGGCAGGCCCTGCCCCATCGCCCCTGCCAGACCCTGCCCCAGGCAGTTTCCCAGCCCCGAGCAAACCCAGGCTCACAGGCTGCCCCTTGTCAGGACACCTGGGTTCTCCTGGGCCCCGTGGCTGCCAGCCCCTTGCAGACACGTTTGGTCTCAGGGGCATGGATGTGGCACCCTGGAGCCCAGCCATGTCCCACCAGCCCCGCTCTGGCAGCTCCAGGGCCCCTGGTGAGGGCTCTGCTCCCCCTGCCAACCACAGCCCCCTGGCCCCTTCCCTGGCCCAGGGCCTTGGCACGTGTCCCACGGCAGCATGCTCAGGTGCAGCAGGGTCTCTGCAAGGTGGGCCTGGCTGGAGGGGTGCAGGGGCTGGGGCCCACAGATCCCACTGGGGGGGCTGGCAGCCTGGCCAGGGGCACCCCCTTGGGCTGCCGCAGCAGCCGGCACAGCTCCACCCTGCCTTGCAGGCCCTTTCTCTTCTCCGACGCCAGCAGCTTGTGCAGTGGCGGGCGGGGCCAGGGGCAGGCGGGGGGCCGGGTGCTGCCCTGCAGCAGCCGTGCCAGGCCAGCCAGCTCCCGCGGCAGACGGTAGCAGGGCAGGGGGCACAGGGCAGGGGGCACGTCTCGCCGGCTGCACAGCTCGCCGAAGTAGGCCAGCGCCCAGTCGCCAAGCGGCCCTGCCCCCGCGGCCACCTGCAGCTCGCTCTGCAGACAGGACATGGCTGCACCGAACAGGTCGTGGGGGTCCGGAGAGCCGCTGCTGCCTGTGGCCACCCCCCGCCACAGCTGGTACAGCCGGGCGCTGCCCCGACTCCACAGGAGCAGCACGATGCCCTGCTCCCGGGCCACCAGCTCCCGCTGGACGTGGAGCCAGGGCATCACGCCCAGCCGCCCCACGCTGCCCGCCTCCCACAGGTCCAGCCGCACGTCGCAGCCCAGCACCGAGCGCAGCATGTCTGCCAAGGCGCAGACCAGAATCTTGTGCTCCTCTGAGTCGGGGGAATAGACCAGCAGGACGGGCCGACGGCCCCGCGGCGCTGTGGGGAGAGGGCAGGGTCAGTGGCTGGGCTGCCCCCCGCCCAGGGCTCTGCAGCGGGCGGCTCCTGGGCTAAGTGCTCCAGGCTGCCTGGCTGACAGAGCCCTTCGCCTGGCTGAGCTCCCACGCAGGACCCTCCCCAACGGGTCACACCTCCTGCTCAGCCAGCAAGGCCCCCACCCTGCTCCCCTCCTGTCCAACTGTGTCTACAGCCCCCCAGGATCCCGTCCCCTCCTCTCCCCAGATCCCAGCCCCCAGAGACTCATCAGATCCTGTCCCCTCTGCCCCGCCCCAGATCCAGCCCCCTCTGCCCCCTGGGATCCCAGCCCCTCACTGGCTCCTTGCCCCAACCCCCCAGGGATCCCAGCCTCTCTGCCCCCCAGGATTCTGCCCCCCACCCACTCTGGCCCCCCAGCCCCTCACCTGTGGCGAGTTTCCGGAGGCTCCGGTAGTTCAGCAGCAGGACGGTTCCCAGCAGCCCCAGAGCCAGGGCCAGCCCCAGAGTGAGCAGCCCAAAGCGCTTGCGAGCAACTGGAAGAGAAGTGGGGTGAGAGGCGCTGTCCAGTGCTGCCTTCTGGTCCTACAAGCTCATGCTTCACCACTGCAGCCGAACAGAGGCAGGGGTCAGGAAGGGATCCCCTCCCCCAGCACATACTCTGGGGCTGGTGTTTTTGGCTCCTTCCTCTGAAGCATGGGGGTGGCCGTGGCTGGAGATGGGGGCACTGGGCAGGGCCAGGGCCCTGAGGGGCACCAAGCGGTCTCCCTCTCAGTGCTGGGCGGCCGGCTCTCGCTCACCTGCTCAGGGGCTAACCGAGCGCTGCAGGGCGTGGGGAAGGAGTCTTCCGCAGGGCAGGGGGCAGTGACCTTGGGGGATTTCGCCTTCCTCTGTGTGTGTGTGTGTGGGGGGGCCCTCAGGCGCTGTTCTCTGCTGGGGGCACACGTCAGCCGTGCTCCTGCGGGCTGGGACACCTGGGTCTCACAGCTGGGTCAGTGTGTGGGGGTTGGGTGGGGTTGGGGCTGGTGACCTATGCAGGGGCAGACGGGCACATCTGCTTCCTCCTCACTATGACCTCTCTGCTTCTGGCTGCCCCCCGGGGCTCTGCGTGGGGCCATACTTACCATCTGGGCACAGGAGCTGCTTCCGGGCAAACTGCACGTCGGAGCGCCAAACCTGCCAGGCACAGAGAGAGCACGTGGGGGTTTGACACCAAGGGGCTCTGTGATGTGGTGGGGGGAGGGGGGTCCTGTGACCCTGCAGGGGGAGGGGGCAGGGGGCTGTGTGACGTGGCAGGGAGGGGGCTCTGTGCTATGACGAGGGCTCTGTGACGCAGAGGCCAGGGGGCTCTGTTAGGATTGCCAGATGTCCGGTTTTCGACCAGAACACCCGGGACCCTGGCGGCTCCGGTCAGCATCACCAACGGGGCCGTTAGAAGTGCAGTCAGAGACGGTGCGGGGCTAACGCAGGCTCCCTACTTCTCCTGGCACCGCGCTGCACCCCAGAAGCAGCCAGCAGCAGGTCCAGCTCTTAGGTGGGGGGAAGCCTCCTGCCCCCCAAAACGGAGCCTGACTGAGGGATCCTGTTCTCTGTACCTACAAGCTCTGTGTTAGACCATGTTCCTGTCGTCTAATAAACTCTGTTTTACTGGCTGGCTGGGAGTCACGTCTGACTGCGGAGCTGGGGGGCAGGACCCTCTGGCTTCCCCAGGAGCCCTGCCTGGGCGGACTCGCTGGGGGAAGCGCAGGGAGGGGCAGAGGAGGCTGAATGCTCCGAGGTCAGACCCAGGAAGGTGGAAGCCGGGGGAGCTGCGTGTCCTGCAGACAGGCTGCTCCCAGAGAGGAGACTTCCCCAGAGTCCTGCCTGGCTTCGTGGGGAGCAGTTCCAGAGCGTCGCCCGGGGACTCCATGACAGGCGGTGCCTGCGGGCAAGAGCAGCGTGCGGAGCCTCCTGGCCCCCTCACCTAGGAGCTGGACCTGCTGCTGGCTGCTTCCAGGGCGCAGCGCGATGCCAGGACAGGTAGGGAGCCTGCCTCTGACCGAGAGCCGCCTGAGATCAGCCCGCTCCCCAACCCTGAGCCCCCACACCCAAACCTGGAGCCCCCTCCTGCACCACAAACCCCTCATCCCCAGCCCCACCCCAGAGTCCGTACGCCAGCTGGAATCCTCACCCCCTCCCGCACCCCAACTCCCTGCCCTAGCCTGGAGCCCCTTCCTGCACCCTGAAACCCTAATTTCTGGCCCCCCCCGGAGCCCCCCTCCAGTTAGAGCCCTCACCACCCCCACACCCCAACCCCCAGCCCAGTGAAAGTGAGAGAGGGTGGGGGAGAGCGAGCCACCGAGGAAGGGGGAATGCAGTGAGCGGGGGCGCCTCAGGGAAGGGGCAGGGCTAGGGTGTTTGGTTTTGTGGGATTAGAAAGTTGGCAGCCCTAGGCTCTGTGGTGTGGCAGGGGTCCTGTGACCCTACGAGGAGGGGGCTGTGTGATGCCAGACGCTCAGATACTATGGTGATGGGCACGAACATAAGAATGGCTGGGTAAGGTGAGGGCAGAGCCATCTGAACAGGGCAGCAGCAGGGGTGGGGGCCTTACCAGCACACAGCCCCCCAGGATCTGCACCGGCAGCAGCAGGGTCAGCTCCCTGGGTCCAGAGCTCTCTGGCTGCAAACCAAGAAGGACGCCATTAACCAAAGAGCACCCCCTCCCCCTCCCTGCCCCCTGGCTGGGCACAGGGGGCTCCGATCCTGCCCATGGCCTGCGAGCACACAGGGTCCCAGGGCGCCAGGCCCCTGGGCCAAGCCACTTACGCTTGTGACGGTGTAGACGGGCACCTCTGGTTCACAGCGGCTCCCCTGCCACCGGCACAGGGCTGCGCTGAAGGATGCCGGGACAGTGGAGGTCACATGCAGGAGAAGCTGCAGGAACCGGACGCTCAGGGACACATTCCAGGCAGCGTCTACAGGGAGAAAACAGGAGGGCTCACTCAGGGGCCCTCCCGGGGCCTGCAGGGCCCTGGCTCTCATGCGAAGCAGGGCCAGGCCTGGCCAGCACCAGCAAGGGAGAGGTTAGTCAGTGCCAGGGACGTGTAGGCGGCTGTGTGTTATTTGCACTTATGCTACGTTGTGTAACTAGGAGCCAGCCTCCCAGCAGGCTTTGCACTCATGCCAGCAGAGAGCGGGCATGAACAAGCAGGTGACACGTGCAGGGCCTCCAGCAGGAGCGAGGGCCCAAGATGTGTGGTTTGGGAAGGGTCGCACACTGCAGAGCGTGCTCAGCACAACTCACAGAGACAACTGCGGGACAGGGGAACTAAGGTCCCGGGACACCAGGCTTGTCTGTTTGCTGGAAACAAAGGGTAGAATATCCCGGGTTCCTGTGATCCCTTTGTAAGCTGCAGTGCTCCTCCCCAGATTGGGTAAAGCATTAACCCTTCCTGCACTGAGCTGATCTCCCTTGGTCAGACTGAGCTGAGGTGACAGCTTATCACTAAAATAAGTGAATCCTCAATGGAGACACCCAAGAAAAACACAGGAGGCTGCAGGGAGTGGAGCTCAGCGGGGGGCGCTCTCCCCCGGCAGGCAGGGCTGGCCCCAGGGGGCGCTGTGCTGCGGGGAGCGGGGCGGGGGGCTCAGCAGGGGGCGCTCTCCCCCGGCAGGCAGGCCTGGCCCCAGGGGGCGCTGTGCTGCGGGGAGCGGGGCGGGGCTCAGCGGGGGGCGCTCTCCCCCGGCAGGCAGGGCGGGCCCCAGGGGGCGCTGTGCTGCAGGGAGCGGGGCAGGGCTCAGCGGGGGGCGCTCTCCCCCGGCAGGCAGGGCTGGCCCCAGGGGGTGCTGTGCTGCGGGGAGCGGGGCGGGGGCTCAGCGGGGGGCGCTCTCCCCCGGCAGGCAGGGCGGGCCCCAGGGGGCGCTGTGCTGCGGGGAGCGGGGCGGGGGCTCAGCGGGGGGCGCTCTCCCCCGGCAGGCAGGGCGGGCCCCAGGGGGCGCTGTGCTGCGGGGAGCGGGGCGGGGGCTCAGCGGGGGGCGCTCTCCCCCGGCAGGCAGGCCTGGCCCCAGGGGGCGCTGTGCTGCGGGGAGCGGGGCGGGGGCTCAGCGGGGGGCGCTCTCCCCCGGCAGGCAGGCCTGGCCCCAGGGGGCGCTGTGCTGCGGGGAGCGGGGCGGGGGCTCAGCGGGGGGCGCTCTCCCCCGGCAGGCAGGCCTGGCCCCAGGGGGTGCTGTGCTGCGGGGAGCGGGGCGGGGCTCAGCGGGGGGCGCTCTCCCCCGGCAGGCAGGCCTGGCCTCAGGGGGCGCTGTGCTGCGGGGAGCGGGGCGGGGGCTCAGCGGGGGGCGCTCTCCCCCGGCAGGCAGGGCTGGCCCCAGGGGGCGCTGTGCTGCGGGGAGCGGGGCGGGGCTCAGCGGGGGGCGCTCTCCCCCGGCAGGCAGGCCTGGCCCCAGGGGGCGCTGTGCTGCGGGGAGCGGGGCGGGGCGGGGCTCAGCGGGGGGCGCTCTCCCCCGGCAGGCAGGGCGGGCCCCAGGGGGCGCTGTGCTGCGGGGAGCGGGGCGGGGGCTCAGCGGGGGGCGCTCTCCCCCGGCAGGCAGGGCGGGCCCCAGGGGGCGCTGTGCTGCGGGGAGCGGGGCGGGGGCTCAGCGGGGGGCGCTCTCCCCCGGCAGGCAGGCCTGGCCCCAGGGGGCGCTGTGCTGCGGGGAGCGGGGCGGGGCTCAGCGGGGGGCACTCTCCCCCGGCAGGCAGGGCGGGCCCCAGGGGGCGCTGTGCTGCGGGGAGCGGGGCGGGGGCTCAGCGGGGGGCGCTCTCCCCCGGCAGGCAGGGCGGGCCCCAGGGGGCGCTGTGCTGCGGGGAGCGGGGCGGGGGCTCAGCAGGGGGCGCTCTCCCCCGGCAGGCAGGGCTGGCCCCAGCATGGAGAAAGGGGGTGCTGTGGGGCAGGTGCCATTGTTCTCAGGAGAGAACCCCCCTTCCCCTTAGCCAGACACCATGATGATGGGAAGCAGCCCCAACTCCTCGTGTCAGGCCCTGGTGCTTTGTGTCATGTGGGGAGGGGAGCCCTGCTCCCCTCCTGCCCCACAGGAGGTGCTGTTCTGTGCAGTGCTGCCAGGCCGTAGCTCCCGCCCAGAGCAGGCTGCATCCTGGGGCTGGGGGAGCATTGCTGCGCTCAGGGAGCTCAGAGGCGTGGGTGGCGCAGGGAACTCAGCCCGCGGGCACGGGGGGCCTGGCACAGCCAGGTTGTGCAGGGGGAAGTTGTCAGTCTAGGGCTCAGCTGAGCTGCTGGTGCACTGCACCCCCCTTCCCTGCCCCACCAGTCCCCGTGCCCAGCAGACCCTGAACCAGCCCCAAGAGCCCTGTGGGGCACCAGGCCCCGTTGCCAGCCTCTTGCAGGCGTGTGGGGCAGCCGGCGACCCGGTATGGCTCTGGGCCCCCAGCCCCCCGAACACCCCGCAGTCCCCACTGCAGAGCGGCAGGGCAGGCTCACCTGGCCAGTGTGGGCACTCCACGTGGCTGCTGTTGCCGTAGGAGAACTGGAGAGAAACAAGGAAAGTCACCGGAAAGGCCCTGCCTGGAGAGGGTGTTTGAGGGAGGCCGGGCCGGGGGTCAGCACTCGCCAGCGGGCCCCTCTGGCTGGGCACTGAGAGCGGAGGCTGCTCACGCTCCGCTGAAGGGCACGGCACGGGAAGCTGCCCGGCTCTAGGGCACACCAGCCCGTGCTGACCCCAGCCCGTTCCCACTGGGCAGGGCGGGGAATGGGGATCGGGGGCCCATCAGCCCCTCTGGGTCGGCTCTGGGGCAGGGCTGGAGCCATTCCTCTGTAAGGTGGCACCGCAAGGGGCATCAACATGGGGCTGGGCTTCCCTTACCCACCGGGGGCCTTGGCCAGCGGCTGCCTGCCCTGTGTGAGACAAGGGCCCAGCTCTGCAACCCCAGCCCGCTCTGCCCCGACAGCACGCGCCTGCCTGCTGCTTCCCAGCTGGCGACAGAGGGCAGGGGCCAGGGCTCTGGCTCTTACCTGGGCAGGATCCCCTGCAAGGAGGCCCTAGGGTCTCTGGTGGGGGTGCCAGGAAGGGCAGGGTGGGTCGCGCTGGCACTGGGTTCAGCGTGTGGCTCAGGGGAGCCACCCAGCCAGAGATCCCAGTGAAGCACCAGGACTCCTGCCAGTGGGGGGGCTCAGCCGGGGGGCATGCGGGGGGGCTCACCTTGAAGCAGAGCAGAGGGTGAACATCCACCTTCTCCACGGTGTAGGCCTAGACCAGAGCAGAGAGCATGTCACAAACTACCAGCACCCCCCCACCTCCTGGGGGACCCCCCCACCTCAGCTCCCCCACCTCCCTGGGGGGCCTGGCCCACCTCTTCCACCTCTTGGGGGGGGGCAGTGCACCTCCCCCACCCCGCCATCCTGTCCCCAGCTCCCAGAGGCCCCGGGCCAGCCCTGGGAGAAGCAGGTCACCTTTCGCAGGGCGGTGCTGCAGAAGCAGTTGGATGGGGAGAGGCAGCTGCTGCAGCTGGGGGACCTGGGGGCGGGAGTCAGCCCAGGCCAAGCCCTGCCCCTCATGCATCATGGGGAGCCTGCCCACTCTGGTAGGGGGCCTAGGCTGGAGGAGACTCCACTCCACGTCCCTGGCCTGGAGGGGACAGCCCACAGGGGCCCCCCACCACTCAGTCCCCGGAGCCGAAGCCCATCCCAGCTGACCTACAACTGCCAGAGCCCAGGGACGGCTCTCAGGGGAAGCCCCAGGGGTCTGCAGCCCATCCCTTTGGGGGGACAGTGAGTGCTCATGGCAGGGCCCCAGGGCCAGGCAGGCTCTGGGCCCAGCACTGGAGGAGAGGTGCCTGCACCCCAGGTACCCCTGGGGCAGTGGGATGGGACAGAGGCCCCTCCAGCTCGCCTCACCCTTCAGAGACTGAGAGACTCATTGTGATCCCCTCGTCCGACCCCTGTGTAACAGGCCAGAGCCCTGCCCCCCCGTAACCCCTAGAGCAGAGCCGTTAGCATTGTCTGCTCCTCACTGAACCAGTGCCAGGGATGGAGAATCTGCCACCATCCTGGGAAACTGGCCAGCAGTTAAAAACATACGCCTCATTTCCCGTCTGACTTTCTCTGGCTTCACCGCCCGGCCCTGGGGCTGCGTCTGACCTCCCTCTGCTCGACTGAGCAGCCCATTAGCAAACCTGTTCCCCACAGAGACACTAGCTGACAGCCCCACAAATCTTGTTCTTTGGGGAATTCTGGGCACTTGGTTTTATCCACGTGGGGGTGGGGCAGGGGGCATGTTGCAGAACAAACCCACATCTACCCTGCAGCAGCAGACCGTGTCCCGCAGGGCTGGGTCCAGGTGTGGGGGGCTGGGCCCACGACCAGGTGCAGGGGGTGGCAGAGCTGCTTGGAGGGGGTGAGCACCTGAGCAGCCCTACGCACCACATTACAACACCCAAAGCGGGGGCGGGGAGGAAGGTCTCCCTTCCAGCTGTTTTGGTTTATATCGTGTTATTCGTATTCGCAATAACCATGGGACTGGGGTCCAGGCAGCCCTGAACCTGCTCTGTTAAGCTGCGTGGACGGAGCTCCTTGAGCCGTCGCTGTAAGGCGTTTTGTGAGCCTTTAATGCCCCTCGTGGCTCCTCTCTGAGCCCTCCCCATTCGTCAACAGCCGCCTGGAACTTGCCCCAGGCCCCAGCAGCGGTCACCCCCGTGCCAAACATGGAGGGAAACTCACCTCTGCTTTTCCCCCGAGAGCGCCCTGTTTATGCACCCAGGGTGGCACTAGCCTGTTTGGCCAGAGCGTCACAGGGGGAGCTCATGTTCAGCTGGTTACCCCCCCCAAATCTTTCTCAGTCCCTGCCCCCAGCACACAGCCCCCTAGCCGTGGCCGACGTCCTTTCTTCCTAGGGACGCACATTTACATTTCGCCGCAGTAAAACCGCCCAGTAACAGCGGGGAGTTGTGCCAGCAGAGCTGCTAGTGGACAGCAAGCCACAGTGTTTGCTTGAGCCCACCTTGCCCCGCGATCCAGCCCCAGACTGCTCTGCGCCAGTGGCCCGGCCTCCGCGTTATTTATCCTTCCCCCACTTTGTCCCACCTCCAAGCTTCATCAGTGGTGATTTCATGTTTTCTTGTAGGTCACTAATGAAAAGGTTAGTTAGCGTAGGGCCAAGAACTGATCCTTGCAGGACCCCATTAGAAACAGACCTGCTCACTGCGGAGTGCCCGTTTACAGTTACATTGGGACCTATCAGTTAGCCAGTTTTCAATCAATGGAACATGTGCTATGTTCATTTTATATCATTCTTGTTTTCTAATCAAAATGTTGACGCTCTAGAGAAGCCAAAGGGCTGGTCTACACAGGGAACTTACATGGCATAGCTGCGTCTCTCAAGGGTGTGAAAAAGCCACCCGTGAGAGATGTAACCATGCAGAGCTAACCCCTGGTGTAGACAGAGCTGGGTCGATGGAAGAATTCTGGCAACCTAGCTGCTTTCCCACGCTGCCATCTACCACTCCTGGCGGCATCGGTGGCATCTGGACTGAAGTACTGCAGCCATGCAGCGACAGCCGTGCCGCTAGAGCATGTTAAACGTAGACAAACCCTTCGCCTGTTACATACGCTTTCTTCCAGGCCTCTGCAATTTGCCCACTGTTCCAAGACTTATTGGAAATCAGCACTAAGGGTACAGTTTGCTGCTTAGCATGCTGTTTTAAACCTCTTGGATGTTTGTTACCTGGAACTGCTGATTTAAAAATGTCTAACTTTAGTAGCTGCTGTTTAACATCTTGCAATACTAGTGGAATAAAAGTTGTCTTCATGGTGTGATATGACTATATCATCTGTTTTTTCCCCCAAATATAGAACAGAAATATTTATTGAACGCTTCTGCCTTTTCTCCATTATTATTAATAATTCTATCATTTCCATCTAGTAGTGGACCAATACCATTGTTAAAATTCTTTTGCTCTTAATCATCTTAAAAAACTCTCTCTTATTGTCCTTAACTCTGCTGGCCATAGATTTTTCCTTGTGTACCTTTGCTTCCCTTATCAATTTTCTACAATTCCCAGCTTCCGATTTATATTCATTACTGTAAACTTCCCCTTTCTTCCATTTGTTATGTGTATCTATATCATTCATTTTCTGTAGCTGCCATCATCTTCCTTCTAAACCAGGTCAGTTTTTTAACCAACAAGGCCTTTTGGGGCATCTAGCAAAGTGTTCTTAAACAATTCCCAGCTGTCATTCACATTTTTTTTTATTATTCTTCCTCTCAGCTGATTTGGCTCATAATTATTTTCAGCTTTGTAAAATTAGCCCTTTTAAAGTACCTAGTATCTAACACACTGGTCTGGACTTTATTCTGTTTGCACATCATAAATGTGACCAGTTCATGCTCACTTGTATCCATTAATGTTTAGCGCTGTGATCAGTTCCTCTGTATCTGCAAAGACGAAGTGGAATATAGAACTCCCCCGATTGGATGCAAGGCTTTTCTGGTTAAAGCTCGACTCTTCTAAGTGTTCTAAAATCTACAAGATCCCTTGCATTGCCCTGAACCGTGGTGTACCTCACAGAGGAGCAGGGTTCTGTAAGCAGTCCACAGTTAGGGCCATTTGACCACAGAATTCCTGAGCTACAGCCCCAAAACTCCCAGCCTCTTTTAAAGTGGAGAGATTCTGACAACCTTTCTTGGCTCACAGCTAGAGCTCAAACCAGAGCTCAAACTGCGCCAAGGTACCCAGCACTCGAGGGCCACCCCAACAGAGGGCACGGCCCACCCAAACTTTCAGGGCAAATCTAATTAAAACGTGGTTTCAAACAAATGAAGCTCGTCACGGTCAGCACATTGCAAGCCTCCTGTGCCGACCCCCAAGGGCAGATGTGAGGAAAGGAGTAAACAGGGCTGCTAGCCTTCAAAGCTCCAGGGGATGTGCAGTCATTCTTTGAACCTGAGCCAGCTAGCCACGTGAGGCCAGGCCCCAGGCAGGCCAGGCATCTGGAACAGAGGAGCTGGCGTATTGCCGAAATCCAGCTCCAGCAAGCTGCTTGTTCATTTATTTGGGGGGGGCGGGGGGGGAGGAGGTGTAATCAAAGTATTTTTGTAATAAATAAAGTTCCCCCTGCGAGTGCTTGCTAGCAGGGGAGGGGCATTTTAGGGGGTGGAAGAGTGGGGGTCATAGGGGTCAGAGGGACTTGGGGCTGTATTGAGCGGAAGGGGAATAAATGGGGATGGGTGGTAGGGAAAGTGAGAGGAGCTGGGAAGTGAGGGACACATGGGGGTGAGTGATGGGGGGCCCCATATTCTCCTTCTAGGTGGGTGCCAGGATCTGGGGTGTCTGTGAGCTGGGATCTGGGGGCCTGTGACCAAGTGGAGTTTTATTCACCTTGTTATGTTGCATGAGAGCCTCACTGTTCTGTGCGAATACTGTGTGTGCCTCAGTTTCCCTGTGTGCTGCACCAGTACTGGGGTGGTGGGAACTGGGGGTGTGATTTTGCTGAGGCTCTCAGGGAAGGTGAGCCTGCCCAGCTGTTTGCAGCTGTGTAACCTGAGACCCAGGAGGGGGTGCAACCCGGTGACACCTTTTGCCCGGAAAGCGAGACAAAGAGAAGGGGGAACAGCAATGGGGGGGGGAGGTGTTGGAGGTGGGGTGGCTGGAGGCTGGCAGTCTGGGTGGGGAGACTGGAAGAGTGAGAGTCCAGGGCGTCTGGCCCAGGACTCCCAAGATGGACTTCACTGAAAGTCACTGATTTCTGTGCTAACGAGCTCTGTTCTATGCTGTGTTCCTGTCGTCTAATAAACCTTCTGTTTTACTGGCTGGCTGAGAGTCCCGTCTGACTGCGGAGTTGGGGGGCAGGACCCTCTGGCTGCCCCAGGACTCCGCTTGTGGGAAGCGCATGGTGGGGCGGGGGATGCTGAATGCTCCGAGGTCAGACACAGGAAGGTCGTGCCCTGGGGACAGTCTGCTCCGAGAGAGGAGGCTCCCCCAGAGTCCTGCCTGGCTTCATAGGGAGCAGTTCCAGAGCATCGCTCAGGGACCCCGTGACAGGGCCCCTGCCCCCGAGGTGTGTCTGAGCTCTGCTCCCTGCCCCCTTGTGTGTGCCCCACACTTTGGGGGATTCCTACCCACCTATGGGGGGCTGACCTGGCCTCTTACACACCCGTGTGTCAGCCAGGGTCTCAGGGCCTGCCTTTTGTGGAGGGGGCTGAGCCCCTCTCTCTACCCCCATGTGAAATGGGATCTGCAGGGGGGTCTCTGTGCCACTCTCCCAGTCTCCACTGCATGCATGCCAGGATCTGGGCAGGCCTCTGCCCATCTATGGGAGTCAGCCCCCCACACACTTCCTGTGCTCCTCATGGAAACCAGGTTCTTCAGGTGGAGGGGCTTGCCTCACGGTGGGGATCTGAGCCCCACTCCGTACCCCCCATGTGAGCTGGGAAACCTGCTGTCCTGATCTCCCTCTGTGTGTAAGTAACAGGCAGGCTCGGAGCACCTGCTGAGAGCACACTGCGGTGTCGGGGGGAGCTAAGAACAGGCGCCCTGGACACATACCAGAAACGCTTACACACTGGAGAGGGGGGCAGGGAACCCCCGGGGGAAATCTGAGAATGAACCATGAGCATATGGGAACATCTGCCTCCCTCGGTCACTTTACGATTCTACTTTGTTGTGGGGAAATCTGAGGACGGCAGATTCTCCAGAAGGGCCTGACATGGATTCTGAGCGGCGAATGCTTGCGGGGCGGGGAGGGGTGCCCAGGCAGGTGGGACTAGGAAAAGAGGGGTTGGATCTGCAGCAAGGGATGGATGGGGCATTATGGGGAGGGGGATAAATGGAATGGGTGGTAAGGGACGGAGGAGGGGTTGGAGCCTCAGGCAAGGGGGAATAGGGCGGGATTGGGGGAATGGCAGGGGAGAAGACTGGAGGAGTTGGAGAATATGAGGGGTAGCAGAGGGGTGGGGGTGGGCCTGTGAGCCCTGAATTCCCCCCTTCCATATGTGTTCTGAGAGCTGGGGGACCCTGCTCCTCTTGGGGTGCTAAGCCCCTCTCCCTGCCCGTAGGGGCTCTGCCCTTCACGCTGCAATGCTGTAGCAGTTTGAGTGTTGCTGGGCTCGGTGCTCGGGGGGCTCGTAATTGCACGGGCACTGCAGGACCCAAGCTTTCGCCCGACTCCCAGGCCGGCTCAGTCCCGCAGCACGAGCCCCCCACGGGGACTGCCATGCTCTCTTACCTGGTTGGACTCCATGGCTGTGGAGTTGGGGATACTGTGGCAGGCCCCGGTGTCGCTCTCCTTCCAGCACAGGGTGGCGGTCGGGTGGAGCGGGCAGCGGGCACTCAGCACCATGACCATGGTCGCCTCACTGCTGGCACTGTAGTCATGGAACTGCATGGACGCCCACAGTTCAGAGCCATCTGTGGGGCAGAAAGGCATCAGCCAGAGGCACTGGCAGGCTCAGCCCCAATCGCCTGCACAGCCCGACCTACACCCTGCCTCAAGCCCCAGACCCTGCATCACCAGCACAGCCAGGGGCCCCAGTGCCTGGGTCTGGCAGCTACAGACTAGTTTGCCCTCGGGTGTCATGTGAGGTCTGTACCAAAGCCAGCGTCCCCCGGTGCTCGCGGCCCCTGCGAGGTGTCTGGGCAGGTGACATGGATGGAGACCCAGGTATATTGCATCCTAAAGCTCCGTCACTGGGGCATGGCTCTGGTCACCCGGACAGTGACTCGGCTCTCCCCAGTGCGAGCTCAGTGCTGATCGGGAGCCTGCAAAGGCTCCGGGGGGGCGCTAGCCAGGGGGTGTTGGGCTGGGTGCGAGGGCAGCGCGGCTCGTCTCCCGCACGGAGCCGGGCCCAGCCTGTTGCTCTGATGGGACGCTGACCAGTCCAGCCAGGCAGGGCCTGGCACGTTATGTCCCTCTGCTGCATGGCCCACCCGTGGGCACTCCCTCTGGGCAGGCCAGCGCTGCGCTTTGCTATGGTACCAGCTGGCACTGGACACCGGGCCAGGCCGCGGACCCTGTGGGCGCTCGGGGCACTGCACCCATGGGAGCAGCGGAGCTGTGAATCCTGCCAGCGCCCAGAGGCCCAGGTGCCCCAGGGAGACGCTGGGGGCTTGGCAGGTGCCTTCACCAGGCTACCATGCTTGCCATGCTGCCGGCAGGGCTTGTGCCGCCAGGGCTGGGAGGTCGGGGTGCTGAGTCAAGCAGCACACGCAAGGCTCAGGGCAGGGGCAGACCCACCCCCTGGACTCCAGCCCCAGCCTCTGTCCCAGGGCTCCAGCCCCCCACCCAGGAACTCCCGAAGGCCGGCATGCCCCAGCCCAGGCCACTCACAAGCTGCCGGCTGGGCCTGGAAGGGGCACAGCTTGGTACGGAGGCTGTCGCGGTGCAGGTAGGAGGCCTGAGGAGCCAAGGGATCAGATGCTGAGTAAGTGGCCGCACAGGACCCCCCGGCCCCAGAGCCCAGGCCCCCCGTCCCCGGACCCCCGCACCTCCCCCCCCCCGTCCCCAGCACCCAGGCCCCATCCTCCCCCCAGGCCCCAGTGCCCAGGCCCCCCCCCGGACCCTCCGCACCTCCCCCCCCGGTCCCAGTGCCCAGGACCTCCCCTCCCTGGACCCCCGCACCTCCCCTCCCCCCGACCCCAGTGCTCAGGCCCCATCCTCCCCCCAGGCTCCAGTGCCCAGGCCCCCCCATCCCCGGACCCAAGCACCTCCCCCCCCGGTCCCAGTGCCCAGGACCTCCCCTCCCTGGACCCCCGCACCTCCCCCCCCCCTCGACCCCAGTGCTCAGGCCCCATCCTCCCCCCAGGCTCCAGTGCCCAGGCCCCCCCCTCCCCGGACCCAAGCACCTCCCCCCCGGCCCCAGCGCCCAGGACCTCCCCTCCCCGGATCCCCACACCTCCCCCCCAACCCCAGTGCTCATGCCCCATCCTCCCCCCAGGCCCCAGTGCCCAGGCCCCCCCCTCCCCGGACCCCCCGCACCTCCCCCCCCGGTCCCAGTGCCCAGGACCTCCCCTCCCTGGACCCCCGCACCTCCCCCCCCCGACCCCAGTGCTCAGGCCCCATCCTCCCCCCAGGCTCCAGTGCCCAGGCCCCCCCCCTCCCCGGACCCCAGCACCTCCCCCCCGGCCCCAGCGCCCAAGCCCCCCGCACCTCCCCCCCTGGCCCCAGTGCCCAGGACCTCCCCTCCCCGGATCCCCACACCTCCCCCCCAACCCCAGTGCTCAGACCCCATCGTCCCCCCAGGCCCCAGCACCCAGGACCCCTCCCTCCCCGGACCCCCGCACCTCCCGCCCCAGGACCTCCCCTCCCCGGACTCCCACACCTCCCCCCCAGCCCCAGTGCTCATGCCCCATCCTCCCCCCAGGCCCCAGTGCCCAGGCTCCCCCCTCCCTGGACCCCCCGCACCTCCCCCCGGCCCCAGTGCCCAGGACCTCCCCTCCCTGGACCCCCACACCTCCCCCCCAACCCCAGTGCTCAGACCCCATCCTCCCCCCAGGCCCCAGCACCCAGGACCCCTCCCTCCCCGGACCCCCGCACCTCCCACCCCCGGCCCCAGTGCCCAGGACCTCCCCTCCCCGGACCCCCACACCTCACCCCGGCAAACCAGCAGCCAGGCTCTGTCCTTCCCGGACGCCCGCCCGAGCGCCCAGACACCCTCTCCCCTCCCCCACGCGAGTCGCTGTCGGGCCAGAGCAGGGGCCGGGGGCCGGGGGCTGGGGGCCGGGGGCTGGCAGACGTACCTCAATGCAGAGACAGGGCAGCAGGAACTCATAGGGCAGCACAACGCTGCGACCGCCCGACACCAGCGCCTGCAGGCAGGGAAGGAGGTGGCAGAGGTGAGGGTGGCAGAGCCCAGCCAGGCCCCCAAGGGGCACCGGGACCCTGTGCCCACCCTTGGCACCCCCAGGTACGGCCGGGCTCCCTGCTGGAAGGGCAAGTGCTGGAGGTGCCCCCGGCCCATCAACTGCGGGGCCCCTCCCCTTGGGCTGGCCGCCCCCGCCCGCTTGGGGGGAGCCCCTTGGGGCCGTGCCCCTCACCTGTCGGGGAAAGGGGGCGGACAGCTCCTCGCACTCCAGGGCCAGCTGGTGGCATAGCCGTACGGTCAGGTCAGGACCCTCAGGCACCAACACCTCAATGGCCCGAGCCGCCGGGTGCCAGGCGTAGCTGAACTCGGGGCCTGCAGAGGCAGAGAAGGCAGGGGATGGGCAGCACAGTGCAGCTCGTGCCCACGTGCGCCAGCCTGTGTGGGCCCTGCCCCCCAGCACAGGGAGCCCTGACTCACACCGGCAGACGAGCAGCCACGGGGGGCGGCCAGGAGCCGGGGGCGGCAGCTGCTGGGCCAAAGCCAGCTCAGCTTCGGGCCTGGGACCAGCCGTGCTCCAGAGGCAGCCCCAGGCCCACGCTGCCTTGGGCCTAAGACACAGCACTGCACCCCCAGAAAGACCCCGCTCACAGCCCCCCCGTGCTCCCCCACAGCAACCCCGAGAGACAGCCCCCACAGCCCCTTTCACCGAGAGCTGGTGAGCAGCAGCCCTTCCCATTTCTACCAGGACCCGGGTCTCTGCAGGGAGGTGGGGTTTCCAGCACCCGAGGAGGGAGACCCCCTTATCTCACCTGCTGGCTCTGCAGGGACCAGGTGGCTCTGGTTCAGGCTCAGCCCCCGGTCAGGGACGGTGCCAAGCGAGACCAGAACACGGCGCCCGCTCTCCACCGGGAAACAGTCAAACTGCACCTGCCACTGCAGGGAGAGCACAGGGTGAGCCCCTGCCAGCGCCCCCCCAGAGCACCCCTCCCCTCACTCTGCAAGCCAGCCCCCCCCACCTCCGGAGCCTCCCCCTGCCTCTACCCCAAGAGCTCCCTTTCCCCCCCAGCACTGCCATGGGAGCCCCTCGCCACCCCAGGAACCCCGCAGTCGCCCCCCCCCGTCCCCCGGTGCAGACCCTATGAGCAGGCACGGCTCCAGGGGCACCAGGCCTTGGGATTGGCACCGTACAGCTGCCAAGGAGGGAATGAGCCAGGAGCCCAGGGCGTGGTCTGCGCTGACTCACCAGGGAGCCTGCAGCCTCCGGGTGCCGCCTCCAGACCTGCAGCCAGCTGGCCCTGTTGGAGCCCAGCACCAGGAAATCCAGCTGCAGCCCACAGACACTCCCCAGCCCTGGGGGAGAGAGAAAGGGGTGAACTCCAAATTCACAGCAGGCCCTACCAAGGGCCCCTCTGCAGCACCCCACCTCCTGGGGAAGCTCCCCAGCCCCCACCGAAGCCAGCCCTATGGGTCCCCCTCCCCGGGGTCATTCCCAGGAATTCTGCGAGTGTCCCTAGCCTGAAGGGGGGTTCAGACAGGGCCAAGCAGGGCCCCAGGAACCCACTCTAAAACGGGCTTCAGGTGTGGCGGGCCACCTACCTGCGGTGTGCAGGGCCAGGCGCACGCGTACACACGGCTGGCAGTCGTGGGAGGCCTGGCACAGCCGGGCTGTGCTCAGAGCTAGGGCTGGAGGGGACAGGGCTGCTCCATCCTGCTCCTTCTGGTGGCACCGGGGCCTGGGGAGGGCACCGTCCGCTGGAGGAGAGGAGAGCGGTTAAAGGCAGCCAGGACCCACCCGGGCCTTCCCAGTGCAGCTGCCTCCCAGCCCTCTCCATGGCATGTGCCCATCACCATGCCCGCCGAGCAGGGATCTCCTGGTCACCCTCTGTGGCAGGCGAGGGCTGGCTGGGTCGTGCCCAGCACTTACATTCCCCAGCGCTCTGCACTCCAGACACGTGGGGCAACCCCAACCTCGCCAGACCCCCGCTGGGTCCCTCCCCTGGGGCACCACCCCACCCCCACAGTGCAGGGACCCAGCGCTGCACGGGGGTCAGCACTGACAGTGAGGGGGAGAGAACCCCACTGAGTCCCCCCCCTGCAACTTGGCAGCCCCTCCGCCCCACAGCCCGGTACCCCTAGCGCACGCCGGGGCCGGTGCTGACTGCATGGGAGTGGCACCATCACTGAACGCAGTGTCTGGGTTTCCTTGGCGGACTCCAAGTCTTGCCCCATCCCACCGCACCCCAGCTCGGCGGAGACGTGACCCAGCCCCAGTGGAAGGAGGGAGGGACTGAGCAGTGCTGCTCCCTAGCTGCCCCCTGCCTGCCCCACAGCCAGCACCACTAACAGAGCGGATTTACTTACCCCTGACTCTGCAGGCCTGTGAGCAAAGGACAAGAAGCTGGGTTAGTGCAGGAGGCCTTGAACAACAGATAGCACCCAGCACCCCCGGCAGTCCCCAGCACCCCTCACCCTGGTGGTCCCCGGCACCCAGAGCCACCCCCACGCGATCCCAACCCCGGCGGCCCACAGGGCCCAGCACCCCCAGGAGTATTATGCTCCAGGAAAGCTGCAGTGGTTTATCTCCACTCCCAGCAGACTCCCCTGGCCGAGCAGTGCAGGGCTGAGACTGGGGGTTCAGCACTGCCTCCCCGGGCTCTGACCAGCTGGGCCCAAGGCAGGGCGCTGAGTGCCTGGCCCATGTTCCGCTGGCTGCCCTGACGGGCCTGCGGGTAGGCACCAGGCCGCGGGAGTACAGGCCTGCAGCAGAGCTGGGTGAAGGACAGCTCTCCATGCAGGTGGGATGCCAGCGTGAGCGACGGGCCCCAGGCCCGTGGGCTCAGGAGAAGCGGGCACTGGGGTCCCTCCAGCAGTGACCTGCAGAAGTACCAGGCTTCCCTTATTTCCAGGTTGGGGGGAAGTGAGCGGAATCAGGCACGGTTCATAGGTGCAGCCAATAACTGTCTCGGGAAGAGACTGGTCTCCTGGCCCTAGCCAAGGTCTGACCCTTGGTCAGGGCACCAACAGTTTGCTAAGGGGGTAAGAGGTGAACTCGTGCAGCGTCCAGTGCTAATTCCTGCCTGCCCACACCGGAGCGACTACCATGGGTCGAGGCAGCCCCGCGTTAGTGCCTGGATGTGGGGACCTGCCTTCAGGGAGCCACATTTCGAGCACCTGAAACACCATTCGGCCTTTGGAGCGAATCAAGACCTTTGTGGTCAAACTATCGCCGTCAACACCCTGTGCAAACAGTCATTCCAAGTGGGGAGCCCCCAGCGGGACCCCGGGGTGTTCACGGCAGGGCCAACCCCAGCGGCTTTCTGGACTCATGAGCAAGCTAACAGGCCCCTTCGCTTCTCTAACTCCCAGCCTGCGTCCCAGACAGGGTCACTGCCCGCCTACCTAACGCAGGCGCCTGTGGGCCTCTTCTGCCACCCACTCACTGGGCAGACGGCCCGGGGCTGCAGGGAAGGGCTGGCTGCCCCACACCACTTACTGGCTGTGGGGTGAGGGGCAGGCTGAGAACTGAGCAGGCCGAGGACAGCCAGGAAGTCCAGAGGCCAGGCCTGGGACTTAATTTGTGGAACTCCTTGCCAGAGGATGTTGTGAAGGCCAAGACTATAACAGGGTTCAAAAAAGAACTAGATAAGTCCACAGAGGGTAGATCCATCAATGGCTATTAACCAGGATGGGCAGGGAGGGTGTCCCTAGCCTCTATTTGCCAGATGCTGGGAATGGGCGAGGGGATGGATCACTTGAGGATTACCTGTTCTGTTCATTCCCTTTGGGCCACCTGGCACTGGCCACTGTCGGCCAACAGGACACTGGGCTAGATGGACCTTTGGTCTGACCCAATCTGGCCCTTCTTATGTTCTTATGGCATGGTCAGGCCACAGAGCCAGAAACAGACACACGGCCCCCTGGGAGCCCCCCCACAGAGAACAGTGCTAAACCACCTGTAGTGAGGAATCCATCCCCTCCCCCACATGGGATCCCAGGGAATCCACCCCTCTTTTCCCCGCTCCCTGGCAGTACCCAGCATCAGCTGCTCCCAGGCAGGAACAGGAGCCCCCCTGGCATTTCTGGAACACTCCCCTGGCCCCAGCAGCACGTGCCTGGCTCACGCACAGCTCTGCCCACACACGGTAACCACGGGCACCCTTATTCTTCACACAGTGTCCCTGAGCTCACGCTTGGCTTCACGGATTCCATGTGGCAGTAAGTTCCACTGGCTAGTTACGTCCAGTGTAAAGAGGTTCCTTTCCTCCATTTTAACCTGCTGCCCAGCTTTCAGTCCTACGTCCCCAGGCCAGCAGGGACCACTGTGACCAACTGGTCCGACCCCCACACCCAGCACAGGGCAGAGACCTGCCGTCCAGTAACCGCTAGAGCAGGGCTGTTAGCAAACACCAGCTCCGCACTGAACCATGGCCAGGGATGGAGAATCCTCCACCTCCCCAAGGAAACTGTTCTAATTCCCCTCCCTGTCCAAAATTGGCACCTGGAGGCGTGTAGCATCAGCCTCCAGCCCCAGGGTCGGGTACCCCTTCACTGCCCCTCACCCACGATTTGTTCCCCAGTCGGCCCGGACACGCTGGGGTCCCTCACCCCGGCCCGGCTCATGGCGGAGTTAACCAGACTGAGCTCCTTGCCTCTGTCACGACAAGGCAGGTTTCCGACCCTCTAATCGCTTCCCTGGCCCCTGCAATGTCGAGCTGACCTCTGCCCTGTGGCCAGGCAAGCGGATTAATGGCGCTGGGTCCCTCCCCCTCCAGGGTTTGTCCTGGTCTCATTTTACCCCATTTCTTGCTAGCTGCTAGACCAGGCGTAATGAAACAACCCGGCTGCTTACGGCACCCGCCACCCCGTCAACCAAACTGTCCTCATCCCTCCGACCGGACCCAACCCTGGAGTCCCGGGCCTGGCGCTTCCCTGGCCACACCGAACACACACAAGCAGGCCTTTTCGATCACCTGCTTTGGGGGCATGACTTCAGCTAACACCCAGACTCCACTTACACCCACCCGTGCCCAGGTGGGGTCAGGCCTAGACCCCTACAAGCGCGCCCCAAACCCCTGGAGCCCCCCAGCGCCTCAGGGCGCCCCCGTTCCTTGCGGCCAGCGCTCACACGGGGCTGCGATGACACGCGGTTTGCCTGGGCCAGGTCACAAAGCGACACCTGAGCCGCCCCCCGCCCCAGCCCCCCCGGGACGCCGCCCCCCGCCCCAGCCCCCCCGGGACGCCGCCCCCCGCCCCAGCCCCCCCGGGACGCTGCCCAGCCCGGCTGGTGCTCGTCCGGCGCCGGGGAGAGCCCAGCCCTGCTCCCCGGGCGCTGCTGGCCGGCGAGCTGGGCACGGCCCCTGCCGCCGCCCCGTCCGCGGGGTGCCCGGGCTCCGGCAGCGGCGGGTTGCCGGGACTCGGCCCCGCGGGGGGCCCTGGGCGCCAGGACCCCGCGCCCCCCCGGTCCTTACGAAGTTGGCGGTGACGCGGGGGCGCGGCGCTCCGGCGCGGGGCCCGGCCAGCAGCAGGGCGGCGGCCAGCAGGAGCAGCGGGGCGCCGGGCGCGGGGCGCCCCATCAGCGGGGCTGGCACATGGCGGCGCGGGGCGCGCACGGCCCCCCGGCCCCGCAGCGCTGCGCCCGCCCCCCGGCCGGGCCGGCTCCGCCGCATTCCGGCCCGCCCCAGTTAATCATCGCGGGGCGGGGCCGGGCCGGGCCGGGCCGCCCCCCGGCGCCCTCCGCCCCCGCAGCCCCGAACCGGGCTCCCCCCGCCCCCGGAAAGCGGCCCCCGCCGCAGTGCTGCGGCCCAGCTACCTGGCGGCCCCAGGTGCGGCGGGGGTGCCCGGGGGACAGCTGGTGCAAGGGGGACACGACCCCCCACGGGTGGCTCCTGCCAGGGATCTGGCCCCCAGGTGTCTGCCAGGAGCTGCCCCAGACACCCCGCAGCAGCACGCAGCGAACACCTGTTTCCTAGCAGCTGGGACACGGGGCCAGGCCTGGGACCCCGAGTGGAACAAACATCGTGGGCAGGGGCTGTAGCCCCCGCTTCCCTCCAGGGCCCCTGGCCTTGCAACAGAGGGGGTCGCTCCCCCCGAGGGAGCGCCCCCCTCCCCCCAGGCCCAGTAGATGCTGATGAGAATTATGGCTAGCACCCAGCGGATCAGAGCCCCGCTGCAGGGCGCTGCCCCCCTCCCCCGGATAGCCCAACCCCCAGAAACCTCCCTGTGTCCCCATTGCCCCCGCCCAGGGCGCTGGCCCCCGACAGCCCATCCCCCAGAAACCTCCCTGTGTCCCCATTGCCCCCGCCCAGGGCGCTGGCCCCCTCCCCCGGACAGCCCAACCCCCAGAAACCTCCCTGTGTCCCCATTGCCACCTCCCCAGGGCGCTGGCCCAGGACAGCCCGTGCCCCAGAAACCTCCCTGTGTCCCCATTGCCCCCCTCCCCAGGGCGCTGGCCCAGGACAGCCCAACCCCCAGAAACCTCCCTGTGTCCCCATTGCCCCCTCCCCAGGGCGCTGGCCCCGGACAGCCCATCCCCCAGAACCTCCCTGTGTCCCCACTTCCCCCCTCCCCAGGGCGCTGGCCCAGGACAGCCCGTGCCCCAGAAACCTCCCTGTGTCCCCATTGCCCCCTCCCCAGGGCGCTGGCCCCAGACAGCCCATCCCCCAGAAACCTCCGTGTCCCCATTGCCCCCTCCCCAGGGCGCTGGCCCCGGACAGCCCATCCCCCAGAAACCTCCCTGTGTCCCCACTTTCCCCCTCCCCAGGGCGCTGGCCCCGACAGCCCATCCCCCAGAAACCTCCCTGTGTCCCCATTGCCGCCTCCCCAGGGCGCTGGCCCAGGACAGCCCGTGCCCCAGAAACCTCCCTGTGTCCCCATTGCCCCCGCCCAGGGCGCTGGCCCTCGACAGCCCATCCCCAGAAACCTCCCTGTGTCCCCATTGCCCCCGCCCAGGGCGCTGGCCCAGGACAGCCCGTGCCCCAGAAAGCTCCCTGTGTCCCCACTGCCGCCCCCGCCCAGGGCGCTGGCCCCAGACAGCCCATGCCCCAGAAACCTCCCTGTGTCCCCATTGCCCCCTCCCCAGGGTGCTGGCCCCGGACAGCCCATCCCCCAGAAACCTCCCTGTGTTCCCATTGCCCCCGCCCAGGGCGCTGGCCCAGGACAGGCCATCCCCCAGAAACCTCCCTGTGTCCCCATTGCCCCCGCCCAGGGCGCTGGCCCAGGACAGCCCGTGCCCCAGAAACCTCCCTGTGTCCCCATTGCCCCCGCCCAGGGCGCTGGCCCAGGACAGCCCATCCCCCAGAAACCTCCCTGTGTCCCCATTGCCGCCCCCGTCCAGGGCACTGCGTGCGAGCAGGCAGCTGGGACAATGGGAACACGGCGGTTGACCTGTTTATTTCAGGCTTCCTGTGAGACTGCGGCAGCCTGCACAGAAACCCACACAGCTGGGTGGCACGTGCAGCTGCAGCCTGCTCCTCACACGCTCACCTCCATTCCGGGCCCACGTGGCAGCTGGGCTCTGTCCTGGAGGTCCTGCTGGGTGGGCAGCCTGAGGCACGGCATCCCCCAGACACAGAGCTGGCAGGGAGGCCCTTGTTTGACAGCAAACAGCCCAGCCCCCAGCACCACTTAGGGAGAAGTCTGTAACATTGGTATGAAGCCTGCATGCCTCAGTTTCCCCTATACATTGTTGCAGGGAGGGGGAGGGGGCTGTGTGCTCTGGGGCAGGCTAGCAGACAGAGGGAGGTATCCCCAGCTGCTTGGGCCTCAATCCCCCTATCAGTGGAGCCTGGGGAAGACAATGGGGAATCCAGCACCTGGCAACCAAGATCAGCAGGGGTCTAGGCACTGCCATTCCCAGGGTTTCTGGGAACCCAGCAGCAGGACAGATTCGGGAGCAGCTAAGGGACACAAATCAATGCAGGGCAGTGAGGGGCATCTGCACCTTCCCCCACCCCCTGGAAGACAGAGTGCTGGAGGCTACATGTTCAGCAAGGCGGCTCTTATTTCATCCCATCGCTGGGGCACCTGGCCTGAGACCACTGGCTCGCTGGTGACCTGGAGCTGTTCATTCCCTGGCAGAGGACGGAATGCACCCGGCTGCGGGGGAAGGGAGAAACCTGCATGCCCCCAGGGCAATCCGAGCAGGGCACTGGTGCAGACTGGGCCTCAGACACAAACATCAGCCCAGCACAAGCCACTGTGGGCAGTGCCACGCCAACCAGCGTCTGCAGCCCTGGGGCTGTGCCATGTCATCAGACTTCAGGGCAGAGGCACTGGGGTCAGGGCACCTTTCTGCTCCATGAAATGGGGAGATCAGTAAGGGCTGGTGGCTGCCCCCCTTGTGCCACACCTGGGCCCCTCTCATCCCAGCCAACCGGGCAGAGGCCACCAAAGCCGAGTGCTGCCGGGGACTTCTGGTGAGGGGACCCTGGTCGCATGAGGACTGCCCCCTACCCAGCTCTGGCCCATGTTCAGTCGCTGCAGCCAGGGCTAGGGTTAGAGGGGCCCTGAGCACACTCTGGCTGGCTGCCTGGCAGGGCAGCCCAGTCTATAGGGAGCTTTCAGTGTTTACAGCAGAGCTGCCCAAAAGTGGGGACCCCCACCATGGTGCCATCCAGCCCCCTGGGGATGTGGCACCCCCCACCCCCAAATCACGCAGGTGTGTGGCCCCCAGCCCCTCTTCATTTCCTCTTCTTCTCCTGCGTGCTGGCGAACCAGGAGTCCAGGAGCTTCTTGCTGTAGTAGAGCTGCCAGCCATGCACCTGTGCCGCCACCAGCAGCAGCAGGTACATGGCGGAGACGGCGGAGACGCCGAAGATGAAGCGGTAGGCCTTGCCGTGGCGGTAGAGCTGCTGCGCCATGGGGAACATCTCCATGCTGCCGTAGATGAGGGGTGCCACCGAGAACAGGCCTGTGCTGATCATGGACAGCACCAGGTAGCTGATGTTGTTGCGGGGGAAGGACATGAGGCCGAAGAGAGAGGGGATGATGCTGAGCAGATAGGGGTACTCCCACTGGTAAGGCATGGCCACCTGGTCATGGGGCAGCAGCTTCAGGTGAGCCACACACATCTGGGCCAGGAGCAGCAGCCAGATGGCCCCTGCACATAGATCAGCTTCTTTATCTCGGACTTCAGGGCCACACTGCAGAGAGGGAGAAAGCCAGGCTCAGGCTGGCACTTCGATGGGCTCCCTGGCTTTGCCAAGGGGGCTGGGCAGGAAGGACTCAGACAGGAGAGGTGGCAGTCAGGCTGCCAAGAGCTGTGGACAGAGCCTGAAGCCTGCCTGAACCTCAGCTGGGCCCCAGGACCCCAACAGAGCAAGGCTGCAAACCAGCCCTGGCAGCATGTGTCTCCCTGGGGTACAGCTGAAGTCACCAGCAGTGCGTGATCCTGGAGCACTAGCCTGAAGGCTACGGAGCAGGGTGAACCCGGCAGGAAGGGCAGATTCCTCTGAGTAGGTCCCGGGGGAAGCAGCTGCTGGGTGTGAAGCCTGACTGAGCCACTTCCCCTGGCAGACGGGGGGCCTCCCCACCTGACTGGGGCTCGGGGCAGAGTGCTCCAGGACAAGCACAACAGAATTAAACTGCAGGTCAGCCCGGGCGCTCTCTGGCCCTCTGCCCCCTGCCAGCCACAGCCACAAGCAGCCTGGTTTGTGGCGGGAACACCTATGGCCATGGGAGCAGGGCATTAGCCTACAATGCTCACTCTGGTGTGAGCTGCTCGTGACCCAGAGCTGGTGTGCACAGCACCTCTGGCTTTCCCGTGGGCTGGGCAGGGAGGAGGCTGCACTGCAGCATAAGAGACCTGCCCTGGACACACACACCCTGCCCTGGCTTGGACCTTCAGCTGCTCAGACAGGTCCAGTGACCCCTTGAATCCCAGCACACAGTGCCCTGGGGACAGACGTATTCCAGGGCCCAGGGAATGCCCAGCCATTCATGGACACCAGCTCGGCCCTGCTGGGCAGCTCCGCACCCTCCCCCAGCTCACTGGGCAGGGACTCAGAATAGGGTGCAAGGACTCAAGGGGCTCAACCCAGCCTGCACTCAGACCTACCTCATCTGGTAATGGGAGGCCACCCTCTCGCGATGCTGGTAGTCACTCCCATCAGTGCCCTCAGCCCGGGGGCCCGCACGGGAGGCCATTGCGCTAGGCACCCCAAACCTGCCAGAGAGATGGGTGGGGTGAGCCGGGGGGCACGCTGCCGTTTGGGGTACGGACACCAGTACCCACAGGAGCTCTGTGCCCCGAATCACGCTGGGGGAACAGGGCAGGAATCCCGGGCAGGCCCAGCTGGGTGCCACAAGTGAAAACACACGAGATTACATGGATCCTGTGACCGCAGGCAGCCACCCCCCATGGCTGGGACTCCCCCTCCATCCCCCAGCCAACCCCCCACCCCCAGCACACAGCCCATGGCTGGGGCTCCCCCCCCCTCCCTCCCCCAGCCAACCCCCCCCCTCTGAACACAGCCCATGGCTGGGGCTCCCCCTCCTCTCTCCCCCAGCCAACCCCCACCCCCCAGCACACAGCCCATGGCTGGGGCTCCCCCTCCTCCCCCCCCCCTCTGAACACAGCCCATGGCTGGGGCTCCCCCCCTCCCTCCCCCAGCCAACCCCCCACCCCCCCAAACACAGCCCATGGCTGGGGCTCCCCCCCCTCCCTCCCCCAGCCAACCCCCCCCCCCTCTGAACACAGCCCATGGCTGGGGCTCCCCCCCCTCCCTCCCCAGCCAACCCCCCACCCCCAGCACACAGCCCATGGCTGGGGCTCCCCCCCCTCCCTCCCCAGCCAACCCCCCCCCCCTCTGAACACAGCCCATCGCTGGGGCTCCCCCCCCTCCCTCCCCCAGCCAACCCCCCACCCCCCAGCACACAGCCCATGGCTGGGGCTCCCCCTCCCTCCCCCAGCCAACCCCCCCCCTCTGAACACAGCCCATGGCTGGGGCTCCCCCCCCTCCCTCCCGCAGCCAACCCCCCACCCCCCCGAACACAGCCCATGGCTGGGGCTCCCCCTCCCTCCCCCAGCCAACCCCCCCCTCCCCCAGCCAACCCCCCCCCTCTGAACACAGCCCATGGCTGGGGCTCCCCCTCCCTCCCCCAGCCAACCCCCCCCCTCTGAACACAGCCCATGGCTGGGGCTCCCCCCCCTCCCCCAGCCAACCCCCCCCCCCACACAGCCCATGGCTGGGGCTCCCCCCCCTCCCTCCCCCAGCCAACCCCCCCCCCCGCACACAGCCCATGGCTGGGGCTCCCCCCCCCCCGCACACAGCCCATGGCTGGGGCTCCCCCACCTGCCACGGACGGAGCCGGCGTGCCCAGGACACTCTATCACCTCGGCGTTATTCTCTATGGTGTGCGTCAGTCCCTTCTTGCTCGCGGGAGGCCAACTCTATGGTTACCCTGAGGCGGGCTCGTCTCCACCACGGGAGGCCCGGATGTAGGATTGTGCCTCGTGCCCAGGACGCGACAGGGGAGGACCCGGGGGCGTGGTCTCTGCCAGGGGGAGGACCCGGGGGCGTGGGCCCTGCCCGGGGGAGGTGCCGGGGGCGTGGTCTCTGCCAGGGGGAGGAGCCCGGGGCGTGGTCTCTGCCAGGGGGAGGAGCCCGGGGCGTGCTCGCTATTGCCCCGCCCTGCCCGCGGGCTGCTCGCTATTGCCCCGCCCCCGGGCTGCTCGCTATTGCCCCGGCCCGCCCGCGGGCTGCTCGCTGTTGCCCCAGGCTGCTCGCTATTGCCCCGCCCCCGGGCTGCTCGCTATTGCCCCGGCCCGCCCGCGGGCTGCTCGCTGTTGCCCCAGGCTGCTCGCTCTTGCCCCGGGTTGCTCGCTATTGCCCCGGCCCGCCCGCGGGCTGCTCGCTGTTGCCCTGGGCTGCTTGCTATTGCCCTGCACCACCCACGGGCTGCTCACTGTTGCCCCGGGCTCCTCGCTATTGCCCCGCCCCACCCCGCCCACAGCTTGCTCGCTCTTGCCCCGGGCTGCTCACTATTGCCCCGCCCCGCCCACAGGCTGCTCGCTGTTGCCCCAGGCTACTCGCTATTGCCCCGCCCTGCCTGCGGCCTGCTCGCTATTGCCCCGGACTCCTCGCTATTGCCCCGCTCCGCCCACGGGCTGCTCGCTGTTGTACTGGACTGCTCGCTATTGCCCCACCCCGCCCGCAGCCTGCTCGCTATTGCCCCGGGCTGCTCGCTATTGCCCCGCCCCGCCCCCGGACTGCTCGCTATTGCCCCGGGCTGCTCGCTATTGCCCCGCCCCGCCCGCGGGCTGCTCGCTATTGCCCTGGGCTGCTTGCTATTGCCCCGCCCCGCCCTGCCCGCGGGCTGCTCGCTCTTGCCCCGCCCCGCCCGCGGGCTGGTCGCTCTTGCCCCAGGCTGCTCGCTATTGCCCTGGGTTGCTTGCTATTGCCCTGCCCCGCTCACGGGCTGCTCGCTGTTGCCCCGGGCTGCTCACTATTGCCCCATCCCCCCCGCAGCCTGCTCGCCATTGCCCCAGGCTGCTCGCTATTGCCCCGCCCCGCCCCCGGGCTGCTCGCTGTTACCCCGGGCTGCTCGCTATTGCCCTGCGCTGCTCGCTGTTGCCCCGCCCCACCCGCGGGCTGCTCGCTGCTGCTCCGCCCCGCCCACAGCCTGCTCGCTATTGCCCCACCCCGCCCACAGCCTGCTCGCTATTGCCCCGGGCTGCTTGCTATTACCCCGCCCCGCCCGCGGGCTGCTCGCTGTTGCCCCAGGCTACTTGCTATTGCCCCAGGCTACTCGCTATTGCCCTGCCCCGCCTGCGGCCTGCTCGCTATTGCTCCGGACTGCTTGCTATTGCCCCGCTCCGCCCGCGGGCTGCTCGCTGTTGTACCGGACTGCTCGCTATTGCCCCACCCCGCCTGCAGCCTGCTCGCTATTGCCCTGCCCCGCCCCCGGACTGCTCGCTATTGCCCTGGGCTGCTCGCTATTGCCCCGCCCCGCCCGCGGACTGCTCCCTATTGCCCTGGGCTGCTCGCTATTGCCCAACCCCGCCCGCGGGCTGCTTTCTGTTGCCCCGGGCGCTCACTATTGCCCCGGGCTAGTCGCTGTTGCTCCGCCCCGCCCGTGGGCTGGTCGCTGTTGCTCCGCCCCGCCCGTGGGCTGGTCGCTGTTGCCCCAGGCTACTCGCTATTGCCCCACCCCGCCTGCGGCCTGCTCACTATTGCCCCGGACTGCTCGCTATTGCCCCGCTCCGCCCGCGAGCTGCTCGCTGTTGTACCGGGTTGCTCGCTATTGCCCCACCCCGCCTGCAGCCTGCTCGCTATTGCCCCAGGCTGCTCGCTATTGCCCCGCCCCGCCCCCGGACTGCTCGCTATTGCCCTGGGCTGCTCGCTATTGCCCCGCCCCGCCCGCGGACTGCTCCCTATTGCCCTGGGCTGCTCGCTATTGCCCCACCCCGCCCGCGGGCTGCTTTCTGTTGCCCCGGGCGCTCACTATTGCCCCGGGCTGCTTGCTATTGCCCCGCCCCGCCCGCGGGCTGGTCGCTGTTGCCCTGCCCTGCCCACGGGCTGCTCCCTGTTGCCCCGCCCCGCCCGCGGGCTGCTCCCTGTTGCCCCAGGCTGCTCGCTATTGCCCTGGGTTGCTTGCTATTGCCCTGCCCCGCCCGCGGGCTGGTCGCTGTTGCCCCGGCCCGGCCGCGCTGGGGCGCAGCTCGGCGGCTCCCGGACGGTCCCGGTCCCCTCTGGGTCGATGGAAGTGGGGGGCTGCCCGGGGCGGGGGGGGGCTGCCCGGGGGCGGGGGGGGGGCGGGGCGAGCCCGGGGGCGGGGCGGGGCGGGGGGGGCTGCCCGGGGGCGGGGCGGGGGGGGGCGGGCGAGCCCGGGGGCGGGGCGGGGCGGGGCGGGGGGGCTGCCCGGGGGCGGGGCGGGGGGGGGGGCGGGCGAGCCCGGGGGCGGGGCGGGGCGGGGCGGGGCGGGGGGGGCTGCCCGGGGGCGGGCGAGCCCGGGGGCGGGGCGGGGGGGGCATTTCCGTCTCTCCAGCCCCCGCCCGGCACCGCGCACGCGCTAAATGGCGGCGCCCCGATTCCTTCTCTGCGCGGGGGGGGGCCCCCGCGCGGCCTGCAGCGCCCGGGCCTGGTGAGGGGGCGGGGGAGGATGTGGGGAGGGGGCTGTGCGGGGAGTGGGGGGGCCGGGGGAAGGGAAAGGGGCTGTGAGGGGAGCAGTGGGGGTTGTGTGGGGGGAGGGGGGCTGTGAGGGGAGCGTGGGGGGGTTGTGGGGGGAGGGGGGCTGTGAGGGGAGCGTGGGGGGGTTGTGGGGGGAGGGGGGCTGTGAGGGGAGCGTGGGGGGGTTGTGTGTGGGGCTGTTCAGGGGAGCAGGGGGGCTGGGGGGAAGGGAAGGGGGCTGTGAGGGGAGCAGGGGGGGGTTGTGTGTGTGGGGCTGTTCAGGGGGGTTGGGGGGAAGGGAAAGGGGCTGTGAGGGGAGCAGGGGGGGTTGTGTGTGGGGGGAAGGGGCTGTGAGGGGAGCGGGGGGCTCTGCGGGGAGTGGGGGCTGTGAGGGGAGCGTGGGGGGGTTGTGTGTGGGGCTGTTCAGGGGGGCTGGGGGGAAGGGAAGGGGGCTGTGAGGGGAGCAGGGGGGTTGTGTGGGGGGGAAGGGGCTGTGAGGGGAGCGGGGGGCTCTGCGGAGGGGAGGGGGGCTGTGAGGGGAGCGGGGTTTGTGTGGGGGCTGTAAGGGGAGCTGGTGGGGCTTTGTGGAGGGGAGGGGGGCTGTGGGGTGCTGTGGGGGGAGGGGGCTGTGAGCGGGGGGGATCTGCGGAGGGAAGCAGGGGGTTGTGGGGGGGCTGTGTGGAGGGGAGGGGGGCTGTGGGGGGCTGTAAGGGGAGCGTGGGGGGGTTGTATGTGTGGGGCTGTTCAGGGGAGTTGGGGGGAAGGGAAAGGGGCTGTGAGGGGAGCAGTGGGGGTTGTGTGTGGGGGGAAGGGGCTGTGAGGGGAGCGGGGGCTGTGAGGGGAGCGTGGGGGGGTTGTGTGTGGGGCTGTTCAGGGGGGCTGGGGGGAAGGGAAGGGGGCTGTGAGGGGAGCAGGGGGGGTTGTGTGGGGGGGAAGGGGCTGTGAGGGGAGCGGGGGGCTCTGCGGAGGGGAGGGGGCTGTGAGGGGAGTGGGGTTTGTGTGGGGGCTGTAAGGGGAGCTGGTGGGGCTTTGTGGAGGGGAGGGGGGCTGTGGGGTGCTGTGAGGGGAGCAGGGGGGTTGTGTGTGGGGCTGTTCAGGGGAGCGGGGGGCCGGGGGGAAGGGAAGGGGGGGTTCCCGTCTCCACCCCAGCAGGCCGGGCTCACTGGTTCTGCTGCTTGGTCCCAGCTCCCCTGGCTCTTCCTCCCCCCAGGTACCAGCAGCCCCTGAGGCCGGGGGGCCCTGGGAGGCAGGCGGCCGGTGGCCCGGGCAGAGGCAGCATCGTGGGGCAAGCCGGGGGGCCGTGGAGCCGGCAGGAGGCGCTGGGGCTGCTGGAGGCAGCGGTTGTGTACCGGGAAGGTACTGGGGTGGCACTAGGGGTCGGTGCTGGGCGTGGGGGGGTGTGGTGTGGAGGGGGGGCGGCGCTGGGCGTGGGGGGGCGGCGGCGGCCGGGGAGATGGGGCAGCAGAGCAGCCCTGCTGAGGCCTGGGCGGGAGGGCGCTGGCTGGCTGCGCAGCAGGGTGTGGCCACGGGCAGGGGGTGTGGCCGTGGGTCTGGCCGTGGGTCTGGGCTGGCTTTCGTCCCAGAAGAGGGGGTCTGGGACGCTGGGGAGGGCTGGTCGGCCTTCCCTGACCTCACCTGTTCCTTTGTTTCAGGGCCACTGGTGGCCATCAGCAAGCCCCCAGGCCTGGCTGTGACCGGTGAGTGCTTGCGGTCCACGTCTCCCACATGCGCCGGGCACTGCAAGGCCGCCCAGAGGAAGGGGCTCGTCCCTCCACTCCCGGCCTGCGGGGGAGCAGGGGGTACAGGGGGTGTTCCCCTGGCCACCCACAGGAGTGACACTTGGGGTGGGGGGTCAGGCCGGCTCTCCAGGCTCATGGCTCCTTCCCTGTACTCCCCTCCCAGGCAGTCCAGGGCAGCTGAGTGTGATTTCGCTGCTCCCAGATCTGAGCCAGAGGCTGAGCCTTCCCCATGAGCTCCACGTGGTCAAAGCAGCCGGGAAGTAAGTGACTGGGGAAAGGCCAGGGATTGGCTGCCCACGGAGAGGAGGAATGGGTGGTTGGTTGCTGGGATGGGGCAGGAGAGGGAGGGAAGGAAGCTGGCTGGTTTGCGGGGGAATCGGAGGGCAGGGGCCTGGTTGGCATGGGTAGGGGAGGGAAGGGAAGGGTGCTGGGCAGGGAAGGACTCTGGCGGGGGTAGGGCAGGGGAGGGTGCTGGGGGGTGGGGAGGGTGCAAAGAGGCAGGCAGGAGAGGGAGGGGTTGGCCCTGGGGGGCGGGGAGAGGAGGGCGTGGCACTGGGGAGCAGGGGGCTGCCTCTCCGTACCTCAGCGCTGTGTTCCCATCTCCGGCACTGGCTCCGTGCCATGGGACTGAATCTGACGCCGTCCTCCAGGGACAGCTCTGGCCTCGTGCTTCTCTCCGGCTGCCCTGGCACCACGCGGCAGCTCCATGCATTCTTCACGCAGCTCCGGAGAGCAGGGCGCCCCCCCGCCACTTACCGGTGAGTGAGACCCCACCCCTCCCACTTACCGGGGAGCGGGCTCCATCCTGCAGAGTGCTCCTGCCCCGGCTGGCGAGTGGAGCGTCCCTCTCCCGCATCCCGCAGCAGGGCGCGTGGCCGTGCGCCGGAGACTGCTCTGTCCTGCAGCCCCAGGGCGCTGACTCGTCTCGCTCGTCTCCCGTTCTCTGCCCCGCTCCCACCCCAGCCCATTGTGAGCCCCGGAGCCCAGAGAGTACGGCCACCCTGTAACCCCCTCTCCTTCCCCCCAGTGCTGTCACAGCTGGGGTCCCAGCTGCCGTGGAGGGGGAAATCCACACAGGATTGAAGCTGGAGCAGGTTGGGGACCTGCAGCTGGTAAGGAAAGGGTGAACTGGGCTGTGTGTTCCGGGGGGCTGCAGAGCTCTGTGGGGCAGGCTGTGTCCTGGGGGCAAAGGGCTGCGGGGCCCCAGGGTGGGGATGGCTGCAGGGCCTGGCCCGTCCCTCCGGCTCCAGCCTTCCCTTGAGCGTGTGGCTCTGCTCTGGTTGCAGGTGGTGCCGGTGGCTGGCCCGTCCCGCCGCAGCGTGGAGAGGAAGGAGGTGAAGCAAACCCTGACCCACTATAGGGTGCTGGGCACGGCTCCGGGCTGCAGCCTGGTGCAGCTCCAGCCCATGACAGGTGGGGAATGGGCCCCGTGAGGGAGCCCCGTCTTCAGCTCTTCCTGACAACCCTGCCCAGCAGCGCCCCAGATTGGGGGGTGAGGGGCTGAACTGGGAGGTCTCCTGCCATCCTTGTCAGGGAGGGGCTTTGGGCAGGAGGGGCTGAGGGTGCGTTTGCTGCCCGTGGGTGGGGGCGCGGTACCCATATTAACCCCCACTCTCCTCGCCACAGCCTTTCCCAGCCAGCTCCTGGTGCACCTGACGCTGCTGCTGTGTCCTGCGCTGGGCGACCACGTGTACTCTGCCCGTGTGGGCAGAGTCCTGGGGGAGCCCTTCCTGCTGCCTGCGGGGAGTGCTCTGCCCCACACACAGGTACCGGGCTCTGCCCCACCCCGCCCCGGGCACCCCTTTGCTGGTTGCACACCATGGTCCCACGGCTTGGGCTGGAGCTGTGGCTTGGTCTCAGGGGAGGCCCGTCATTGCTGAGCTCTGCATGCAAAGCCCCCCGGTCAGCCCAGCATGCAGAGCACTTTGCCTGGCCTGCCATGAAGGGGGCCAGGGCTGGGATAGCAGTGGGCTGTGGGTCAGGAGTGAGGGGTACCTTGGAGTGAGTGAACAAAGGACTTGCCGGACTGGCTGAGACCTGGGGGTCACCTGGCCCAGCGTCCAGACCAGATGCTGCGAAGGAAGGGGTACGACCTGCCTCACACTAGGCCTCCTCCTGGTTTCTGGGAGCTGGTTGAATATCCCTTCTTTGCTGCCTATCGTCCAGTCCTTCTTGGTGTCCTCAGGGCCATCCTGTGTCAGTGACTTCCACAGAAGACTTATGCATTGTGTGACAGTGTTTCCATTTGTCAGTTTAGAACTTCATTGAGAGTCCCTGTGTTAGTAGCTGGGCGTGTCCAATCAACCTGTCTTCCTTCTCCAGACCCCTCTTACTCACCTCAGTCCGCACTAGCAATGCCAGTCTTCAGTCACTCTTCAGAGGAGGGTTTTCAGCCTCCGGTCCTGCAGCCTCTGCCCTGTGTCGTGTGGGATGGGCTGAGGATCCCACTCGGGCGGCCGCTGATTGTACAAAGCAATGTCCTCTCCCCACTTCTGTGGGCTGCTAGCTGGCAGAGCTGGGGCCTGGCCCTGCTCACTTCCTTTGAGTGCCACGTTCAGTCGCTGTTGGGGATCCCTGCCGTGCCGGGGGGGACAACGACTCGGGGGCTCAGGAGCGAAGAGCCCTCATTTCTCTCTCTCTCTCGGCAGGTCCTGGGCGAGCAGCTGCTCCGCAGGCTGCGCCTCACTCAGGAGCTGCTGCATCGCCTGCCACTGCATCTCCACCTGTACCAGCTGCTCCTCCCGACAGCTAGTCTCACCGCGCCGCCCCCACCCTTCTTCCTCCAGACGCTCCGTCTGCTGGGACTCCCTGGGAGCCAGAGTGTGCCGTGACGGGGCGCGCCCTGGCCCAAATGGCCACTGAACAAGAGGCGGGCCCAGCTCTGGGGGGGAGAGGGCGTTTCCCAACCGGGAAAGGAGCAGAACTCACCCCGGGGATGCTGCTAGGCTCGGGTCTCCTCTGCATCCCCGCCGGTGGGACTCCCCGCAGGGATGGTCTCTTGGAAGGCCGAATAGCCGTGAACATGCACCTTTCCCCCTCTTCCTGGAAGGCTCCATGCAGGACGCTGCTCCGGACTCCTCCCTCTCGGTGGGGGGGTGCAGCAGGACAGCCCCCCGGTGCCCCAGCTAGTCTGTGCGCTGGGCTCTGTGCCACCAACAGGCTGGTTCTCGGGTTTAGCCACTCTGATCTTTATATGACCAAACAGTGGCGGTCCCGCAGCTGGCAGGGGTGTGGGGGGCACTGATCCTTCTGCCTCTTGGGACCTTTCCTGCTTTTCTCCTGGTTACCATATCCCAGACTTGCCAAACGGTGGGTTGGGGTCTTGTCTCGTAGCTCCCTCTGGCTCTGTCAGCCACACCTGTGCAGGGGCCTTTGGCCTCCCTGGCCCACCCCTCGTCCCACTCTGTCTCCTTGCTGAGCTGCCTGTGTCATGGGTGTTCAGGGTCGGGTGCTCCCCAGCGGCTGGGATTGGCAGCCCCTCCTTGGAGGAAGGACCCTCACGGCTGCCCCCCATCTGCAACTCACACCAAACCAGTGTGTCCCCAGCCACGCCCCTGCGGTTCCCTGCTGCTAGGGGGGCTGGGCTTACTAGTCAGCTGGCTGAGCAGAGCGGTGCCTGTGGGGCGCTCCCTGCAGCGAGCCTGGGGCTGGCCCAGCTGGGTGTGGGCACAGCATAGCCCATCTCCCGCTGGCGCTCCACGCAGCGACAGCGCCTCACCCCACGCTCTGCGGAGGGGTGTCTTTGAGCAGCTTTAACGCCCTGCGTGTGCCGGCAACAGCGCCTGGGTGGGCAGGGCGACAGCCTGGAGGGAAGGCTCTCTGAGGTGCAGGCCCCCATCAGCCCCAGACCAGCAGGTTTCACAGGGGGAGATGGCAGCAGTGAGCATGTCCCAGAAGCCCTTGCACTGGCTGCCACTAGAAATAAGCTGTTGCAAGGAGCTGCCAGCCTGCGAAGGAGTCGTGAGCAGTCGCAGTTAATTTCCCTCTGCTTATGTGTGAGGCTGTCCTGTGGGGCAGGGGTGGGGGGGGTGCAGCAGTAACCCCTCCCAGGCCCACTTCAGCTCAACCTGCAGGGGAGCAGGGCCCAGCTTCCAGGTGAACCCTGACGGGCTGCTGGAGGCCATGGCCCTGCAGGCCTCTTCCTGGCCAGAGAGCAGAAGCCACTTGGAGAGGCAGCTTCTCTGGCCCTGCCTGTGAGCATGGCCTTCAGGGGCTTCTTCCAAGAGGGCAGACCCCCTTGTGCCATGTTCATGGCCACAGTGTCCTGCTGCTGGAGGCATTAGAGCAACAGGGCCAGTACATTAGAACTAGGGTATTTTCTGTGTTTTAAACGTGTACATGCCTAGACTGCATCCAAACCACGGCAAATCCTCCCAGGCAAGGGCAAATGCAGCTGTCGGGGGGCTCTGGTTTTCTGGTGTATGCACTCCCAGTGTACCTCCTGGGGAGATTTGGGGGAATCCATGTACAAAACATGATCATTGGACAGCTCTGTGTAGGTGGAGTTTGCCCTTGGCTGTCAGGGTGCCTCTTCCAGCCCAGGGAGAAGGGGGGCAGTGGTACTCCCAGGGATGGCTCTGCTAGAACAACAGGTACGCTAAGGAGGGTATTTGTGCTGGGAACAGTCTGCAAGGAGTGGCTTGGAGCAGTTGAATATCCTCAGAAGCAGCTGAGGAGCCAGGTGTTGGAGGTGGGGTTTATAAACACTGAGGGGCTCGCAGGCAGGGCTGCCTGTTCTGGTTACATGTATTCATCACATGACAGAATCTTTAATTAAAGCTTCATCTTTAATTCTTGGAGATTCCAGGCCCATGCTGGAGGGTTGGGAACCCTGCTTCCAGAGTAGGGCCAAAGGGACATGGGGGTAGCATAGGGCCATTTCTGCCTGTAGGCCCAGCCGGTGGAGAGTGGCACTCCCATGATTCACAGTAGGCATGAGCTGCAGGGGGCGATCTTGGCCATTCAGAAGGGTGAGGAACTGAGGCAGGGGGCTCTGTGCAGGGTTTTATTTTGTTTGGCTGTAACTAAGAGTGACCGGTTTAGAACCCTTGTCTGGCTGCTTTCACGAGGAGTGCCCCTGAAGAGGTCAGCTGTATCCCAGAGTGCCCACTGGGCAGTCTGGGGGCTCAGCCCTGGTCTGGGGGCCTCGGGTAGCTGGGCTGTGGGGTAACAGGCAGAGTCTGTGCCAGTGAAGTCAGGGTGCTGCACCCCACTGAGACAAAGGGAAGCTGAATGCACAGGGTCTGGCAGGATGGCCCCCCAGAGCAGCCTTGGGTGTGCTCAGGTTGTGTGAGACGGTCCCCTGCTCTGTGTCCCCCACCCTGCTGCGGTGCTGTGAAACCATCCAATCCAGCACTGGGGCGGAGAGCCCAGCCCACAGCTGGTCCCAATGCAGTGAAAACAAGGGTTTGCCCATTGGGATGGGGGGCAGGCCCTGCCTTCCTTAGGGGGCAGCTTGTGGTGAAGGGATCAGGGGGCAGGTCCTGGCCTGTCTGCACTGTCGTCCGCCGCCCCCCCCCAACAGTGCCAAGGCTGGCTGCTTGCAGGGGCACTGGAGCAATGTGTACGGGGGGACTGAGCCATGGAGCCAAACTGCAAACCCTGGATATGATGGAAACCACGTCAAACCCCTGCACTCCTAGTTCCAGACCCTCTGGCCACTTGTGGCCTGTGGTCTCAGGGCATGACCAGGAGCTGATCCTACCCTCATCCTGCTTCTCAGTCTCAGCCCTGGGCGCTGCAGCCAAAGCACCAGCTGCTGTGACCATTCTCTGCCCTGCTCTGCCGCCTGCCCCAGCTGGTGCCTTTCCCCCTCTCTGCTTTCTGGGTGGGGTCCCTGGTCCCTTGCGGGCTCCTCTGCCTTTGCCCGCAGTGCCAGGTGTCCTCAGATGTGTGCCCAGCCCCCTACAGGTTGGCTTCACTGGCGGAGTCCAGCAGAATGGGGCAACCCACTGCATCCCTTGCTGCTGTGGGGCCCCAGCTGAGGCCAGTCCATCAGGAGGGTGGCTGCAGGCAAGCAGGGCCGAGGGCCATGCCCCAAGCACTCAGGGGCTCACTGCTGGAGGTGGCTGCCTTGCTGCCAGGGTGGGGCCAGCTGCTGAGCAGGTGCAAACCAGCCTATGGGTTTCCAGCCGGGCAGCAGAGGCCTGGGAGCCTGCCTGTCTCTGCGGGGCCTGGGAAGGAAAGAGAAATAGGCAGGGGCAAGGCCCAATCTGGGGAGCACTGGCTGGGTCTGGTCTGTCCCTCCCCAGGGCATGGCCCCATTCAGCTGGGCCACAGGCCTCGCTCACTACCCTATGCCCCCTGAAGCCTGCTGCCTCAGGGCCTCTTCACGGCCTCTGCCAGGGTGGTGGCTAACTCCATGCCCCCCTTAACCCCCCCCCAGGGTGGTGCCCAGCTCCTTTCCCCTCACCACCCCCCAAGGGCAGTAGCCACCTCCCCCCCCCAGTGGTGCCCAGCTCCATGCCATACCCTGGCTCAGAGTGGTGCCCAGCTCTGCCCCCACCCCCCAGCACAGGGCAGCACCCAACCCACTCCCCCCCGCCCCCCCCCCCCCAAGTTTTCATTTCAGCTGCAGAGCTGGGCAGGTGTGGGAAGGAGAGACAGGCCAGAGGAGCCAAGCAGCAACCCTGTGTGCCAAAGGTGAGGGGAACGGGGGGCTGCCCCTTGGGCTGGGGCTCATTTGAGATGTGGGACCTGCTCTGCCTGCAACCAGCCCCAGAGCCCCCTGGCCCTGCCAGCCGCCGCCTGGGTGAAGGCAGCCCCAGGTTGCGTTTTCTGCCCACATCACAAACTCCAGCTCCTTCTCTTGAGCCCTTTATTGGAGGGCACCAGCCCCTGGCATGACTCCCTCGCTGCTGCCAGCAGCCCCAGGGGCAGCTCCCTCCATCACCTGCACATCCTGTCTCTCTTCTGCTTCCTTCTGCCCACGTCCGTGTGCAAGGCCCCGAGCTCAGGGGCAGAGGCTGGGTGCGGGGCCCAGCGCAGCCAGCCCCTGGCACACTGCTGGCCAGGCCCGGCAGGAGGGGCTGGGGGCCTCTCCCGCAGCGCAGCCTGGGCATGTCCCCACTGGTGCTCCGGCACATGGGGCTTCCCTGGAGAGCAAGCAAGGGAGTGAGTGGGGGTGGCAGCGTGCCCACAGGCCAGCTGGAAGGTGCGCAAGTCCCGCACGTGCAGCTGCAGCTCCCTACCTGGCTGCCGGGCCGGTCTCTGCAGCTGCTCCTTGTTCTTGCTGCACTGGAGGTGGAGCCGTGGGGGTGCCCTGGGGCTAGGGACCGCCACCTGGGAGCTGCACTTGAGACAGAGCCTGGGCTGGGGCAGCGGCACCAGCTTGTCCCCCAGTGGGGAAGTGGCCACGCTGTGCATCTCCAGCAGCCTCGTCTTGCCTGGCTGTGCTCGCAGCTTGCTGAGCAGCTTCCGCCGGGGGCCAGCTGCAGCACAGGCCCCGCTGGCTGCCCCCTTCTCCCTGGCTCTGTTCTCCTTGCCGCTGACCGGTGCCGGGGGCCTGGCGACCCTGGCGAGCTGTGGAGCCCTAGGCCCACGAGGGGAGCTCTGGGGGAGTGCTTGGGAGTGCTGCGGGCAGCTGGGCACGCTGGGGCCCGGCCTGGGGCTGGCACTGGGGGAGAGTCTGTGGTTTGGAGGCCGTGGCTTTTTGACAGTGGATCCTTCCACCAAAAGGCTTATTCCTATGTACTGGGGCACATCGACAGCCGCCTGCGGGAGAAGGCAGGAGAGTGCTCAGTGCAGAGCCCCGCAGCCCTGCCAGGTCCAGGAGTGCCCACAGGGGCTGCTGGGGCCTGGGCACAGGCGCCCTGCTGGGCTGGGCTGTTGCTTTTGGATTAGTTCAGGGCCCCTGGGTGGCCGTTAGGTGCTCTCCCACTCTGGGAAGGGACAGGGAAAGTCCCCAGTACCGGGCTGGCATGTGGCCACTGTGCAGGCAGTGACAAGCAGCGCACAGTCCCTGACACGTTCTGAGAGGCCTCCAGGCAGGGCAAGGTCAGGCAACAGGGCTCACTCCCTGACACGGGTGGGTAGGACTTAAGGCTGGTCCCTGCAGCAGCACAGGACCCTCTAGTGCCCATGGGGCAGCACTGACCCCAAGGACAGAGTGCCCCCTACTGAGCCCCGCACCAGTCCCTGCTGGTGAGGGTGGGGGGGCAGCCCCACAGCCACATTGGGGCCAAGCCTGCCCCTGGCTGGGCCTATGCTTAGTGGGACTGCTGTCCCCGGCCTTGGGGCTGGCCTCTCCCTGGGTGCTCTCTGTGCCCTCTCGCAGCTCAGCTGGTCCATGCAGAGTTGGGCTCCCTGTGGGCGTTGTCTGGGTCCCCTCCCAACTCAGCCGGTCTGTTTGGGGCTGGGCTACCCCTGGGCACAGTCCAGGCCCCCTCCCAGCTCAGCTATTCCGTTTGGGCTCCCCCTGGGTGCTCTCCAGGCCCTGTCCCAGTTCAGCTGGTCCATTTGGGGCTGGGCTCTCCCTGGGCACTGTCTGAGCCCCCTCCCAACTCAGCCGGTCTGTTTGGGACTGGGCTCCCCCGGGCGCTCTCCGGGTCCCCTCCCAGATCAGCTGGTCCATGCAGAGTTGGGCTCCCACTGGGTGCTCTCCAGGCCCCGTCCCAGCTCAGCTAGTCCGTGCAGGGCTGCTGGGGACTCACCTGCTTGTAGATGAGCTCGAAGGCCCCCGTGGGGCAGCTGCGGTTGTGCTTACGGTCAATGACCACGCGGAGCGTGTCCTCCTGCACGCTGGCACACAGCTGGCTGGTCACGGCCGTGGAGGCCGCCATGGTGGGGCTGGCATTGATCTCGATCAGCCAGGGCTGGCAATTCTCCCCGAACATGAAGTCTGCCCCGTACAGCTCGAAGCTGCTCTTGCGGAACTCCACCACATCCTGGGAGGTCTGCATGGCATGGATGATGGCTGCCTTCATGCCCGGGATGATCACCTCCTGCCAGGCACCCGCCGCCCCCACCTGCTGCAGATGGGCCTGGAACTGCTGTGATGACCACATGTTGTCAGGAGGAAGCTGGGGATGGCGGCTCAGCGAGTTCTCGTAGTGCCTCTGGATGGAGTTATTGCACAGGTGGATGGAGCTGGGACCGAGAGAAAGGGGCTCAGTGCCCGCAGCTGCACATGGCCAGCCCACATTGCCCTCACCTGGGGCCTTGCACTCACGTGTCCAGGTTGTGCAGGGAGAAGGGCTGTGTGCAGAAGCGGAGGTAGCTGTCTCGGTAGAACCAGATGGTGAGCGGGTTCCAGTCCGTCACCAGGAACCACTGCCGCAGGTCGAACTTGGTGCCGTGGATGAGCAGGGGTCTCTCGATGTATTTCTGCACCACCCACTTGCCATCCTTCACGATCATGGGGTCGCAATCCACCAGCTTCAGCATCTCCTCCAGGCGGTCCATGCAGATGATTCCTGGGGGCGAGCCCAGCAACCCCATGACACACAGCATGTGGGGAGTGGGGCTGCCCCAGACTGCACACAGCTAGAGCAGCACACAGGCTGCAGTCAGGGCCAAACAGAGCCCAGAGCCTCCCGCAGTGAGTGAGAAGCCCCCACAGCAAAGCACAGGGCTGCCCCACTGGCTGTGCAGGCAGAGGGCAGGCTGGGGGATTGGTTTGGGGGAGGTCATACCCATTGCTTTGCCAGTGTCTCAGTGCCAGGCTCCCTTGCAGGTGGGATGGGGGTTTCTGGCTTCGGCCAGGCAGGCCCCAGCAGCTCCCCAAATGCAGCAGGGGAAGCGGGACCGTCCCCACTCTCCATGGCGGCAGGACCAGGCCTTACCTCTGCCCCGTGACTTGGCTCCCGGCTTCACAATCCAGATATTGCGGTCCCCCTCCATCTCTAGCTGTGGGAGCACCTCGGCCAGGCGCTGCAGGAAGTGCTCGCACTCTTCGACATAGGAGACCAGCTGATCCAGGAGTGCCCCTTCGCTGCAGTCAGACAGCCCAGCTCAGAGCGGGGCAGGTGAGCTCCGCCTCCCTCCCCCGGGCACCGCCCCGCAGCACTTACTGAACCACCTGGTAGTAGGCGCGCAGGAAGTCCCCCCAGCGTGCCCCTGTCATGCACAGAGGGGACTCGGGCTCCCTGTCGATATCCTGGTGCCTCAGGCTGCTCAGGTGCTCCTCGCAGGCCTGCAGGGCCGTTTCGATGAGCTGTGGTGGCAGGGGGCTGCCCTTCTTCCCGCCAGTCCCTCCTGGGGACTCTGCATGGGGGAGAGCGAGCCAGCTGGCAGGGCTCATGGCATTGCACAGAGGGTGCATCGTGTGGGTAGGTGCTGCTGGCGAGCCCTGGGGCTCTAGGGAGCACAGCAGATTCCGGCTGGGGGTGTCTCCCTCCCGTGGGGTCTGCACCTACCTTCCCCATGCTCCAGCATGCCTAACCCTGCCCTCCTGTCTGTCTGAGCCACAGAGGCTGACAGCACAGCAGGGAGCCACCAGATCTGGGGAGTGTCCCAAGTCGCCTACAGGGGCTGGGCTGGGCTCTGCCAGCATGGGGGCAGCGAGCTACCCTGGGGCCTGGCCCCCTCAGAACTCCCCCCAGTGCTCTCACAGCCCAGGCCCCCTACACAGCCTACTCCCTCGGCCGGGCCCTCGCGGCCCCACTCTCACGCAGGCGGAGGCCGTGCTCAGAGTCCTGGCAGCTCAGCTCGACCTAACTGTGCAGCTGCCCCAGGGAAGGCCACAGTCGCTGTGACAGATGCTCTCAGAGCGGGGAGGCCTAGGGGGACGTGCGCTGCTTTCAGTGCAGGGTGCCGGTGGGGATGGGGATGGTGGTGGGGGGACCGGCGGCAGTGGAGGCGGTCGTGGTGGAGGCAGTGGGGGGATCGGTGGGGGGACGGCGGGGACCGGCGGCAGTGGAGGCGGTGGGGGGATCGGTGGGGGGATCGGTGGGGGGACGGCGGCAGTGGAGGGATCGGTGGGGGGACGGCGGCAGTGGAGGCGGTGGGGGGATCGGTGGGGGGACGGCGGGGACCGGCGGCAGTGGAGGCGGTGGGGGGATCGGTGGGGGGACGGCGGGGACCGGCGGCAGTGGCGGCGGTGGGGGGATCGGTGGGGGGACGGCGGGGGACCGGCGGCAGTGGAGGCGGTGGGGGGATCGGTGGGGGGACGGCGGGGACCGGCGGCAGTGGAGGCGGTGGGGGGATCGGTGGGGGGACGGCGGGGACCGGCGGCAGTGGAGGCGGTGGGGGGATCGGTGGGGGGACGGCGGGGACCGGCGGCAGTGGAGGCGGTGTGGGAATGGCGGTGGTGTAGCCCAGAGGAGAGGGAAGGAGCTGGGGCTGCCTCCCCAAAGGCTGGGCAGGGCAGGGCTGTTGCCCTCTGCCGCAGAGAGTAAAGCAGGCGGGTTCGGCAGCGGGGCCGTGACCTGCTTGTCCCCCCGTGCACTCAGCTCTCCTGTCCAGCACCTACCTGTGGACTCGCCGGCCTTCACGGGTCCCTGTGCGCTGGAAGCCGCCGCCGCCCCCCAGGCAGGTGAGCTCCAGTACCTTTTCACCACCACTTTGAGGATGCTCCGGGCGGCGGTGAGCCAGAAATCCTCTGTAAGAGATGGCGTCACCACCGCTGGTGGCCAGGCCCCAGAGCGAGGCAGGGCCATGGGGAGTGCTAAGATTGGGGGCGGGGGGCTAAGTTGGGGGCAAAGGAGGCTGGATTTTCAGGGAGATGGCTCACTTTGCAGAATGGGCCCCTTGGGGCAGTGGGGAGCCCCTGACCCCTGGGGTCAGCTGGGAGCCCCCCCATCCCCCGGACAGCCCTCTGCCTCCCCACAGTCAGCTGGGAGGCCCCCACATCACCCTGGACAGCCCTCTGCCTCTCTGGGGTCAGCTGGGAGCTGCCCCTCCGCGGAGCTATATGCCCCCCAGCACAGGGCAGCGCTCACCGATGAAGGCGTGCTTCTCATCCTCGGCACCCAGCCGGTAGCAGCGGGGGAAGAAGGTGTCGGCATCGGCCTGGTCGAACCAAGGCAGGTTCCGCAGGTTCAGACACAGCCCCACCTGGGAGAGAACAGAGCTTGGTCCTCCTGGGCCCTCACACCTGGGGACTGACCCCCGCATGGCCCCCACTGCTCCTCGCCCACCAGGGCCATGTGTGCACCCCCTCCCTGCGCAGGCCCCAGCCCCACACCCTGCCACCGCAGGCGAGGTTGGTGGTGGGACCCCCAGGCTGGCCGCCCTGCACTCACCTTGGTGGTGAAGGAGCCTGCCTTGGCGTAGTGGTTCATCACCTGCTCCTTGCGCAGGAAGCGGCAGTCGATGGCGTCTCGCCGGTTTGTCCAGATGAAATAGGGCATCTGGTTGCGAACCAGCCGCGACTGCCCATGGGAGAGGGGCTGGTGTGAGGGGCCGGGGAAGCCCAGGGGCACCCGGCCGGGTCTGTCCTGCCTAGGCTTTCTCAGCAGGCCAAACACCAGGGCACCCAGAGCCTCCGCGGTGCAGACAGGCCCATGCCCAGCAGCTGTCTGCAAGGGACGGGGCAGCACAGCACACAGCCCAGCCACTGGTCGTGCCAGCCCTCAACTCCTGCAGCCAAGGGTCCAGCAGAGCCCAGGGCTAGCCTCACCAAGCTCCTCAGTCAGACAGCTCCAAGGGGCCGCCCCTGCCCCGCCCCAGCCTGAAAGTCCCCTGCTCTGCCCAAGCCCTTCTAGGGTGACCAGACAGCAATTGTGAAAAATCAGGACAGGGGTGGGGGGTTATAGGAGCTTATATAACAAAAAGACCCAAAAACTGGGACTGTCCCTATAAAATCGGGACATCTGGTCACCTACCCCTCCCCCGTGCTCTGCCCCGGCCTGTACGCACGACTCTCAGCAGGCGATTCTGTGTGGAGGGTCCTGTGAGGCTGGCCTTCCCCCTGTGCCAGAGGGTGCAGGCAGATGGGGTGACCTGGGCTCCTCCACCCCCAAACTAACCATGAGGTCGTAGGTGCCATCAGGGTCATCATCCTGTTCCTCCTCTTCCTCGTCCTCCTCGTCTGGGGAAGAAGAGTAAGAGCCAGAGGGAGGCCAGTGCACTGCTGCCCCGGGCTCAGCGCTCGATGGCCCAGGCTGCTGAGTACTCTGATCTTGGGACCCACACGCTCCCGGGGACCTGGCAGGGCTGGGGGGGCACTCTCAGGGACAGGGCTGGGGGAACCTGGCAGGGCTGGTGCACTCCCGGGGACAGGGCTGGGGCAACCTGGCAGGGCTGGGGGAACCTGGCAGGGCTGGCACACTCCCGGGGACAGGGATGGGGGAACCTGACAGGGCTGGGGGAACCTGGCAGGGCTGGTGCACTCCCGGAGACAGGGATGGGGGAACCTGGCAGGGCTGGGACACTCCTTGGGGACCTGCCAGGCCTGGGGCACTCCCGGGACCGGGCCAAGCGTATCTCAGAATCTGGAGCCACCCCACAACAAGGTTTCATGGTTCCCCAGCAGTCTCCTTAGGGCCAGGGCCCAGGCTGACCCTCCTCCTGTGCTATGGTCCCCTGAGCTTGCTGCCCCCAGCGAGTCCTAGGCCTGAACAGGGACCTGCGCTGGAGAGCCCATGGCCAGAGCAGCTGGAGAGCCCTGGCACTGGGAGAGGAAAGATCTGCCCTGGGGGGGGCCCTTTGTCGGGCCCCTCCACATGCCCAGCTCTCACCCTCCTCGGCGCCGTCGCTGTCGTCCCCCTCCCCATCCTCCTCGCCGTCGGGTGCTCGTTCCCGTCGGCATGCCACCTTGGGGGCCTTCTTCTCCACCCAGCCCCGGCCACGCAGCAGGCTCCGGATCACGGGGTACGGGCCATGCAGCATGAAGATCTTCCTTTGCTGGAGGGGAAGGAAACTGAACGCTCCACGCAACGGGGTCCAGCCTGAGGCACAGCTGGGCCCTGGACCCCCTTAGCACAGACATGCAGGATAGGCACCCCAGGGGGTCAGACAGAGCTCAGGCAGGCAGGGCCACACAAGGCCTGTGTTGGGGAACGCCTGGGATATGTGAGGCCTCAGGGTGGGAGGGATGTGGAGGGCTGGGGGAATGGGAGGGAGGCCAAGGTCATGTGAAGCCTGTGGGGGTGTGTGACCAAGTGGAGTTTTATTTGTCGTTATGTTGCATGTGAGTCCTACTGTCCTATACCAATCCTGTGTGTACCTCAGTTTCCCTGTGTGCTGCATTAATACTGCAGTGGTGGGAACTAGGTGTGTGATTTTGCTGAGGCTCTCGGGGCAGGTGAGACTGCCCAGCTGTTTGCAGCTGTGTAACCTAAGACATGAGGGGGGGGGGTGCAACCAGGTGACACCTTTTGCCCAGGAAGCAAGACAAGGAAAAGGAGGAGGGGCAAGAGCGGGTGTCTGAGGTCGGGTTGCTGGAAGCTAGGCAGTCGGCATCTGGCCAAGGCATCTGGCCCAGGACTCCCAAGATGGACTTGGCTGAAAGTCACTGATTTCTCTGCTAACGAGCTCTGTTCTACGCTGTTTTCCTGTCATCTAATAAACCTTTTGTTTTACTGGCTGGCGGAGAGTCACGTCTGACTGCGGAGTTGGGGGGCAGGACCCTATGGCTGCCCCAGGAGCCCCACCCAGGCGGACTTGCTGTGGGAAGAGCACGGTGTGGAAGGGGATTTTGAATGCTCCAAGCTCAGACCCAGGAAGGTGGAAGCTGGGGAAGCTTCTTGCCCTGGAGATAGTCTGCTCCGAGAGAGGAGGCTCCCCCAGAGTCCTGCCTGGCTTCATAGGGAGCAGTTCCAGAGCATCGCCCGGGGACTCCGTGACAGGGGAGGACATGGGAGCTGGGGGCATGTAAGACTTTGCTGACACAAAGTAAAACTATTTCCCCTTGTTTATTCCCCCCGCCCCCCTCCTCAGACGTTCTTGTTAACTGCTGGAAATGGCCCACCTTGATTAGCACTACAAAGGGTTTTCTCTCCCCCGCCCCCCACTCTCCTGCTGGTAATAGCTCATCTTAAGTGATCACTCTCCTTTTCCACTGAATGCATCCGATGTCTCAGGAAAGCTCATGCTCAAATAAATTGGTTAGTCTCTAAGGTGCCACAAGTACTCCTTTTCTTTTTGCTGGGGGAGAGTATGTCTGGGGGAAGGGCACGTAGGGATGGGGAAGATGGGGGAGTGCATGGGTACCCGGGGAGGTTGCATGGGGTGGGGCAGGGAAGGGGCAAGCAGAGCCTGGCGTGCCCACAGGGCCTTTGGACAGGTGGGGATGTAGAGGAGGGGCAGGTAGGGCTGGAGGGAGGGGAAGCGGGGGAGGGGCAGGCAGGATGGGGGGGAGACAGGGAGGGGCAGGCAGGGCCCAGGGGGAGGCAGTGAGGGGCAGGCAAATGGGGGGGCAGGCTGGGTTGGTGGGGAGGGGCAGGCAGGGCGGTGGGGGGAGGCCGGGGAGGGGCAGGCAAGGCCTGTGGGGAATGGGAGGCGGGCGCTCCTGGGGAGAAGATGGGCTGCACGTGGGGCAGAGCGAACAGCCCCTCACCTTGACGGCTCTCTCCACGTGCAGCCTGGCCTGCTTGAGGCGCTCTGGGTTGAGAGGGTAGCAGCCACTGCTGCGCCGGGTGCGCCCCTCGCTCGGAGGGGCTGTGAGCCCTGGAATGGGAGAACAGCCCAGGGTCACCTCTGCTAGACACACTCCAAGCTCTGGAGCCCCAGCTGCTGCCCGCATGCCTGCCAGGCCATGCTCGGGGGCCCTCACCCATGGCACTCTGCTCTTTCTGCTGCTTCAGGGGGCCCTGAAGGAAGGGGGGTTGGCTCCTGGCAGTGCCGCTAGCCAGGAGGCTGGGTAACGGTCCCCCCTGTGTTGCCAGCCCTGGGCAGGTCATGTGCTAAGGAACAGTCCCCAGGACAGGCTATAGGGGGCGACGGGCTGAGGCGTGCCCCCCCGCAGTGGGCAGCATGGGGAGAACTGGCTGGGGGGCTCTTGGTCAGGCAGGCCAGGGTGGGGAAAGGGACCGAGCCAGGGACACTCTCCCCTGGTGCCAGGCCCTGTGTGCTTCCACTGGGAGCCCAGGTGCCTTGGGCTGGCCCAGGCCATGCCCTGCATGCCTGGGGTTGCTCTGCTGCAGGGACTAGCCATGGCAGCCAGGTGCGCCAAAGAAAAGGGGCAGGGAGGGCAGAGAGAAGCGTTGGCCTGGACCAGCTGCAGGGCTCCTACCTTCCTGCCGCTGCCTCCTGGGGCCAGGGGCAGCAGGGCCCTTGCGGCGGGCAGGGAGCAGAGCTGCCTTCTCTGTGCCAGCATCCCCCTCGCCGTCAGCACCTGCGTTCAGCCAGGGGAGCAGCACATCAGGGCCAGGCCCTCACCCGCCGAGCCTCTGTGAGCAACCTGCCAGGGTGTATGGAGCCCACAGCAGGCTCCAATGGCTGCCACTGTCTCTGTGGGAGGGGCTGGAGGGGGTGGTCTGGGGGTGTCCTATGCTCCTGCTAAGGCCAGTCTCAGGCCCAAATGGCTTGGGCTGACCCTGCCCCACCGGCCAGCGGCTGATGGGCTCCCAGTGTGGGCAGAGGAGCTGGCAGAGGAGCTGGCAGAGTTCATTCAGTCCCTGGGACTGGCAGTGCTAGTGCCCCGCGGCCTGCAGGAGCAGCTGTCCCACCCACCTTCGTCAGACCTTCCCCTTCCCTGTCCCCCCACCCCCATGACTGTCACCTCCCGTGTGGCTCGCTGAGAGGGATGTCGATGCCCCTACATTTGGCTAGCGCCACCCTCCCAGCTCAGAGTCCCTGACAGACATTACTGAGTTCAGGCCCAGCATTCTCCAGATGGGGAAACTGAGGCACACAGGGGGGTGGGGGCTTTGCCCAAGACCAGACAGCCAGTGGGTGGCAGAGTCAGAACAACCCTGCAGTCCTGAGCCCTACACAGTCATTGCCTCGCAGTCCTTGAGCAGGGCTCTTGGGGGCTGCTGCTCGTCTCCAGCAGCCCCGACTTGGGGCCTTGCTTAGCAGGCGGGAGGGGCCATTCGCCTCCCAGGCTGGCATGCCACCACTGCTTCCCAGAGCTGCACAGAGCCCCCCGACAGCGCCTCCTCCGCTCGGCAACCCCCAGCTCCCCTCACCTGGGAATCCATGGGGCGCGTTGCTCTCTGCGCAGCCTCTTGGACAGCCCGGCTCTGTCAGCATGGCTCAGCTCCCAGCCAGCCACCTGAGACGGAGAAGGAGAAACTGGTGCAGCTGCGCCTCCTTGTGCCCCACCAGCGAGTGCCAGGGCCCCTTGCGACCTGTCGACACTCCCACAAAGCCGCACGTGGCCCCTGTGCAGCCTGAGACCCAAACACACCCTTCCAGAGGAGCCCCTGGCATCACCCCCAGGGCACCAGCTCCCAGCGCAAGGGCCAAGCACAGTCACGCATGGGGCAAAGCAGCCTCCCCACCTGTGGCCAAGAGAGCGGAGCCAGGGGGGGCTCAGCAGCTTGACAGCCCCGGCCACGGCACGACCACAGAGCACACGGGGCCAGAACGAGGGCCTTGTCGCCAGCCCCATGGGCCAGCTGGGGGACAGTAAGTAAGAGCCTGCACGCTGGCCAAGACAGCTCCGGTGCCCCAGGCAGCCAGCAAGGCCATGGAGACCACCTCCATCTCCCCGACTGTATCACCCCTGCCCTCCTCACCCCCCCAAACCTTGACCCCTACAGGCCCCCCTGGCTCCATATCGCCCCAATTCCCAACCTGACCATGACCCCACAGAGCCCTCCCATATCATCCCCAATCCCCACACTGACCGTGACCCCCCCGCCCTCTATATCGCCCCCAATCCCCCCACCGACCCGACAGACCCCAACACCCTCTATAGCGCCCCCCAAATCCTCCACCGACCCGACAGACCCCCCCGCCCTCTATAGTGCCCCCCAATCCCCCCACCGACCCGACAGACCCCCCCCGCCCTGTATAGCACCCCAATCCTCCCACCGACCCGACAGACCCCCCCGCCCTCTATACCGCCCCCCAATCCCCCCACCGACCCGACAGACCCCCCCGCCCTCTATAGCACCCCCAATCCCCCCACCGACCCGACAGACCCCCCCGCCCTCTATAGCGCTCCCCAATCCCCCCACCGACCCCACAGACCCCCCCCGCCCTCTATAGCACCCCCAATCCCCCCACCGACCCGACAGACCCCCCTGCCCTCTATAGCGCTCCCCAATCCCCCCACCGACCCCACGGACCCCCCCGCCCTCTATAGCGCTCCCCAATCCCCCCACCGACCGCACGTACCCCCCCGCCCCCTATAGAACCCCCAATCCCCCCACCGACTCCACGGAACCCCCCACCCTCTATAGCGCTCCCCAATCCCCCCACCGACCCCACGGACCCCCCCGCCCTCTATAGAACCCTCAATCCTCCCACCGACCCGACAGACCCCCCCGCCCTCTATAGCGCTCCCCAATCCCCCCACCGACCCCACATACCCCCCCGCCCCCTATAGAACCCCCAATCCCCCCACTGACCCCACGGAACCCCCCCACCCTCTATAGCACCCCCCAATTCCCCCACCGACCCCACATACCCCCCCGCCCCCTATAGAACCCCCAATCCCCCCACCGACCCCACGGAACCCCCCCACCCTCTATAGCACCCCCCAATTCCCCCACCGACCCCACGGACCCCCCCGCCCTCTATACCGCACCCCAATCCCCCCACCGACCCGACAGACCCCCCACCCTGTATAGCACCCCCAATCCCCCCACCGACCCGACAGACCCCCCCGCCCTCTATAGCGCTCCCCAATCCCCCCACTGACCCCACGTACCCCCCCGCCCCCTATAGAACCCCCAATCCCCCCACCAACCCCACGGAACCCCCCCACCCTCTATAGCACCCCCCAATCCCCCCACCGACCCGACAGACCCCCCCGCCCTCTATAGCACCCCAATCCTCCCACCGACCCCACGGACCCCCCCGCCCTCTATAGCGCTCCCCAATCCCCCCACCGACCCCACGGACCCCCCCGCCCTCTATAGCACCCCAATCCCCCCACCGACCCGACAGACCCCCCCGCCCTCTATAGCACCCCCAATCCCCCCACCGACGCCACGGACCCCCCCGCCCTCTATAGCGCTCCCCAATCCCCCCACCGACCCGACAGACCCCCCCGCCCTCTATAGCGCTCCCCAATCCCCCCACCGACCCCACGGACCCCCCCGCCCTCTATAGCACCCCCAATCCCCCCACCGACCCCACGGACCCCCCCGCCCTCTATAGCGCTCCCCAATCCCCCCACCGACCCGACAGACCCCCCTGCCCTCTATAGCGCCCCCAATCCCCCCACCAACCCGACAGACCCCCCTGCCCTCTATAGCGCTCCCCAGTCCCCCCACGAACCCCCCCGCCCTCTATAGCGCCCCCAATCCTCCCACCGACCCCACGGACCCCCCCTCCCTCTATAGCACCCCCAATCCCCCCACCGACCCCATGGACCCCCCCGCCCTCTATAGCGCTCCCCAATCCCCCCACCGACCCCACGGACCCCCCCGCCCTCTATAGCGCTCCCCAATCCCCCCACCGACCCCACGTACCCCCCCGCCCCCTATAGAACCCCCAATCCCCCCACTGACCCCACGGAACCCCCCCACCCTCTATAGCACCCCCCAATTCCCCCACCGACCCCACGGACCCCCCCACCCTCTATACCGCACCCCAATCCCCCCACCGACCCGACGGATCCCCCCGCCCTCTATAGCACCCCAATCCTCCCACCGACCCCACGGACCCCCCCGCCCTCTATAGCGCCCCCAATCCCCCCACCGACCCCACGGACCCCCCCGCCCTCTATAGCGCCCCCAATCCCCCCACCGACCCGACAGACCCCCCCGCCCTCTATAGCGCTCCCCAATCCCCCCACCGACCCCACGGACCCCCCCGCCCTCTATAGCGCCCCCAATCCCCCCACCGACCCGACGGACCCCCCCGCCCTCTATAGCGCTCCCCAATCCCCCCACCGACCCCACGGACCCCCCCGCCCTCTATAGCACCCCCAATCCCCCCACCAACCCGACAGACCCCCCTGCCCTCTATAGCGCTCCCCAATCCCCCCACCGACCCCACGGACCCCCCCGCCCTCTATAGCGCTCCCCAATCCCCCCACCAACCCGACAGACCCCCCTGCCCTCTATAGCGCCCCCAATCCCCCCACCAACCCGACAGACCCCCCTGCCCTCTATAGCGCTCCCCAGTCCCCCCACGAACCCCCCCGCCCTCTATAGCGCCCCCAATCCTCCCACCGACCCCACGTACCCCCCCCGCCCTCTATAGCGCTCCCCAATCCCCCCACCGACCCCACGGACCCCCCCGCCCTCTATAGCGCTCCCCAATCCCCCCACCGACCCCACGGACCCCCCCGCCCTCTATAGCGCTCCCCAATCCCCCCACCGACCCCGCGGACCCCCCCGCCCTCTATAGCACCCCAATCCCCCCACCGACCCGACAGACCCCCCCGCCCTCTATAGCACCCCCAATCCCCCCACCGACGCCACGGACCCCCCCGCCCTCTATAGCGCTCCCCAATCCCCCCACCGACCCGACAGACCCCCCCGCCCTCTATAGCGCTCCCCAATCCCCCCACCGACCCCACGGACCCCCCCGCCCTCTATAGCACCCCCAATCCCCCCACCGACCCCACGGACCCCCCCGCCCTCTATAGCGCTCCCCAATCCCCCCACCGACCCGACAGACCCCCCTGCCCTCTATAGCGCCCCCAATCCCCCCACCAACCCGACAGACCCCCCTGCCCTCTATAGCGCTCCCCAGTCCCCCCACGAACCCCCCCGCCCTCTATAGCGCCCCCAATCCTCCCACCGACCCCACGGACCCCCCCTCCCTCTATAGCACCCCCAATCCCCCCACCGACCCCATGGACCCCCCCGCCCTCTATAGCGCTCCCCAATCCCCCCACCGACCCCACGGACCCCCCCGCCCTCTATAGCGCTCCCCAATCCCCCCACCGACCCCACGTACCCCCCCGCCCCCTATAGAACCCCCAATTCCCCCACCGACCCCACGGACCCCCCCACCCTCTATACCGCACCCCAATCCCCCCACCGACCCGACGGATCCCCCCGCCCTCTATAGCGCCCCCAATCCCCCCACCGACCCGACGGATCCCCCCGCCCTCTATAGCGCCCCCAATCCTCCCACCGACCCCACGGACCCCCCCCGCCCTCTATAGCGCCCCCAATCCCCCCACCGACCCCACGGACCCCCCCCGCCCTCTATAGCGCCCCCAATCCCCCCACCGACCCGACAGACCCCCCCGCCCTCTATAGCGCTCCCCAGTCCCCCCACGAACCCCCCCGCCCTCTATAGCGCCCCCAATCCTCCCACCGACCCCACGTACCCCCCCCGCCCTCTATAGCGCCCCCAATCCCCCCACCGACCCCACGGACCCCCCCGCCCTCTATAGCGCCCCCAATCCCCCCACCGACCCGACAGACCCCCCCGCCCTCTATAGCGCTCCCCAGTCCCCCCACGAACCCCCCCGCCCTCTATAGCGCCCCCAATCCTCCCACCGACCCCACGTACCCCCCCCGCCCTCTATAGCGCTCCCCAATCCCCCCACCGACCCCACAGGCTCCGGCCGGGCCCTCCCCGCTCGGCTCGAGGGCCCCGCTATGGTGCGGTCTCCATGGCGACGCGAGGGCGGGCCATGGCCCTGTGACGTCAGGCGAACCCGAGCCCTTCGGTGTCGAGCCCGCCCCGCCCCCCGCAGAGTCCCCCCCCCCAGGCCCCGGCCCCATCTCTGTCCCCCCAGGGTCCCTCCTCTCCCCCCTCCATTGCACCCCAATCCCCCCACAGACCCCGCCCGCCCTCTATATCGCCCCCAATCCCCACACTGACCCCACCCACACCGGCATCAGAATCTCCCCCCCAAGGCCCCTCCTCTCCCCCCTCCATTGCACCCCAATCCCCCCACAGACTCCCCCACCCTCTATAGCACCCCCAATCCCCGCACTGTCCCCTCCCACACCGGCATCAGGATCTCCCCCCCAAGGCCCCTCCTCTCCCCCCTCCATTGCACCCCAATCCCCCCACAGACTCCCCCACCCTCTATAGCGCCCCCAATCCCCGCACTGTCCCCTCCCACACCAGCAGCAGGGTCTCCACCCACACAGGGCCCCTCGTCTCTCCCCCTTCTGTCCCCCCCAGCCCAGGATTCCTCCTTTCCCTCCCGCCTCTGGGAGCAGAGCCTCTCCTGTCACCCCACCCCACCCCAACGCCTGGCAGGTGCAGACAGCAGGGCTTCAGCTGGTGCTAGCCCCCCACAGCACTGAACTGAGGGGCCCCCGTAGTGCCCCGGGCACCATGCCCTGCCCCTAGGAGCACACAAGAACCCCCCACCAGCAGGCCACCCTCAGTGAGGCAGGAAAAAGGCTTTAATGGGGAAGGTACCAGAGCACGAACAGCAAGTGCAATAGCAAAAGCAGCACCCATTACAGACTCCAACTCTGTCGGGGAGTCCAGCCTCCTCAGCTTCAGGCAGAAAAATGGAAGGTGAAGGCTACAGGCCGGAGTACATGCTGCCTAGTCCTGTGTCACACAGATGGGGTTGAAGGAAAGCAGTGCTCCCTGCAGTTCTGCCCAGCTGCACCCCTACCCTTAGCGGGGAATCTCTCACCAAAGCAGCCCATAGAGCTGCAGCAGGGAGGCTGTGGAGATTGGGAATTGGAGGGTGCCAGGACTGGCCCCCGCGCACACTGCTGCCTTGCCCAGGACAGCTGCTCTCAGCCCGACTTGCTGGAAGCCGTAATGCTGGGATTAGGCTCAGAGTTGTGTCTCCAGAATGCCACGTGCATGAGGCTGCTTTGCAGCAGCTGGTAGAGCGGGCTGAGTGGGCTCTGTCCTCAGCTGGAACGCCAGCTAGCAGGTACCAGCCTCAGGGCAGAAGCTGCTCGTGCTGTCCGGTACTGGAGCAGACACAGCTCCCTCCAGCCCCCAGAGCCTTGGACAATTACAGCAATGATTAGTCATTTAAAAAATCATACAGAGTTGACAGTCTCAAACAAGCACAGAGTTTGGTTCAAACTATTAACTCCCCCCCCGCTCCCTTCCCCGGGGCCGGCGGAGAATCAGTGTACATTCCACTGGGACAGCTCCCGAAGATCGGATTGCTTCTCATCTCTTCCAGATAGCAAGGCCCTGAGCATGGCCCTCCCTAGCAGGGCAGCTGTGCAGACGCAGGAGAGAATGAGAACCTGAGCTGTAGAGTCCAGCACCACGCTCTAAAACTGTAAGGAAGGAAAAAAGAAAGGTGGGCAGGTGCCCATTAGTCCCTGTGCACCCACCCATCTTCCCAGTCACATACCCAGCCTGTGCAGGGCCCTGCGAGCTACAGTGCTTTTGCACAGAATGTGCTGGAACCAAGCTGCCCTCGTCTCTACTGGAGAGGGGGCAGCCTATGGAAAGCACAGATCCCAGAACTGGACACTCCAGCCAGCTCACGGAGTATGGGCAGTTGGGACCTGTGCTCTGGAGATGGTCACTTCTTACTGCACAGCTCTTCGCCCGGGGAGGTTGAGCTGCCGACCAGCCAACCGCACACATTACGCACCCACACCAGCCCACTGAACTCACATCCCTGCAGGAGCCTGCCTGCTGCAGCCATCCAGTCACTTGGTACCACACTGCTCCCTCATGTAACAGGGTACCAGGGCTGCCCACATCACCCAGCAGCAGGCCCTCATCCCCCATGATGAGTCCCACCTCTGGGAGACTTCACATCACCCCAGGCAGGCCCTCCCCAAGCTGCACCCTCCAGGGATCATAGGAGCATAGCATGGCCATATTGGGTCAGACCAATGGTCCATCTAGCCCCATCAACAATGGCCAGTGCCAGATGCTTCAGAGGGAGTGATTCATCATGTCAACCAGTCTCAGCTTCCGGCAGGCAGAGGCTTAGGGACACCCAGTGCACAGGGTTGCATCCCTGACCATCTTGGCAAATAGCCATTGATGGACCTGTCCTCCAGGAACTGATCGAGTTAGCTTTTGAACCCAGTTATACTTTTGGCCTTCACATCCCCTGGCAATGAGTTCCACAGGGTGACTGTTGTGTGAAGTACTTCCTTATGTTTGTTTGACCAGCTACCCATTAATTTCATTTGGTGACCCCTGGTTCCTTTGTTATGAGAAGGAGTAAACAGCACTCATTTACTTTCTCCACAGCAGTCGTGATTTTATAGGCCTCAACCCTGTCCTCCTCCTCAGTAGTTTCTCTCCAAATTTGACCTGTCCCAGTCTTTTTAAATCTCCTGCCAAAGCTGTTCCAAACCCCTCACCAGTTTGGTTGCCCTTCTCTGTACTTCTTCCAATTTAAAAAAAAAAATTTTTTTTGGAGATAGGGCAACCACATCTACATGCAGTATTCAAGGGTCTGGGTGTACCACAGATTTATATAGTGGTGTTAGGATATTTTCTGTATTACCTATCCCTTTCCTAATTGTTCCTAACTATTGTTAGCTTTTCTAACTGCTGCAGCAGATGGAGTCGTGGATAGTTCTGACATCTGTTCAATGATCTCTTTCTTGAGGTGTCTAAATTAGCTGCGACCACATCATTTTATATGTAGAGGTGGGATGATGTTTTCCAATGTGCATTACTTTGCATTTATCAACAGTGAATTTCACCTGCCATTTTGTTGCCTAGTCACCTAGTTTTACGAGATCCCTTTTTAAGTCTTTGCAGCTAACTTTCAACTTAACTATCTTTAGTTTTACATCTGCAAACTTTGCCACCTCACTGTTTATCCCTTTTTGCAGATCATTTATGAGTATGTTAAACAGTATTGGTCCCAGTATAGATCTTAGGGGGACCAAGCTATTTCTCTCCACTGAAAACTGACCTTTTATTCTTACCTTTGTTTCCTATCTTTTAACCAGTTACCAATCCATCAGAGAACCTTCCCTCTTATCCCACGACTGCTTACTTTGCTTAAGAGCCTTTGGTGAGGGACCTTGTCAAAGGCTTTCTGAAAGTCCAAGTGCATTATATCCACTGGGTCCTTCTTGTCCACATTTGTTGACCCCTCACAAAATAATTCTAATAGACTGGTGAGGCATGATTTGCCTTTACAAAACCTGCGTTGACTCTTCCCCACCATCTCATTTATCTATGTTTCATAATTCTGTTCTTTACTATGGAGTCAACCAATTTGTTCAATACTGAAGTTAGGCTCACTGGCCTGTAATTGCCAGGATTGCCTCTAGAGGCTTTGAAAAAAACCAACCAGCATCACATTAGCCATCCTCCCGTCATCCAGAGCAGTGGTCTCCGAAGTGGGGTGTGTGGCAGGAGGAGCGCCGCTGTCACGGTGGGGTCAGTGCTCCCAGACCTTTGATTCTCTGACAGCACACCAGTGCCAGCTTTTTTTTTTTTTTGGGTTTCCTAGAACTGGCCCTGAGGGTGCACGATCCAAAAAGTTTGGAGACCACTGACCTAGAGAGGCTGATTTAAGTGATGGTTATATACTGCAGTTTCGTATTTTAGTTCCTTCAGAACTCTTGGGTAAATACCATCTGGTCCTGGTGATTTATCACTGTTTAATTTAGCAATTTGTTCCAAAGCCTCCTTTATTGACACCTCAATTTGGGATAGTTCCTCAGATCTGTCACCTAAATATAATGGCTCAGGTTTGGGAATCTCCCTCTCATCCTCTACATGAATTCTTTGCATCACTTTTTCACTACAGTTTCTCTCCCGTGGATTTATTTTCCCTGTCTGCTGTTTTAGAACCTTGATTGCCCAGTGGCTTCCTGCTTCTGATGTACTTAAACACTTTTTGCTTAATGACAGGTTACAGACCAACATGGCTGCTACTCTTTATCCGCAAAAAGAAAAGGAGTACTTGTGGCACCTTAGAGACTAACCAATTTGTTAGTCTATAAGGTGCAACAAGTACTCCTTTTCTTTTTACTTCTTTTTGCTGTTAGCTTATGGGTCTCTTGCAAGTTGCTCTTCATATTCTTTGACCTGCCTAATTCTACTGTTACACGTGACTTGCTAGAGTTTATGCTCCTTTCTGTTTTCCTCAGTAAGACTGGACTTCCAGTTTCTGAAAGATATTTGTCTCTAACCACCTCTTTTACTGTTTAGCCAGGGTGACTTTTTTTGGTCCTCTAACAGTTCTTTTATCTGGGATATACATTTAGTTTCTACCTCTATTATGATTTCCACTGAATGAATCTGATGAAGTGAGCTCTAGCTCACGAAAGCTCATGCTCAAATAAATTGGTTAGTCGCTAAGGTGCCACAAGTAATCCTTTTCTTTTTGCGAATACAGACTAACACGGCTGCTACTCTGAGACCTGCCTCTATTATGGTGTTTTAAAAAAGTTTCTATGCAGCTTGCAGGAATTTTCATGCTTGTGACTGTTCTTTTCAATTTCTGTTTAACTTCCTCGTTTTTGTATGGTTCCTCTTTTTTAAGTTAAATGCTACCGTGGTGATTTTCTTTGGTATTTCCCCTTCTACAAGGATGTTATATTTAATTACATTATGGTCGCTATTACCAAGCAGTTCAGCTACACCACCTCTTGGACCAGATCCTGTGCGCCACCTAGTACTAAATCAAGAACTGCCTCTCCCCTTGTGGATTCCAGGACTAGCTGCTCCAAGAAACAGTCATTTACCATGTCAAAAAATTTTCATCTCTTTATCCCATCCTGAGGTGATCTGTACAGTCAACATGGGGCTAGCTGAAGAAACCCATTATTACTGGGCTTTCTGATTTTGTATTAGCCAGGATGGGCAGGGATGGTGTCCCTAGCCTCTGTTTGCCAGAAGCTGGGAATGGGCAACAGGAGATGGATCACTCAATAATTGCCCTGTTCTGTTCATTACCTCTGGGACACCTGGCACTGGCCACTGTTGGAAGACAGGATACTGGGCTAGATGGACCTTTGGTCTGACCCAGTCTGGCCGTTCTTATGTAGCCTCTCTAATTTCCCTGAGCATTTCCAGTCACCAGCACCATCCTGGTCAGGTGGCTGGCAGTATATTCCTACTGCTCTAATCTTATTATTCAAGTATGGAATTTCCATTAGTTACTATATTTGACTCTCTTTCAGAGATAGTGCCACGCCTCACCCTCAGTGTGATGTGCTCCATCACTCCTACATATTTTGTACCCTAGCCCCTCCCCATGCCACGCTCCAGGCAGAGACCACATACATGGGACTGCCTGTGTTCTAACTAGACCTTTTTAAGGGGCAGAGTCAGGAGACCCAAACAGGCTTTCATGTGACCCTTTGTTCCCATGAAGAAAAGGAGTACTTGTGGCACCTTAGAGACTAACCAATTTATTTGAGCATAAGCTTTCGTGAGCTACAGCTCACTTCATCGGATGCATACTATGGAAACTGTAGAAGACATTATATACACAGAGACCATGAAACAATACCTCCTCCCACCCCACTCTCCTGCTGGTAATAGCTTATCTAAAGTGATCATCAAGATCATCAAATCATCATCATTTCCAGCACAAATCCAGGTTCTCTCACCCTCTGCCCCCAGTCCCCCCTCCCCCCCCCAAACTCACTCTCCTGCTGGTAGTAGCCCATCCAAAGTGACCACTCTCTTTAAAATGTGTATGATAATCAAGGTGGATTAGCTTTGGATAAGCTATTACCAGCAGGAGAGTGAGTTTGTGTGTGTGGGGGGGGCGGAGGGGGGGCGGAGGGTGAGAAAACCTGGATTTGTGCTGGAAATGGCCCAACTTGATGATCACTTTAGATAAGCTGTTACCAGCAGGAGAGTGGGGTGGGAGGAGGTATTGTTTCATGGTCTCTGTGTATATAATGTCTTCTGCAGTTTCCACTGAATGCATCCGATGAAGTGAGCTGTAGCTCACGAAAGCTCATGCTCAAATAAATTGGTTAGTCTCTAAGGTGCCACAAGTACTCCTTTTCTTTTTGCAAATACAGACTAACACGGCTGTTACTCTGAAAATTGTTCCCATGCTGGTTCTGGCAATCCAAACTCACCCTCCCCACACTCAGCCAGCATGGAAACAGACAGTGGGGATGTGCCAGGCCTCGCTTTAAGGCCAGGTTCCCACATCTCTGAGGAAAGGCTGTAGTCCCCCTTTGTCTAGCTGTTACCCCCAAAGCTCTTTCTGGTCAATAAGAGGCTACCCACGAGCCCCTTCCTGCAATGGGGGAGGGGAAGGAAGCTGCTGTTCCCCTGCTTAGGAGCTCACATTCTTGAGGAACTCCTCAGCAACGATGCGAGCCCTGGCGTTGACGGACAGCTTCATCTCACTGATCTCCTTGTCAATCTCTTCCATGAAGTGGATCACAAAATCCACTAGCTTGTGCTTGTACATCTGCTCCGTGTGGAAGTTTGTTATCAGGAAGCTGATGTCATAGCCCTAGTAGGGGAGAGGAAAGGAGCAACACCTCATCAGTGATCAGCACCAGAGCCCCTTTGCCCTGCCTGGCAGCTCAGCACCATGGCAAAGACGCTCACAACAGTGAGCTGCCAAAGCGGGCGAGTAGAAGCGTCCCTCTCTTAAACCACAGGATATGCCCTCCCCCAGTCATCTCACCTCCACGGGTTTCCGGCGCAGGATGAAGAAGTTCTCAGCCCTCATCATCATGAAGCGCATGAATTTGTGGCACAGGATCTTCTCAATCTCGTCTGCCTGAAGAGGGGAAGGGGAAGTCAGGCGTCCTCAAGCTGAGTGCAAGCCACCAACCCTTTTCCTCAGCTCCAGCTCCATTCTCTCCCCCTCCCCCCCCAGCAGGCTCACCTGTTTCACTGCAATGCTGACTCTCACGGAGTTGATGGACCCCTCGATCAGAACCTTCTCTTTCTCATTCCTGCTGATGATCACTGGCTGTAACAGCAGCTCTTTGCTACTCCTGCAAACCCAGAAAAGACATCAGCATGCATAGAGGAGGGAACACCTGTGAGCCCAAGGCACGTGCATGCCACAAGGGGCAGTCACCTACCAAGGAGTGGCTCGCTTACCTGGCCACTTGCAGCTGGGGAAAAGCATAGGAACCTCATTGTAATACAGAAGCTTCCACTTTTGTACATAGCACTGATGCCAGATGTACAGCCCTCAGGACTGAAGAGGTCCAGCCTGAGCAGCACTACCCCTGTCAACATGCCTCATCTCTGTCCCACAGGAGCCACCCGCAAGCCTCCTTGGTCCATCCAGTCCTCAGCTTCCCTGATGGGACTGACCAGATGGGTAATTAGTGCCAGTTGTGCCAGCTGTGAGTTGTGTGTGTGGCACCATGCACTAGACAGACTCACACCAGACACAGGCCAATTAGCAGCCAACACCCTTTGCTGTAGCCAGTGGCTTGGCAGAGGGGGAGGAGGGAAAGACGCCTTGCCTCCAAAGGGCTGTGTAAGGTCTTCACTACATGGGAATAAGAAAAGGAGTACTTGTGGCACCTTAGAGACTAACCAATTTATTAGAGCATGAGCTTTCGTGAGCTACAGCTCACTTCATCAGATGCATACCGTGGAAACGGCAGCAGACTTTATATATACACAGAGAATATGAAACAATACCTCCTCCCACCCCACTGTCCTGCTGGTAATAGCTTATCTAAAGTGATCATCAGGTGGGCCATTTCCAGCACAAATCCAGGTTCTCACCCTCCACCCCCCCACACAAATTCACTCTCCTGCTAGTGATAGCCCATTTGGATGGGCTATCACCAGCAGGAGAGTGAATTTGTGTGGGGGGGGTGGAGGGTGAGAAAACCTGGATTTGTGCTGGAAATGGCCCACCTGATGATCACTTTAGATAAGCTATTACCAGCAGGACAGTGGGGTGGGAGGAGGTATTGTTTCATATTCTCTGTGTATATATAAAGTCTGCTGCCGTTTCCACGGTATGCATCTGATGAAGTGAGCTGTAGCTCACGAAAGCTCATGCTCAAATAAATTGGTTAGTCTCTAAGGTGCCACAAGTACTCCTTTTCTTTTTGCGAATACAGACTAACACGGCTGTTACTCTGAAACTACATGGGAATGTTTTCTTGATATAAACAATGCTTTAAATTCACACCTCTCTGGTTATCCTGGGGCAGCCTTCACATGGGCATCCAACCACCACTATCACAGGGACTCTCTTCACTTTACATCTTTCTCCTAGTTAGGAGCTAAAGGTAAACCGAAGAAACCCCTGAGAGCAGAGTAACACACAGGGTTCCCCTGAGATCACAAGGCCTCCAGAGCCAGGAACCATCTTGCAGGAACAAAGCCTACTTCTCCCCCAAAGCTCCAAGACAGTAGCTGAAGGGAGCAATGCAAAGTGGTGCTTGCAGGGTTCCAGTCCCATGGGACAGCTGCAATACAAGCTTTCCCCACACAGCCGGTGCTTTGAACCCCCAAGGGATAGGAATATCTCCTAAGGATGGCAGGGGACTCTGGTTCCCATTCTCCAGAACAGACTGGGCAGTACAGCCAGTCCCGTGCGGTGATGGAGACGCTCCTGGGACTAACTTCAGCCTCTCACTGAAACGTTCCAAACAACAAACATCTCGGCAACCTCAACCGTGCCCTTTGACTGCATGATGACAATGCAATTTCCAAGCACTTTGCCATGGAAGAGCCATATATTATTAATTAAAGCCAGGAAGGGACTTGTCTGCTGAACACACGTTGCTTTCCTCAAGTACGCAGAAATGCATATTTCATGACAAAAAATTAGATCACAACAAAACAACCTTAACTCTGACCCATCGATTGTTAGTTTAATCAAATTCTGTTGCCTTGATTTAAGTAGCAACACATTTTCTTTTAAGGGACATTGTTAAACGGAAAGTCTGAGCAGTAAACATATTTAACAAAATTACCTTCTCAATTGACAGTAGGATCTCAATACTGGTTCGTGAGAACAACATTCTAGGCAGAGCTGGTATTGATGCCTATACTTAAGGCTGCCAAACACTTCCTATAAGACACTAATTTAAACTGCATATAAACTGGGTCAAACCGTAGCCACTTTCCCATGCTGGGCATCTTATTCAGGCTGAATATAAGTCTCAGCAAAAATGGTTCAACCGTCTGACCAAGCGTAGAGGAAAATATTTTGTCCATGTTAAAACAATTCTTAAATTCACTGAGATGCTCTAGTGCTTTGCAGCCGGGACTAGAAATTTGGCGGGGTGAGGTGTCAGTGAGGAGCCCATTTTGCTGTTCCTGTGAAAACCTGCTCAAATGTGTTCTAGCCTTTGAAAAACTCTGTTCACCCATGCTCCATGGAGACCTCAGAGTTCACCAGCTAAATTCTGCAAAGAGTTTATCTGCACTGACCATGCTCCAACCCAGGGTGAGCAGGACTTTCCTGGCCATTGCTGCCTGGTGCACCAGAACATGCAGGGAAGGGGTAACAGTGGGGCAAAGTCAGGGCAAGTCTGGGAGCAGGGGTTGGGAGAGTCTGTTTTCCTAAGCTGTTGGTGTTCCTCTGGCTGATGCCCAGGCAGCGTGGAGAAGAAAACACACTGACTCTGCTACAGAAAGGACAAGGGCTGAACCTGGGGGCAGGATAGCTTGTGGGGGGAGAGACAGACTGGGACTGAGAGCTGGCTAGAAGGCATTGCAGATCAGTCGAAGAGGGAGGGGGAACTGGGACTGGCTGGGCAAGAAGCCTGAGAACGAACTGAAGAGAAGGGAAGCCAACTGGGACAAGAACCTGGGAGAAGAGTGTGTGGGGGGTGGGGGTAGGGGAAGAGATTACTAAGAAGCTGCTCGCTGCTCCATAACCCATGATGCTTCTGGCAGCCTTAGCCCCCCAGGCCCCGGGGTGACAGGCAGCAGCCTGAGCAAGCAGCCAACCCCCGTATATTTCCCCTGCTGGAACAGGGGCTCCAAGCCCTCTGAGGCCTTCAGGGCACGCTGGGCTTCAGCAGACTTCAGGGTGCCCCCCGCCCATCTCGGGGTCCCAACCCCCCGCCGTACCTGACTTCCACCTCCGGCTTGTTGTGTCGCTCCACCACCTGGGAGGAGAAGTTCTCCAGGCACAGGGCAGCCTGCAGCGTGGCGCGCACTGCGTTCAGGTAGGGGCGCAGGGTGGCGGTCTAGGGAGAGCCGGGAAGTCAGAACCAGGACAAGAGCCACCAGCGCCCCTCCCAGGCCTGGCCTCCCCACTCCCGACCCGGGCGCACCCCCAGGCCCCTCCACGCCTCCCCAGCCCCCGACCCGACCCCACATTCCCGACCACGCTCCCGGCCCTCTCCAGCCCCCCACCAGGTCCGGCCCAGCCCGGCCCTCCCCCCACCTCGCCGGCCTCCGCCCCCGCCTCCCGACCCCCAGCCCCCGCCTCCCCACTCCCGACCCCGCCGCGCCCCCAGGCCCCCCCGCGCCTCCCCACTCCCCGGCCCCGCATTCCCGACCACCCTCCCGGCCCTCCCCAGCTCCCCACCAGGTCCGGCCCTCCCCCCACCTCCCCGGCCTCTGCCTCCCCACTCCCGACCCCCTCCCCGAGGCGCCCCCGCGCCTCCCCAGCCCCCTACCCCACATTCCCGATCCCCCTCCCGGCCCTCCCCAGCCCCCTGCCAGGTCCGGCCCAGCCCGGCCCTCCCCCCACCTCCCCCCCCGCCTCCCGACCCCCAGCCTCCGCCCCCGCCTCCCCACTCCCGACCCCCTCCCCGGCCCCGCATTCCCGATCCCCCTCCCCGGCCCTCCCCAGCCCCCCACCAGGTCCGGCCCAGCCCGGCCCTCCCCCCACCTCGCCGGCCTCCGCCCCCGCCCCCGCCTCCCGACCCCCAGCCTCCGCCCCCACCTCCGCCTCCCCACTCCCGACCCCCTCCCTGGCCCCCCACTCCCGATCCCCCTCCCGGCCCTCCCCAGCTCCCCGCCAGGTCCGGCCCTCCCCCCACCTCCCCCCACCTCCCCGGCCTCTGCCTCCCCACTCCCGACCCCCTCCCCGAGGCGCCCCCGATCCCCCTCCCGGCCCCGCCTCCCCCCGCCAGGTCCGGCCCAGGCCGGCCCCCCCCCACCTCGCCGGCCCCCGCCTCCCGGGCGGCCTCGCCGGTCCCTTCTCCCCCGCCCCTACCATAGCGGCGGCTTCGGTCCGTCCGTCCGTCCAGCTCCCAGGAAGCGGAAGTGGCGGGTGCAGCCGCGGCGGCTTCTCTCTTCCGGGATGGGCGGCCCGTTCCATTACCGCCTGCGGGGGTCTCTCATCCGAGCCTCCCTCCTGGCCGGGAATGGAACCCGCCTCTCACCCTCCCACACCGGCTGCCCGCGCGGGGGGAGCAGGGGCAACACTCGGCCGCTGCGGGCCCACCGGGAGCGCCGGGGCTCCTCACTCCCCCCCATCCCGCACTTGGTACATTCCGGCCGCTGCTTCCATATTAGGGAACGGAGAGTGAGCTTGTTCAGCCAGCGGGGCGGGGCCTCTGGGTGGCGCCCAGCCAATGGGGATCGAGTATGGCTGCCCTGGGCTACGGCGGCCGGAAGGGCCGAGAGGATCGTTGCGCCGCCGGAAGTGCTGTGGGAACCCCCCTCCCCCGGCGTCGCAGTGGTAGCGGCCGCCTCGCCGAGCGGCGCCGTCTCCCTGGACCCGCGATCGCGGGCCGCGGCCTGAGGCCTCCGCAGCTGGGCCCAGCCCCCCGGAAGCGCCCCCCCCGGCCCAGCCCGGCCCCCCCATATCCCAGCGGCCCCCCAGCCCGCCGCCCCCCCGGACCCCCAAACCCTGGTCCCTCTGTGTCCCGGCCCCCCATATCCCAGCGCCCCCCCAGCCTCGCCCCCCTCGGCCCCCCGTATCCCAGTGCCCCCCTAGCCCAGACCCCCAGGCCCCCAAACCCTGGTGCCTCCGCGTGCTGGCCCCCCATATCCCAGCGCCCCCCCAGCCTCGCCCCCCTCGGCCCCCCGTATCCCAGTGCCCCCCTAGCCCAGACCCCCCAGGCCCCCAAACCCTGGTGCCTCCGCGTGCTGGCCCCCCATATCCCAGCGCCCCCCCAGCCTCGCCCCCCTCGGCCCCCCATATCCCAGTGCCCCCCAGGCCCCCAAACCCTGGTGCCTCCGCGTCCCGGCCCCCCCAGCCCAGACCCCCATATCCCAGTGCCCCCCCAGCGCAGCCCCCCCAGGCCCCCATATCCTTGTGCTTCTGCGTCCCGGCCCCCCATATCCCAGTGCCCCCCCAGCCCAGCGGCCCCCCCCAGCCCGGCCCCCATAGCCTGGTGCCTCTGCGTCCCGGCCCCCCATTGCCCGGTGCCCCCCCCATACCCTGGCACCCCCTGGGCCCCCATATCCTGGTGCCTCCACTTCCAGGCACTCCCATAGGCCAGCGCCCCCTGGCCCCCATACCCTGGTGCTCCCCCCTAGCCCGGCGCCCCCAAACCCCAGCGCCTGGCGCGCTCGCGGCTGGGCGATGAGCGAGCTCAAGGACTGCCCACTGCAGTTCCACGACTTCAAGTCGGTGGATCACCTGAAGGTTTGCCCGCGTTACACGGCCGTGCTGGCCCGCTCTGAGGACGATGGCATCGGCATCGAGGAGCTCGACACGCTACAGCTGGAACTGGAGACGCTGCTGTCCTCAGCCAGCCGCAGGCTGCGGGTGCTGGAGGCAGAGACGCAGGTCAGGCTCCCTAGTTCCTCGGGGCGGCCTGGGGTACCAGGGTGATGGGCATGGGGATGCCAGGCCACCCAGTACAGCTGCAGCTGGAGTCCATCAGTCTTGGCTTCGCGGCCCTTTGCCAGGGACCATTTGGGCTCAGGAGGGAAGTCCCTTCTATGGCAGATGGAAGAGGTACCCCATATCTGCAAAGCTCCCCCCACTTCACGCACAGCCCATTTGGGGTCTGCCAATCCATGGTGCCCATGCCAAGAGCCGCTTGGGGGCAGTGCTGACCCAGCAGCAGGGGGTAGATCCTGTGGGCTTCAAACAAGCCAGCTGTGCAATGGTTAACATGTTGGGGTTTGATGAGTTGTCATTACTCTTCAGAGTGAACACCATAACAGAGTCCCAAGTAATGTCACAAGTTATTGGGGTGGCTGAGCGATGGTTAATGGCCAGGGCCTTGTGCTATACAGGAGGTCAGACTGCATGATTTCATAGCCCCCTCTGGCCTAAAAGGCCAAGAACCTTTGCCTTGTGGTAACGGCTGCAGCTGGGTCACTGCTTGTTGCTCTGTGGGTTGGCTCTGACCGGGAGGCCTGTTAACTTGTTTTCTCTGTGCCTGGAATTGCTTCATACAGGGGCTAGCCCCTGTTTTGTCCAGTGTGCCATCTCCCCAGTACTGGTTCCTCCCTCCCATGGCAGACAATGCCACAACAGAGCCCTGCTTGCTGCCAGTCTTGCAAGTCTGCCCAGCCTGTTTCCCCTTCCTTCTCTCTCTGTGGGTTGTGCTCCCTGTGAGCTGCAGAGGGATGCCAGCTGCGAGGGAGAACAGAGCTTGAGGGGAAAGGGGGGACCCTTAAAGGGCAGGCACGGCTCACTGAGGGCAGGAGTCCTGGATGGAACTAGACCCTTCCCTTTCCGCTCCTGGTTCTGGGCGCAGCCAGCTGTCTGTCTGGTGTGACACAGTGCCATTCTCTTTCAGATTTTGACAGACTGGCAGGACAAGAAGGGGGACAGGCGGTTCCTGAAGCTGGGCAAAGAGCACGAACTGGGCACCCCAGTTAAACACGGAAAGCCTAAGAAGCAGAAACTAGAGGGGAAGGGTGGCCATGGCACAGGGCCCGGCCCTGGGCGGCCCAAATCCAAGAACCTTCAGCCCAAGATCCAAGAATATGAGTTTCCAGACGACCCAGTTGACATGCCTCGGATCCCCAAAAATGATGCCCCAAACAGGTATGGGGTATCTGTGCGAAGCGACACTGAGAGAATGGGGGTGGAGACAGCTGGGCACAGTGAGCAAAGGGACACTGGGGGGTTCCCAAGGAAAACAAACTCATTTCCCTGTTGCTCCTGGTCAAAGCCACCAGCTGCGAAGCTGAATTGGAGCTTGGATGGCATGAGAGTGAAGTCTGGTCTGGCACTGAGCCATCCTAGGGCACAGAATCCATCTCCTCGGTAGAGGAGCAGCCACAGCTCAAGTCAGTGGCTCTGTGCCCGACTTGGGGTGGCCACCTGCCCCCTGCTCTCTGAGTGCCTGCTTTGCTCTGCCCTGCAGGTTCTGGGCTTCGGTGGAGCCCTACTGTGCTGACCTCACCAGTGAGGAGGTGCGAACCCTGGAGGAGCTGCTCAAACCCCCGGAGGATGAGGCTGAGCACTACAAGGTAAAGACCTCGGCGCAGCCACCCTCCAAGCCCCACGCTATCCTCCTGCTGTCTGGACCCTTCAGTCCTGTACCTTGCGGTGGTTGTCGACTCCACTGGGGCGAGGCTCGCAGCAAAGGCCTGTGTTTGTGGGCCGTTCCCTCCCCTCTGGATCTGGGCAGGGCCATGGGGCCTCTTGTCTGTGCTCGGGCAATGCAGGCTGGGTGGGACCAAGCTGAGCTGGAGGCTGTATTCTCCGAAAGGCCCGTGCTGCTTTGCCCCCGTTCTAGGGCAGCAGAGCGGCGCTGGGCTCTCCATGGAATACAGCATCCATTTCGGTTTCATTTCCAGGGCACTAAGTGGCCCAGGCCTTGGGTATCTGAAAGCTCGTCCCCTGCTCCTGCACTTGGGCCTCCCTCTGCTTTTCAGACACAATCAAACTGCCTGCTGCAAGGGGCAGGAGACAGCAGCCTCCTCGCAGGCCGGCCCCGCACTGTGGCACTTGCGGCTGCAGGATCTGAACGAACCCAGATCTCTGCATGCTGCAGGCCATGCCCAAACCTCCTTCCTGTGCTGTGCCAGGCCCTGGCCCAGCAAGTTGTTTTCAGTGAGAAACCCCAGCGGGGAGGGAGGGCAGGGACAGTTAGTCCATGAGTGCTCAGATCCCCCACTGGGCAGCGCGGAACGAGAACCTGGCTGGAGCAGTGGGCATTGTGGAAGGGAGAGGAGAGCAGTACATTTGGTATATTAGGATATTGTCACTGCAGCTCAGCCCTGTTGTGCTGCCCTCAAGGCTGGACGTGGGGCCGGAATGCAGAAAGTCACCTCAAAATGGCACGGCCAAGCCCCACATCAGGAGAGCCTGGGGAAAGCTGCATGCGCAGCCTTACCCCTGCCTTGGGCAAGCTCAGATACCACCACCAGCAAGAAGGTCCCAGACCAGGGGTTTCTCTCTAAGCGGTGACAGAAATGTGCAGCATCTCTGAGTGCTCAGCACAGCTCTGGGTAGGCTTGAGGTCACCCAGGACTCGTGTGCAGCACCATGGTGGACAACTGAATCAGGGAGACGGAAATGTGCTAGCCTCTGGAGGGGTTTAGTGTTAAACTGCAGCGTTACAGCAATCAGTGCAAATGCCTCTTAATCTGCTGCCGCTTAATGCAACGAAAGCCGTGGCACCTGGAGACGCAGTTTGTGTCCACTCCAGGGAAAATGGAGTCTGAAATATACTGACCACTTCCAAATCGGTGGCAAAGCAGAATTTCTGGGCCAAAATACCTGCTTTAACAGTGTTCAAAGAGTGCCTGTCCCAAACGCCGAACAATTCCCCCCCTTTCATGCAAACAGACACACTCACTGGTCCCACTGCTTCAGGCAGGAGATGCGTGGGACACTACCCAATGGCTGTTCAGAGTCAGGGGTGGTACAGGGCTGCAGAGAGGAGTATGAAAATCCAGACCTTAGTGAGAAGCAGAAGTCCAGGGGGCCAGGACCCTGGCCAGTACTCACCCGCTGCCCTCCCAGCTCACACAGCGAGAGCGCCCGAGCACCGGCCCAGCTGCCTCTCTGCCCCATGTATGCATGCAGGAGTGACAAATGGAGTCCACGACGCTCCTTGTGTAGCGTAGGCGGCAGCTGGCACCTGGCTCTTCTTGTGCTGGTCAAGCCGGTAACCTCAGTGCGTGCTGTGCTGGGGCGAGACCCGAGCTGTGAGGGACACTGCCCACGCGTGCTTTGCATCTGACCAGGATCCATCATACCTGAGCTTCCCAGGGCTGAGATCAAGGGGAAGCTCTTCTTTCTTGTGTGCAAGTGCTCTGGCAGAATCCCTTGCAGCTGTCTGTCAGTGCGGGTGTGTCACACGGTAAAGGGGGAGGAGAGCCTCTAACCCAGCCCACTCCCCCTAGCCTTGGCAGGGCAGGAGCTGGGACTGCCATGCTGTGCCCTTCCTCAGGCAGGAATTCTGAAGCTCTTGGCATGTGCTCAAGGAGTGGCCCTTACAGGACATGCATCTGCTCTCTGCAGAGACTTCCAGCAGGGCTTGACCACAGCTAGCTGGCACTGTGAGTTGCTCGGCACTGCTCGTCAGTGTGGGGTGCAGAGGGCAGCATAAGGCCATGCTCTGCCACGTCTCTGGTGGGAGAGGGGCTGCAGGGGCTCTGAACCCAGCTCCCTGAGCTCCTGCTCTCGCTGTCCTGCTGTTGTAGATCCCACCTCTGGGGAAGCATTACTCTGTGCGCTGGGCCCAGGAGGACCTGCTGGAAGAGCAGAAGGATGGCACCCGGGCAGCAGCGGCTGCTGACAAGAAGAAAGGCATCCTGGGACCACTAACGGAGCTGGACACAAAAGGTGCCTCTGCTCCCCTTCCCCAGGCAGCACCTCCATGGAGGGACTGAGCGACATGTACTGGGGGGGGGGGGGGTCGTCCACGCCCAGCACTAGGGGGGAGAGTGGAACTGGAGGGGTTGTCCACGCCCAGCACCGAGGGGGGCAGGGGGTTTGTCCCCACTAGCACCGATGGGGGTGTGTGTGGGAGGGGGTGGGGGGGTTCGTCCACACCCAGCACCGGGGGGTGGGAGGCAGAGGGGGTTCGTCCATGCCGGGGGGAGGGGGGGCTGTGGTTCAGGCACGCCCAGCCCTGACGGACTGGTGTGGGGGTAGGGGTATGTGCCAGCCTCACCCATGTGGCTGGAGAGTCCCCGGCCCTGGTGCAGGGCGGTGGGGGACATGCCAGCCTCACCCTGGGCAGCTGGGGAGTCCCAGAGTGGAGGCTGTTAGGCCCTGTTCTGCTGCAGCCGCCGCTCTGCTCACCGCTTCCTTCTTGCAGATGTGGATGCACTGCTGAAGAAGTCAGAGTCCCAGCAGGAGCAGCCCGAGGACGGCTGCCCGTTTGGGCCCTTGACGCAGCGCCTCCTGCAGGCACTTGTAGAGGTGAGTGAGGCTCCGGGGCGACCCTGGCTGCCGTACCCCGTGGGGCGTGGGTCCCAGCAGCTTGAAACTCATTTTTCTCTCCTTCTCTGCTGCTAGGAGAACATCATCTCGCCCATTGAGGACTCCCCGATCCCAGAGCTGGCGGGCAAAGACTCGGGAGCTGACGGTGCCGGTACTTCACCCCGCAGCCAGAACAAACCCTTCAGGTGAGCAGCCCTATGCAGCCAGCCTGGTGGGCTGGTGGCCTGGCCAAGAGGCTCTTGTCTGCCTGGGAAACTGCTCCAGAACCTGGTCTGAATGTGCTGAGGTGCCCCCCAGGCCTGGGGTGGGTGTGCCGGGGCTGTAAGGGAAGAACATAAGAATGGCCAGATTGGGTCAGACCAAAGGTCCATCTAGCCCCGTATCCTGTCTGCTGACCATGGCCACTGCCAGGTGCCCCAGAGGGAATGTACAGAACAGGTAACAGTCAAGTGATTCATCCCCTTGCCCGTTCCCAGCTTCTAGCAAACAGAGCCTAGGGACACCATCCCTGCCCTTCCTGGCTAATAGCCATTGATGGATCCATTCTCCATGAACTTATCTAGATCTTTTTTGAACCCTGTTATAGTCTTGGCCTTCACAACATCCTCTGGCAAAGGGTTCCACAGGTTGACTGTGCGTTGTGTGAAGAAATACTTCCTTTTGTGTGTTTTAAACCTGCTGCCTATTAACTTCATTGGGTGACCCCTAGTTCTTGTGTTATGACAAGAAGTAAATAACACTTTATCTACTTTCTCCACACCAGTCATGATTTTATAGACCTCAATCATATCCCCCCTTAGTCGTCTCTTTTCCAAGCTGAAAAGTCCCCTGTCTTATTAATCTCTGGTCATATGGTAGCTGTTCCATACCCCTAATAATTTTTGTTACCCTTTTCTGAACATTTTCCAATTCCAATATAGCTTTTTTGAGATGGGGCGACCACATCTACAGGCAGTATTCAAGATATGGGCGTATCATGGATTTATATAGAGTGTGACAAAGTTCCTGCTCTACCTTGGTGCGTCTTGCGCTTATTGGCAGATTTGCTTGCCTGGAGCTTCACAGCAGCCCTCAGCTTGGCCGTTTTTCTGAACCCACAGTCCAGGTCAACTCCTCCTGTGTCTGACCAGCAGTTGGGAGGTTTGGGGGGAACCCGGGCCCGTCCTCTACTCCGGGTTCCGGCCCAGGGCCCTGTGGAATGCAGCTGTCTAGAGTGCCTCCTGGAACAGCTGTGCGACAGCTCCAACTCTCTGGGCTACTTCCCCATGGCCTCCTCCCAACACCTTCTTTATCCTCACCATAGGACCTTCCTCCTGGTGTCTGATAATGCTTGTACACCTCAGTCCTCCAATAGTCCACATTCTCACTCTCAGTTCCTCACACGCACACCACAAACAGAAGTGAGCTCCCTTTTAAAACCCAGGTGCCGTGATAGCCTGCCTTAATTGGCTGCAGGTGTTCTAATCAGCCTGTCTTAATTGTTCTGGAACCTTCCCTGTTACGTTACCCAGGGAAAAGGGACCTACTTAGCCTGGGGCTAATATATCTGCCTTCTATTACTCTCCTGTAGCCATCTGGCCCGACCCTGTCACATATCCCCCCCTCTGCCCAACACTGTGGGGTTGGGCAACTTGGGACGTCAGGCAGTGTACTTGTGACAAGCCATCTGTATTGCCATGGTGGCTTCCAGCCTGATGGTGTATGGTGAATTGGAAAGGTTGTAGGGACAGGAGCCATCTGGTCAACCTTGTGTTCTTCTCTTTATTTCGCTGCATCCACTGGAGGGGTGCATGGTCAGTCACAAGAGTAAACCGTTGTCCCAGAAGGTAATAACATAGTGTTTCCATGGCCCATTTCACAGCTAGGCACTCTTTCAAGCTTGGCATACTTCTGCTCTCTCTGCAGGAGTTTCCTGCTGAGGTAGAGGATTGGGTGTTCTTCATCTCCGACCATCTGATGGGACAGCTCCCAGTCCTACTTCAGATGCATCTGTTTGTAAAATGGAATTCTTTGTTGAAGTCTGGGGCTATAAGCACAGGGTTACTACAGAGGGCTGTCTGTAGATCCATGAATGCTCTCTCTGCGGCATCTGTCCACTTCACCATGTCTGGACCCCAGGCTTTTATCAGGTCTGTCAGGGGACTTGCTCTGGTAGCAAAATGGGGAATAAATCATCGGTAGTACCCCACCACACCCAGGAATGCCCAGACTTGCTTTTTCCGATTCGGCTGGGGCCAATTTTGGATAGCCTCTAGTTTTAGTTGGGCTTGACCATGCCCCTTCCTACAATGTAGCCAAGGAATTCAGCCTCGGTTAGCCCTATAGCACACTTGGCTGGGTTGGCTGTGAGGCCAGCCTGTCTTAGCGTGTCCAAAACTGCTTCCACCTTTCCTAAGTGGGTTTCCCAGTTGGGGGTGTGAATAATCACATCATCCAGGTATGCCGCTGCATAACCGGTATGGGGCCGTAGGAGCTTGTCCATAAGACGCTGGAAGGTGGCAGGTGCCCCATGTAGTCTAAAAGGAAGAACAGTATATTGAAACAGATCCTCTGGGGGTAGAGAGTGCCATCTTTTCTTTCGCATCTTTGGCAAGGGGAATCTGCCAGGATCCGTTTGTTAAATCAAGGGTGGTCAAAAATCAGGCATTGCCCAGGTGGTCAACTAACTCATTGATACGAGGTATGGGGTATGCATCGAATTTGGATATCTCATTCAGCCAGCGAAAGTCATTACAAAACCTAGTGGTGCCATCGGGTTTGAGCACCAACACAGTCAGGCTTGACCATTGACTGTGGGACTCTTCGATGACTCCCAGCTCCAACATCCTTTTTACCTCTGACTTGATCTCCTCCCTTTTTGCTGCTGGGACCCGGCAGGGCCTTAAAGTTACCTTTGCCCCAGGGTCTGTGATAATATGGTGATATGCTTCAGTGGTCCGGCCTGGTTTGGTTGAAAACATGTCCTGGTATCGGTTGATCAACCGATACCTCCTTCTTCTGGTTTGGTGTCAGATCAGTGGATATCCTGATCTGCTTCTGCATACTATTTCCCTGGATCAGGGTCTCTTGGGCCACTACACACCTTCTCGTTGGTGCCAAGGCTTTAAGAGGTTACTGGGATAAATTTGTTCTTGTTTCTGGTGTCCTGGCTGCAGCACCTTGTAGGTTACTTCCCCCACAGGTTCAACCACCTCATAGGGCCCCTGCCATTGGTCCAAAAGCTTGCTTTCTGCTTTGGGTGCCAACACCATCACCCAATCCCCTGGTTGGAACGGTCGGACTTTTGCCTGGCAATTGTAATGGGTTCGCTGGGCCTCCTGCCCCTTTTCCAAATGTTCCCGTACAATAGGGGTGACCCGGGCTATCCGTTCTCGCATCTGCAACGGATGGTCAATTATATTCCTCCCCTCACTGGGTTCCTCTTCCCAGATTTCTTTTGCAATATCTAGTATGCCATGGGGGTGGCGTCCGTATAATAATTCAAAGGGGGGAAAACCCAGTTGAGGCCTGAGGTACCTCCCGGATTGCTAACATAGGTAGGGTAGTAGGGTGTCCCAATCCTTCCTGTCCCAATTTACCACTTTCTACCAGCCCATCGGTCTGCGGATGATAGACTGAAGTTCTCAGGGTATGTATATGGAGCAGCATACACGGGTCCTTCATTAGCTTAGACATAAATGGGGTACCTTGGTCTGTTAATATCTCCTTTGGTAGCCCCACTCAGGCAAAGATCCCCACCAACTCTTTAGCTATCGTTTTAGAGGCCGTGTTCCGCAGGGGGACGGCTTCTGGGTAGCGAGTAGCATAATCCAGAACGACAAGTATATATTGGTGGCCCCAGGCTGTCTTCTCCAGGGGTCCCACTAGGTCCATGGCTGTTCATTTGAAGGGGCACTCTATGATGCGAAGGGGTACTAAAGGTGCCCTCAAGTGGGGATCGGGACTGTGCAGCTGACACTCTGGGCAGGACGCACAGTACCTCCGCACTTCATGTACTCCGGGCCAGAAGAATCGTCGCAGGACCCGTCCCAAGGTCTTCTCTACCCCCAAATGCCTCCCAAAAAGATGACTATTGGCCAGACTTAATACAGTATTCTGGTGTTTTTGAGGTACTAAGATCTGCTGTACCTTCTGCCCTGTACTGGTGCAAACTCGGTATAAGAGATTCTTCTTCATTATGAAGTAGGGTCCTGGTCCCTGGGTTTTCCCTTCCATGGGGGCCCCATCTGTTTCGGTCACCTTCCTAATGTTGTCGTACCTTGGGTCTTCAGCCTGGTCCCGTCCAAAATTTCCTCTCCCGGGGCTAATCTGCCCGAGAGCTAGGGGGCCAGTCTCTGTTGCCTCTACTGATTCAGAGGCATTAGGGTGTGGTTCAGATTCGGGTGCTTCTCCCTCCTGGGTGGCCTCCTTTTCAGCTGGCGTCTTTCGGGTCCGCCTACCTACGAGAGCGACCCTCTGGCTTTGGGCCGGTATTCGGGTTCCCAAGGCCTTAGCTTCCCTTCTTTCCCTTTTTGTCTTTCTACGCTGTCTGGTAGTGGAGAACAAATCTGGGGATATTTCAGAGAAGGTTGGGGGCTGACAGTCTACTGTGGATGCCTCACTACTTTCAGGGCTTCCCCCTTTCTCCAATTCCCCTACTGGGAGTAAGTCTCCAAACCCTGGGAAGTCCCTCCCTATGAGCACCGGGTATGGGAATTTTGGGACTACACCTGCTGCTACCTCAGTAGTGTTCCCCTGAATCTCTATTTTTTACTGGGATGGTGGGGTAATAACCAACTGTCCCATGGATGCATGTTATCCCCGTACGCTTAGCCCACAGCAGCGGACTGCGCTTCTCGAGCTTCCCTGAGACAAGCGTGATAGCACTCCCCGAATCAGCCAGTGCTGTGGTCTCTACCCCATTTAGCTTCACTGGTCTAGTGTACATATGTGGGGTTAGTGAGACCCCCACAAGGTGGATTAGGGAGCATGGGTCTGCCCAGTTCCCCAGGTTACACTGCATAGGCTCCTCGGCATTGGGACACTGCAGCTATGTGTCCCCACTCCCCACAGGCATAACGTCTCTATGGAATCCTAGGAGTTCCCTGGTCTCTTGGTTTGGGCAGTCTAACATCACGATCCTCTTCCCCCTCAGTGCTCTGACTCTTTGTGGCTTCTGGTGGCCTTCAGCCCCTCTCTTTTTCCACCTGGGCTTTCCTGGTGGCCCAGTCACCCGAGCTCTAGGGCTTGGTGCTGTAGTGTAACCCGGGGTGCTTCGTCCTTAACGGGTTGGGTCAGCTCCCTCGCCGTCCTTCACCTGTCTACCAGCGCGACAACCTCGTCGTAGGGGGAGGGTTCGTTCTGGCTTACCCAGGCGCGAAGGTCTGGTGGTAGTCCTCTCCTGTACTGGTCGATGACCAGAACCTCTAGTATCGACTCAGTTTGTAACCACTTTCATGTGAGATGGATGAGGTCATATGATTGGGACCGCGAGGTTTTATTTTCCTGGTACCTCCACTCATGATATCGCTGGGCCTGCCCTGCGGTCGTTACCCCAGATCTGGCCAGGATCTCTGCTTTCACCTGGGGGTTGTCAGCCGCAACCTCTTCAGGCAAATCATAGTAGACCTTCTGGGCCTCCCCACACAGGAATGGAGCGAGGATGCCAGACCACTGTTCTCAGGGCCAAGCCTCCCGCAGGGCTGTTCTCTCAAAGGCCAGGAGGTATGCCTCTACATCATCCTTCCGCGTAATTTTCTGCAGCCAGTTGCTGGCCCGCATGATCTGCGTCCCATCATGGCCGTGGTTCAGCTCTGTAAGGGCCTTTACCTGGTTTATTAGTTCCCGCAACATAGTCCGGTCTTGAGCAGCCTGGTCCATCAGGCGATTAGTCTCTTGCTGCAGCTGCACTGCCTCCTGTTGGGCGGCTGCCTGGACACGAGTAGCCTCCTGCTGGGCAGCCGTGGCTTGTATCAGTGTCCGCACCACCTCCATTGTGGTGAGAAAAAATAAAAATAGACCTTCTTCCCTCCCCCCCCCCACCAACACCCTCCTCCTCCCGCCACGCTCATGCACACCAGATCCCACTGCTCACACCAGTTGTGACAAAGTTCCTCCTCTACCTTGGTGAGTCTTGCACTTATTGGTGGATTTGCTAGTCTTGCAGCTTCATGGCAGCCCTCAGCTTGGCCATTTTCATGAATCCACAGTCCAGGTCAACTCCTCCTGTGTCTGACCAGCAGTTGGGAGGATTTGGGGGGAACCCGGGCCTGCCCTCTACTCTGGGTTCCGGCCCAGGGCCCTGTGGATTGCAGCTGTCTACAGTGCCTCCTGGAACAGCTGTGCGACAGCTCCAACTCCCTGGGCTACTTCCCCATGGCCTCCTCCCAACCCCTTCTTTATCCTCACCATAGGACCTTCCTCCTGGTGTCTGATAATGCTTGTACTCCTCAGTCCTCCAGCAGTCCATGTTCTCACTCTCAGCTCCTCACACGCACACCACAAACAGAAGTGAGCTCCTTTTTAAAACCCAGGTGCCGTGATTAGCCTGCCTAACTGATTCTAGCAGCTTCTTGATTGGCTGCAGGTGTTCTAATCAGCCTGTCTTAATTGTCTCCAGAAGTCATTATGTCATTATGCAAGGTAGCCTATTTCCCCTTGTTTTTTCCTACCCCCCCCCCCCAGATGTTCTGGTTTAACTTGGATTTAAACTTGGAGAGTGGTCAGTTTGGATGAGCTATTACCAGCAGGAGAGTGAGTTTGTGTGTGTATGGGGGTGGGGGGGTGAGAAAACCTGGATTTGTGCTGGAAATGGCCCACCTTGATTATCATGCACATTGTGTAGAGAGTTGTCACTTTGGATGGGCTATCACCAGCAGGAGAGTGAATTTGTGTGTGGAGGGTGAGAAAACCTGGATTTGTGCTGGAAATGGCCCAACTTGATGATCACTTTAGATAAGCTATTACCAGCAGGACAGTGGGGTGGGAGGAGGTATTGTTTCATATTCTCTGTGTGTATATGAAGTCTGCTGCAGTTTCCACGGTATGCATCCGATGAAGTGAGCTGTAGCTCACGAAAGCTCATGCTCAAATAAATTGGTTCGTCTCTAAGGTGCCACAAGTACTCCTTTTCTTTTTGCGAATACAGACTAACACGGCTGTTACTCTGAAACCTGTCTCCAGAAGGTTCCTGATTGTTCTGGAACCTTCCCTGTTACCTTACCCAGAGAAAAGGGACCTACTTAGCCTGGGGCTAATATATCTGCCTTCTGTTACTCTCCTGTAGCCCTCTGGCCCGACCCTGTCACAAGAGGTAGTACAATATTTTCTGTCTTATCTATCCCTTTCTTAATTTTATTTATTTAGTGTGTGCATAGTCGTCTAGCCATTCCCAACATTCTGTTCGCTTTTTTGGCTGCTGCTGCACATCAAGTGGATGTTTTCTGAGAACTATCCGCAATGATTCATAGACTCATAGATATTAAGGTCAGAATGGACCATTATGATCATCTAGTCTGGCCTTCTGCACAGTGCAGGCCACCGAAGCTCACCCATCCACTCCAGCAATAAACCTCTCACCTATGTCTGAGCTATTGAAATCCTCAAATCATGGTTTAAAGACTTCAAGGCACAGAGAATCCTCCATAGAATCATAGAATCATAGAATATCAGGGTTGGAAGGGACCCCAGAAGGTCATCTAGTCCAACCCCCTGCTCAAAGCAGGACCAATTCCCAGTTAAATCATCCCAGCCAGGGCTTTGTCAAGCCTGACCTTAAAAACCTCTAAGGAAGGAGATTCTACCACCTCCCTAGGTAACGCATTCCAGTGTTTCACCACCCTCTTAGTGAAAAAGTTTTTCCTAATATCCAATCTAAACCTCCCCCACTGCAACTTGAGACCATTACTCCTCGTTCTGTCATCTGCTACCATTGAGAACAGTCTAGAGCCATCCTCTTTGGAACCCCCTTTCAGGTAGTTGAAAGCAGCTATCAAATCCCCCCTCATTCTTCTCTTCTGCAGGCTAAACAATCCCAGCTCCCTCAGCCTCTCCTCATAACTCATGTGTTCCAGTCCCCTAATCATTTTTGTTGCCCTTCGCTGGACTCTCTCCAATTTATCCACATCCTTCTTGAAGTGTGGGGCCCAAAACTGGACACAGTACTCCAGATGAGGCCTCACCAATGTCGAATAGAGGGGAACGATCACGTCCCTCGATCTGCTCGCTATGCCCCTACTTATACAGCAAGTGACTCGTGCCCCATGCTGCAGAGGAAGGTGGAAAAACCCCCAGGGCCTCTTCCAATCTGCCCTGGAGGAAAATTCCTTCCTGACCCCAAATATAGCAATCAGCTGAACCCTGAGCACGTGGGCAAGAATCACCAGGCAGATACCCAGGAAAGAATTCTCTATAGTAACTCAGATCCCACCTCATCTAACATCCCATCACAGGCCATTGGGCCTATTTACCATGAATAGTTAAAGATCAATTAATTGCCAAAATCATGTTATCCCATCATACCATCTCTTCCATAAAATTACCGAGTTTAATTTTGAAGCCAGATAGGTCTTTTGCCCCCACTGCTTCCCTTGGAAGGCTGTTCCAGAATTTCACTCCTCTGATGGTTAGAAACCTTCGTCTAATTTTAAGTCTAAACTTCCAAATGACCAGTTTATATCCATTTGTTCTTGTGTCCACATTGGTACTGAGCTTAAATAATTCCTCTCCCTCTCTGGTATTTATCCCTCTGATATATTTATAGAAAGCAATTATATCTCCCCTCAACCTTCTTTTGGTTAGGCTAAGCCAAGCTCCTTGAATCTCCTTTCATAAGATTTCATGGATTTGTGCTGGAAATGGCCCAACTTGATGATCACTTTAGATAAGCTATTACCAGCAGAACAGTGGGGCGGGAGGAGGTATTGTTTCATGGTCTCTGTGTATAGAATGTCTTCTGCAGTTTCCATGGTATGCATCCGATGAAGTGAGCTGTAGCTCATGAAAGCTTATGCTCAAATAAATTGGTTAGTCTCTAAGGTGCCACAAGTACTCCTTTTCTTTTTGCGAATACAGACTAACACGGCTGTTACTCTGAAACCTTTCATAAGACAGGTTTTCCATTCCTCGGATCATCCTAGTAGCCCTTCTTTGTACCTGTTCCAGTTTGAATTCATCCAAGATCTTTCTTGAGTTGTAACAGCTAATTGAGACCCCCATTATTTTATCTGTATAGTTGTGATTGTTTTTCAGCGTGCATTACTTTGCATTTATCCACATGGAATTTCATCTGCCATTTTGTTGCCCAGTCACCCAGTTTTGAGAAATCCTTTTTGTAGCTTCTTTGCAGTCAGTTTCGGATTTAACTATCTTGAATAGTTTTGTATCATCTGCAGATTTTGCCACCTCACTGTTTACCCCTTTTCCAGATCAGTTGGATATGTTGGATATGAATATGTTGAACAGCAGTGGGCCCAGTACAGACCCCTGGGGGTCACCACTATTTACCTCTCTCCATTCTGAAAACTGATCATCGATTCCTACCCTTTGTTTCCTATCTTTTTAGCCTGTTACCGATCTATGAGAGGACCTTCCCTCTTATCCCATGACAGCTTACTTTGCTTAAGAGCCTTTGGTGAGGGACCTTGTCAAAGGCTTTCTGATGATCTAAGTACACCATATCTACTGGATCCCCCTTGTCCACATGCGCGCTGACCCCCTCACAGAATTGTAGTAGGAGCAGAGAAGAAACTTCTCTTCTCGTGTCTACATGCGTTGAGGAATTGCTCAGGGAGAAGTTCAAGGGTTAGAGAGCCTGGTGTGTTCAGCCCCTGAGCAGAACTCTCCTGTCCCCTCTGAGATCCAGTGCTCTAGAGCCTGGGCTCTCCTGTGCCTGGCAGGCAGCACCAGAGCCAAGGGAGAGGAATGGGCTCATACTCTTGCCGAGTTGGAGTCGGAAGCAGCCAGCCTGTGGGTGAGATCTGGGTGGGGAGCCTGGTTAGTTCTCACTGCCTCCTTTCTGGAGTGAGGGCCAGCCCTGCCCACTCCTGGGCGGAGGGGAGGGGACAAAGGGAGGGCCGTCCGGCTCTTTGCTGATCTAGCAGGTGTGCTGCTGCAGTAGCTGGGGTGGTGTGCTGCCAGGGCCTCACAGAAGCTCCCTTCTCTGCCCCTTGCAGCGTCCCCCACACCAAGTCCCTGGAGGGGCGGCTCAAGGAGGAGCTGATTGCCCAAGGCCTGCTGGAGTCCGAGGACCGCCCCCCCGAGGACTCGGAGGATGAGGTCCTGGCAGAGCTGCGCAAGAGGCAGGCCGAGCTCAAGGCGCTCAGTGCTCACAACCGGGCCAAGAAGCAGGAGCTGCTCAGGTGGGTGTGGGGCCAGAGGTGCTGGCAGGAGGCTAGGCCACAGCTGACGGCTCTGCCTCTCTCCCCAGGCTGGCCAAGGATGAGCTACACAGGCAGGTTCTGCGGCAACGTGTGCGTGTGGCTGACAATGAGGTCATGGACGCCTTCCGCAAGATCATGGCGGCACGCCAGAAGAAGCGCACGCCCACCAAGAAGGAGAAGGACCAGGCCTGGAAGACCCTGAAGGAGCGCGAGAGCATCCTCAAGCTCCTGGATGGCTAATGGGGAAGTGCCTCAGCCTGCCCTGTCTCTCCAGACTGGCTGCCCAGCTGGGCTCCCTCTGCCTGCACAGACCGCTCCTCGCCGGGGACAGGGAGGCTCCGACCCTAGGCCTTAGCAGTGACTTCCCTGGCCTTGTCTGCCTGGGGCCGGGCACAGGCTCACTCTGTCTGCCTGGGGCTGGGCTGGAGGGGTTTGCCAGGCCCTGGGGAGGCAGAGCCCCCATGTGTGTCCCTGCCTGCACCTCCCTGAGCAGCTCCCTGGACTCCCCCTTCTCCCTGGGGTGCTCAGCTCCCCCATCTCCCTTCCCTACTATGCTGTGCAAGGTGCGCTCTCCCTTCCCAGCCCCCGGCGGGCCTGCTCCCTGGGGCAGGTGATCTGCAGGGGCGGGTGCTGCGCAGGGCTGGGCCAGGGCCCTTCTCCTAGGCCTGTTCTTTGGATCCCTGCTGCAGCCAAGGGCACCAGAGGGCTCCCTCATCCGTCTGCTTGTAGGCAGCGCTCTTTCCTTTCTGGCCTATCTGGCTGTAGATCTAGAGCACTTGTCTGGCTGCAGGCGAGAGCCATCCAGCCGCCCCAGGACCACACAAGCACAGCTGCCTGTCTAGAAGGATCACTGGTCCCGGCCTCTCTCCTGGTCGCATGGGCAAGGGCAGGGGCTGACCAGCCCTGCTAGCATAGCCCCCGCCTCCAAAGGGCCTGAAGCCAAGCAGGGAGCTGCTGCCTGGAGAAACCAGGGTCTGGGTACCCCCCACATGCCCAGTTGTGAGCAGCAGAGAGTGCTGTGACCCTGGGAACAGCCCAGCTTCCCTTTCCGGGTGCACCTGGGCCCTGCTGTTATTCTTGGAAAGCCGTGACAGCCCTGCCATCAGCTGCACTGCAGCCTCCAGCCCCACTGCCTGGGGCGTCTCCATGGGGCGGGCGTGTAGCTCCGGGGAGTGGGGAGGATACAGACCTGCTGGACAGTGCATCTCTGTTCCACTTCCAGCCAGTCCCCAGGTGCAGCAGGAGCTGCCAAAGCAGGGGGCTCTAGTTGTGTCCCTGTCCCCTTCCCCTGGGTGGGGGGCTGGCCCCTGGGGGAGTGGGGCTAGAAGTCTCCATGGCTGGAGGCTGTCCAGCCACAGGAGGGAGCTGCCGAAGTGCGATGGGAAGTTGAGGCCCGAAGGGCAGCCCCTCGCTTTGCCTCAGGCCAGCGCAGCAGTGGGGGTGGGCATGCAGCAGAGCGGAGGGGGCCTGAGGCAAAGGGGGAAGGAACGCTCCCCTGCTGTACAGGTCGTGCCAGGGCAATTCTGGCAGTGCTGGGTGGGCAGGAAGACGGTAGCAAATGGAGGGGCAGGGGCTGGCTGAAGTGCAGGACCTGGATCTCTGCCTCTGCGCTCCACCTGGGGCCCCTGCACTCAGCTGCAGAGGTGCCCCCTATGAGGCTTGCCCCTTGCGGGGAGGCACAGGCTGTGCCTGGCTGGGAGAGCACCTTAGTCCTAGCTTGTGGAGCTCCTTCTGGCTGTAGTAGCCGTCTCCTGGGAGGGCAGGGACACCATGGCTGGGGCTGTGCCAACTGGGCAGAACCCAGAGGGATTGAGCTGGGGCCAGGCAGGGGTCCTGGGCTCCCCTCTGCTTAGCGGGAGCAGCCCAGTTGCTGCTGAGATTTGAGGCTCTGGGGGTCTCAGCACCAAGGCTGGGTCAGGCCTGTGCTGGGGGTGCTGCCTGCTGGGCTCTGCATGAGAATGACAGCTTTTAGCTGATGGGGCAGGGGAGGGATGAGGTGGCCGTGCACCTGTCTCATGTCAGTGCCCCGCACCACTGCCCGTGGGTGGGTGCTCTCTGCACAGGCCCTGCCAGGGAGTAGGGGGCTGGAGAGCAGAGACCCTCCAAACCTAGCTGCTGCCCATCGGGTGGGTGGGGAAGCTGCTACTTGCCTTAGTGGGGTGGGCTGGAGTTCTGCCAGCCCTGTGGGTGCTCTCTCTAGTCCAGCACTGGGCACCTTCTGGGCTTCCCGAATGCCAGTTGTCTGCCCCCTGGCCTCCCCCAACCGAAGGTGCACAAGGATAGGTTCCAGCCAGGGAAACCTTTGTTTTCTCTCCAGCGGTTTCTTCACTCACCTCCCTGTTCGCTGGGAGACTCTGGGGCTGGCTCTTGGGCCCGCTGGTCTGGGGGGTGGTCAGAGGGTCCTTGCACCACTTTCTCTGAAAGCTTGAATGGTCGTATCAGGGCATGGGAGCAGGTGAGGCCTGCTCCAGCCCCTGGCCATGATGCCAGCAGCTCTGGGAGGTCCCTGTTGTTAGTGGGCTAAAACTGGAGCAAACCTATCGGCTGACACACACGCAGGAGGCTTTCCGTGTCATTCTGGCTAGGGAGGGAAGTGTGCCAGCTGAAGAGCTGGGACTATATTGACTAGTTGAAGGGGAACCCCCAGGGTCTCCCTGGCCTCTGCAAAGCACTGTTGGGGGCTCTAGGCTGCTGGAATTCTGTGAGCAGCTCAGTCTTGGAGTGGGACTTCCAAAGGGCCTCAGACAGGGCTGGAGCCAGAAACCCCCGCCTAGGTTATCCAGTCTGGCAAAAGGTGGGGAAGGCCTGAGGCCATGAGCACGGTCAAGCTGTGGCTACATGGAGCTGCCTCGGTGGCTCACGGACTTTTCTACACCTGCCTCGCTCCCCACACCCTCTTCCTGAGAGGACAATTGGAGAGTTGGAAAGTTCTTGGCCCATGGTTGGGTCCGAGGCTGGGTGTTCAGTGTATTTATTAGCAAGCGAGAAATTTAGCCATTGTTGCAGATGACACCAAATTATTTAAATAAAGATGGTGAAGACTGAGAGGAGCCTGCGGGGGTCTGACCAGCCAGGAGACCAGGCGACCCACTGGCAGATGGCAGTCAGAGCTGACAGACAAATGAACATTGGCAGGAATAAGTCAACCTGCTCGCTCGCTGTACAGGGCTCTCAAGGAACTGTAATGACCCAGGGAAAAGGCCTGGCTGTTCTTGGGCCGGGTCAGTGGAAGCTCTGCTCCGTGTGCAGCCGCAGTGAACAAGCAAATAAACAGGTGGGATGCGCAAGGATGAAAAAGCCTCCTCTGGGATGCTGTGATCAGTGCTAGTCCCCACGTCTCCGCCAGAACGCAGCAGGAATCCAGGGGCTTGGGCAGAGGCAACGCGAATGGTCTGGGGCTGGAAAGCCCCCAGGCAGAGAGCCTGAAACACTTGGGCCTGTCTCCATTAGAGAAGGGACAAGGGGGGAGCGGATTAAGGTGGCCTGGGGAATGAATGGGCTAGAGAAGGCAGTGGGCACTGCCGTTCTCCCTCTGTCCTGACAGGAGAACTGGGGCGTTTCGGGACGCTGGCAGGTAGCCCGTTTGCAGCAGGGAGGAAAGACCTGGTCAACGCTCCGCTGTCCAGGGCTGCTGCCTCCGTAGGCTGTAACGGGGCAGGAGGGAGCGTGGGAGAGAGAAGGGCCCGCAGCCTGGGGCGCTACGGGGAACCCCCCAGGGCAAGTTGCCCTGGGCCTGGCCCGGCCCGGCTGGCTGGTCCTGTGCTGCGTGGGCCGGGGGGGAGCTGGGGGCTGTGAAGTGCAAAGGGGTGAGCGGAGCACCCGTGGGGCAGCATGAGGAAGGGGCCTGGAGAAATGCAATGGGTTGGCGGGGGGACTCCATGGGGTGGCCTGGGGCTGGCGTGTGTTGGGATTCTGGGGGGGGTCCCATGGGGTGGCCTGGGGGGGGGTAGGAGGGACTCCTGTGGCCGCTCTGGAGGAGGGGGAGGGCTCTCACGGGGCAGGAGTGGGGGGGATTCTGGGGGGGGTCCCATGGGGTGGCCTGGGGGGGGGTAGGAGGGACCCCTGTGGCCGCTCTGGAGGAGGGGGAGGGCTCTCACGGGGCAGGAGTGGGGGGGATTCTGGGGGGGGTCCCATGGGGTGGCCTGGGGGGGGTAGGAGGGACCCCTGTGGCCGCTCTGGAGGAGGGGGAGGGCTCTCACGGGGCAGGAGTGGGGGGGATTCTGGGGGGGGTCCCATGGGGTGGCCTGGGGGGGGGTAGGAGGGACCCCTGTGGCCGCTCTGGAGGAGGGGGAGGGCTCTCACGGGGCAGGAGTGGGGGGGATTCTGGGGGGGGTCCCATGGGGTGGCCTGGGGGGGGGTAGGAGGGACCCCTGTGGCCGCTCTGGAGGAGGGGGAGGGCTCTCACGGGGCAGGAGTGGGGGGGATTCTGGGGGGGGTCCCATGGGGTGGCCTGGGGGGGGGTAGGAGGGACCCCTGTGGCCGCTCTGGAGGAGGGGGAGGGCTCTCACGGGGCAGGAGTGGGGGGGATTCTGGGGGGGGTCCCATGGGGTGGCCTGGGGGGGGGGGTAGGAGGGACCCCTGTGGCCGCTCTGGAGGAGGGGGAGGGCTCTCACGGGGCAGGAGTGGGGGGGATTCCGCGGGGGGGGGTCTGGAGAAGGGGGCGCCGCACCCCCCGGTCTCAGGTTCTCGGTGGGTCCGGCTGGGGGAGGAGGCGGGATCGGGCCCCCCCCCGCCTGTGAATGGAGCCGCCCTGCCCCTCCCCCAGCTAATTTTAGTTTAATCCCGTCGCCAGGCAGATCCCGGCCTCGGATTGGCCGCCCCGCAGCGAGCCCCGCCTCGCTGTGACGTCACGGGGCTGGGCGCTGCGGCCGCTCTCGGGCTCGGCTCGGGGGAGAGCGGGGCGCGCGGTAAGGGCCGTGCGGGGCCGTGCGCGGGGGGTGCGGGGTGCAGGGGTGTGTGTGTGCGTGCGCGCGTGCACACACTGTGTGCGGTGGTGGTTCTGTGGGGGTGGGGTGCAGGGGGGGTGTGCTCACAGGGGTCTCCGTGCGTGTGTGCTCACAGGCCTGTGTGTGCAGTGGTCTGTGTGCATGCGCTCAAGGATCCCTCTGTGTGTGCGCAGGTACATGCATGCCTGCGTGTGCAGGGATCCCTGTGTGCGTGTGCAGGGATCCCTGTGTGCGTGTGCAGGGATCCCTGTGTGCGTGTGCAGGGATGTGTGAGTGTGCGTGTGCAGGGATCCCTGTGTGCGTGTGCAGGGATGTGTGTGCGTGTGCAGGGATGTGTGTGCGTGTGCAGGGATCCCTGTGTGCGTGTGCAGGGATGTGTGTGCGTGTGCAGGGATGTGTGTGCGTGTGCAGGGATCCCTGTGTGCGTGTGCAGGGATGTGTGAGTGTGCGTGTGCAGGGATGTGTGAGTGTGCGTGTGCAGGGATCCCTGTGTGCGTGTGCAGGGATGTGTGAGTGTGCGTGTGCAGGGATCCCTGTGTGCGTGTGTATATTTGTGTGTGTGAGCGTGTGCAGGGATCCCTGTGTGCGTGTGCAGGGATCCCTGTGTGCGTGTGTATATTTGTGTGTGTGTGTGAGTGTGTGCAGGGATCTGTGTGTGCGTGCTTGCGTGGCTGGAGAGCTCTGTGTTTGTGCACGTGATCTGTGTACGTGTGTGCTTGCACACCCATGGGTATCCGTGTTTTTGTGTGCGTGTACGGGGGGACTGTGCGCACGCCCCACTCTCCGGGGGCATGCTACCTGTCTGGGTGTGCCCTCTGCCTGCTGGTGCCCTGACTGTGCCCCTGGGCACCTTCCCGCTGGCCAGGCATGTTGTGCGATGCAGGGCCTGGCCGCCACTGGCAGGCGTGGGCGTCTGGCAGGTTCTGTGGGGTGTGAGCTAAGGGGCAGGGATGGCTGGACTGGGCCCCAGGGCATGGGAAGGGGCGGGAGGGCCTTGTTGGCTTGGCTGCTGGGGGGATCTTTGCCAGAAGCTGGGAATGGGCGAGGGGAGGGATCCCTTGCGGATTCCCTGATCTGTACAAGCCCTTCTGGGCCACCGTCGGCAGACAGGACACTGGGCTGGATGCACCCTTGGTGTGACCCAGTCTGGCCGTTCTCATGTTCGTATGATTTGCACCTTTGCTCTGGGGCACTCCCTGGAGTGGCTGCTGTTGTCATGCCGACTGTGAGGGAATTGATTTAAAAAAGCCAAGTTTGATTTTTGGGTGGAAGGGGCTGGGAGCAGGGCTGGGGCCAGGGGCAGAACTGGCCTGGCTGAAGAGGCTGGGGGCAGAGCCCTGGCGACCCAGGGGGGTGGTAGGGTGAAGAGCCCCGTGCCCTGGCATCGCCCTGGGGCCCAGCCCATGTGGCTGCTGGCCGTGGCCCTGATCTCTGCTGAGGCAGACTCCTACCCCCCTCCCCCCGGTGAGAGTGGCAATAGGTCTGGGCGCGTACCACACCGGGGGTGACCAGGACTCCTGGGGGTTCCCAAGGGGCTGAGCCCGTGGGCCCGGCCCTCCCAACCCCTTCCCCAGCTCGGCCCGTGGGCCCGGCCCTCCCAACCCCTTCCCCAGCTCGGCCCGTGGGCCCGGCCCTCCCAACCCCTTCCCCAGCTCGGCCCGTGGGCCCGGCCCTCCCAACCCCTTCCCCAGCTCGGCCCGTGGGCCCGGCCTGGCCCGGCCCTCCCGGCCCCTTCCCCAGCTCGGCCCGTGGGCCCGGCCCGGCCCTCCCGGCCCCTTCCCCAGCTCGGCCCGTGGGCCCGGCCCGGCCCTCCCGGCCCCTTCCCCAGCTCGGCCCGTGGGCCCGGCCCGGCCCGGCCCTCCCGGCCCCTTCCCCAGCTCGGCCCGTGGGCCCGGCCCGGCCCGGCCCTCCCGGCCCCTTCCCCAGCTCGGCCCGTGGGCCCGGCCCGGCCCGGCCCTCCCGGCCCCTTCCCCAGCTCGGCCCGTGGGCCCGGCCCGGCCCGGCCCTCCCGGCCCCTTCCCCAGCTCGGCCCGTGGGCCCGGCCCGGCCCGGCCCTCCCGGCCCCTTCCCCAGCTCGGCCCGTGGGCCCGGCCCGGCCCGGCCCTCCCGGCCCCTTCCCCAGCTCGGCCCGTGGGCCCGGCCCGGCCCGGCCCTCCCGGCCCCTTCCCCAGCTCGGCCCGTGGGCCCGGCCCGGCCCGGCCCTCCCGGCCCCTTCCCCAGCTCGGCCCGTGGGCCCGGCCCGGCCCGGCCCTCCCGGCCCCTTCCCCAACTCGGCCCGTGGGCCCGGCCCTCCCAACCCCTTCCCCAGCTCGGCCCGTGGGCCCGGCCCGGCCCTCCCGGCCCCTTCCCCAGCTCGGCCCGTGGGCCCGGCCCGGCCCTCCCGGCCCCTTCCCCAGCTCGGCCCGTGGGCCCGGCCCGGCCCGGCCCTCCCGGCCCCTTCCCCAGCTCGGCCCGTGGGCCCGGCCCGGCCCTCCCGGCCCCTTCCCCAGCTCGGCCCGTGGGCCCGGCCCGGCCCTCCCGGCCCCTTCCCCAGCTCGGCCCGTGGGCCCGGCCCGGCCCTCCCGGCCCCTTCCCCAGCTCGGCCCGTGGGCCCGGCCCTCCCGGCCCCTTCCCCAGCTCGGCCCGTGGGCCCGGCCCGGCCCTCCCGGCCCCTTCCCCAGCTCGGCCCGTGGGCCCGGCCCTCCCGGCCCCTTCCCCAGCTCGGCCCGTGGGCCCGGCCCTCCCGGCCCCTTCCCCAGCTCGGCCCGTGGGCCCGGCCCGGCCCTCCCGGCCCCTTCCCCAGCTCGGCCCGTGGGCCCGGCCCGGCCCTCCCGGCCCCTTCCCCAGCTCGGCCCGTGAGCCCGGCCCGGCCCTCCCGGCCCCTTCCCCAGCTCGGCCCGTGGGCCCGGCCCGGCCGATCCAGTCGTTGACCCCTCAGCTCTGCTGGTTCAGCTCGAGCTCCTATCCGGGCAGGCAGAGGCTCTTCTGCTCTGATGCCACCCCTGCTTGCTGCCCCACACAGGCCCTGAGCGTGGTGCCGTCACGCTGCTGCTCTGCGCCAGGCCTGCTGGGGCGCGCTGCCCGCTGCCCCTCAGGGAAGGCGGCTGACAGCCCGGCCCGGGAAGGATGATGCCTCTGGGTGAGGATGGGCCGAGCTGGAAGAAGAGAGCCCAGGACATCCGGGAGATCTACGAGTTCCGGGAGACCCTGGGCACGTGAGTCAGACCAGCTGCTGCCCAGCCCGGTGCTCGGATCCGTCTCTGCGCTTACCGTGTCGCCCTGCCCGTCCCGGCCTTGCGGCCTGTCTGCCCTGGGGAGGGCTTGTAACCCCAGTCCTTCCAACAGGGGGCGCTGTGGGGGGGTGGGGGCAGGATACTGGCTGTGGGGGGAGCTCCCAGCAGGGGGCGCTGTGGGGGCAGGGCAGGGCGCTGGCTATGGGGGGAGCTCCCAGCAGGGGGTGCTGTGGGGGGGCGGAGCAGGGCTCTGGCTCTGGGGGGAGCTCCCAGCAGGGGGTGCTGTGGGGGGGTGGGGGCAGGGCACTGGCTCTGGGGGGAGCTCCCAGCAGGGGGCGCTGTGGGGGGGTGGGGGCAGGATACTGGCTGTGGGGGGAGCTCCCAGCAGGGGGCGCTGTGGGGGCAGGGCAGGGCGCTGGCTATGGGGGGAGCTCCCAGCAGGGGGTGCTGTGGGGGGGTGGGGGCAGGGCACTGGCTCTGGGGGGAGCTCCCAGCAGGGGGTACTGTGGGGGGGCGGAGCAGGGCGCTGGCTCTGGGGGGAGCTCCCAGCAGGGGGTGCTGTGGGGGGGTGGGGGCAGGGCACTGGCTCTGGGGGGAGCTCCCAGCAGGGGGTGCTGTGGCGGGGGCAGGGCAGGATGCTGGCTGTGGGGGGAGCTCCCAGCCTGTCTCAGCCTCAGCCTGTCCCTGTGGGGGGCAGGGGTGTCCCCGGGAGCTCTGGAGCCATTGCTTTCTCCCCAGATGGTGGCCCCGTGCCGCTCCCCCATGGGCTCCAGTGGGGCTGGTGCTGGGCGGGGCCGGGGGGGGGGGGAAGAGGAACACACACAGGACGGAAACCTGCTGCCTCAAATATTAGCCCAAGGCTCAGCACTGATGCCGGGAATGGCTGGGTCAATATTGACAGAGCCCTTCAGTGTGCTGGTGGGGTGAAGCGGGGCTGGGGCTGGCCAGGCATCCAGCTGGGCAAGACCCCCCTCCTGGGTGGGGAACCAGCCATGTGCCCACCTGGAGTGGTGCTGCGCTCCCTGGCTTGGTACGGCACAGGTGGGTTTGGGGCTCAGCCATGGGGTTAGCAGGGTGGTGCCCTCTGAGGCTGGCTAAAGCTCTAACGCTGGATTAATGTGTGAATTACAGGCAGGATTAGGGCAAATGCCTGGTCCATGCCTACCGGGCTTCTGTATCTGGGCACTGGCCTGACTCGGGCTGTGCCCCTGCTCAGGAGTGGGGCCATGAGCCCAGCTCCCTAGGACCCGAGACCAGGCCTGACTCCCCCACCCCTCACGCCCAGACCCTAAACACATCCTCCCTAGGGGCACGTCCATTCCATGTCACCCTTCGGGGACTCTCTCACATACCTGCTTTATTCCTGGGGAGATCCATGCCAAGCCTGCATGAAACCCCTCTGCTGAGAGCCCTCCAGTCGCTCCGTCCTGCCAGGGCCCTCAGCCCACCTGTCCTCCAGCACCGCCTCCTGGTGCCCACGCTCCCTGCCCCTGCAGCTCTGGGTCTTTGACCTGCTCTCCTCCAGTGGGCCCCAACGCTCAGCCAACCTCTAAACTCTCTTTCTTTCCCTGTGGCACCTTAGAGACTAACCAATTTATTTGAGCATAAGCTTTCGTGAGCTACAGCTCACTTCATCGGATGCATATGAAGTGAGCTGTAGCTCACGAAAGCTCATGCTCAAATAAATTGGTTAGTCTGTAAGGTGCCACAAGTACTCCTTTTCTTTTTGCGAATACAGACTAACACGGCTGTTACTCTGAAACCTTTCTTTCCCTGGCTCTGCTCCCTGCCGGCCGCCTGGGAGAGCTGGTCTCTTTCAGCCTCACTAGGCCTTTTAGCAGATCCTTTGCATGACCAGGACTGAGCCATTCCATGTTCACAGCATCTTTGTCCTGGAGACGCTCCTGGAGACGCCCCATGGCCCCTGTCAACAACTGCCGGAGGCCAGGCCCTGGGCTGGAGTTCTCCAGAGAGTTCATGGAACAGCCTTCATAAGCTGTACCCAGATCCCCCAAAGCCTCCCCCCAACAAATGGAGCAGAGCCCCCAGTACCCCAGGGACGCCCCTCCCCCCAATGGGGGTTACCTCCAACTAAGACAGGCCCAGTGATCACACCAGTGGGCAGTGTCTGCACGTCTGCTCCAGGTTGATCGGGGGTGGGGGAGGGTATGGGGCAGAATTCATGGGCCCCAGGACTTGTGATTGCCTGCGGCAGCCGTGAACAAGGTGAGCCCTGCAGGCAGGCTTTTAGCCCCGCAGCTCCCCACCACCCCCAGGCTGGTCCCCAGCTCCTCCCCAGCTGCCCTGCCCCTTCACCTTCACCAGCTGCCACTCTAAGCTGGGCAGGCTTTCCCTAGGCAGCTGCTTCGCTCTTGGCTTGGCCTTCCTGTCCGGACTCCAGGACTGTGGGTCTGGTGCCGTCACCCAGCAGGGCCTCTGCACAGACCGAGTTCTGCCCAGTGGCGCTCAGCACTGATGGAGCGTCCCGCTGAGGGAAGCCAGCAAGCCCGTCTGTGGGCCCCTGGGGCCAGCCTTAGCGGTTTGCCTCTGAGTCCTCTCGGTTCACCCCACAACTTCTGTACCCAAAACACAGCAAAAGGAATGTCCCGTAATATCCTGCCATGAGGGTCCCACAAACGGCCCACAACGGCTCAGGCTGCCAGCAGAACGAGGGGCTCCCAGAACCTTTCCCCCCCCGGGCTTGCTACCAGCTGGGGGGCATTGCGTAGGGGCGGGTGGTGCCGTCTCCCCCACTCAAACGACTGGCACTCCTGTGGGGGGCTCTCAGAGGCACAAGCTGGGCACAGGTGGCCGGGGGGTGCAGTCAGTTGCATGTAGGTCCTACTCCCCCTCTGTCCCGAGCCAGCTCCCTGGGCGGCTCTCCCCGCCGGCGCCGGCCCCGGCCCCAGCCGGTGTACCCCTCGGAGCCCACAGCTCGGTGCTCAGGGCTTGCCTTGCAGCTGCTCCTCTGGCTCCTGGCTCTGGTGAGCACCCGCTTGGCCCTCCTGGCTGCAAGGCGTAGGGCTGCTCCCCGTGGGCTGGGCAAGGGCTTGGGGCTTCCTGCAGGGGGGCTCCCACCAAAACCCCATCTGCTGTGCTGCCCCAGAGTCTCAGCTCCACCCCTGCCCATGGCAGTGCCCCTCCCACACAGAGAGCAGGAGTCACAGCGACCCCCCCCCGAAAGCCCCCCTCCCTGCTGCCTTTAGCTGGGCAGGAAGCTCCTCACCAGGCCCCTGCTGAGTGCACTGGGCCTTGGGCCCTCGGTGCCATGGCATCTGGTCCCTGCGCTGGCTGAGCTCGCTCCCCAACTCCGCCTGCCCCACCTGTCCAGCTCTGCCCTGAGCTACTGCGGGGGGGGGGGCTGTCTGCTGGGGGTGTGCCCTGGGGGTGTGCCCTGGGGGGGGCTGTCTGCTGGGGGTGTGCCCTGGGGGGGGGCTGTGAGCCGCTGGCTCCCCGGGCTCTACCCCATGCACCATGAGCTGGATCTGCACTTCCAAGGCCCTTGGCAGTGGATCCCCACCTGACCCCCACTCTCTCTCTGGCTGCTGAGCTGACTCCTGCCTCTGAGCGGCCCCCAGGCCAGCCTCCCTCGTCCACTTGTGAGGTTTTCAAACCAGCCCCTTTGTTCTTTCTCCCCTGCTGCCCCTCCCGCAAACATCTCCAAAGCCATCTCATTGTCCACTTGCGCAGCCCTCCTTCAAGCGCTGCTTCACTGGGGTGCCCCGAAACCCGTGGCCAGGTCTCGGTTGCTGGTGCTGAGCTCGCCGCCCATCACGCTGACTAGTGAGGAGGGGGCAGCCCCCCGTCTGCGCTGGGGGAATGATGCTTTCTGCACTGGCAGGGTCCTGGGGCTGGTCTCTCCCCTCTGTATAATCCCCAACTCCCCTCGCACAGGGCTGTTTGCAGGCCTCTGGGGAGCCAGGAGCTGGATGAACGTACACAGTGACTTCTTCCCTGGGCTGGGGTGGGGCAGTGCAGGGAACCCAGGGGCCTGGGGTTTCCATGCAGCGGTGGGAGTAGGCAAAGCAGGGATCCTAGGGGCTGGGGTTTGCACAGGGGGGTCCATGGGCGGGGATCCTAGGGGCTGGGTTTGAAAGATGGGGCAGTGTGGGGCTCCCAGGGGACTGGGGTTACAGATGTCACAGTATTAGATAAACCATGTTTCACTTCCTGTCCTCTCCGGAAACCTGGGCCCTGGTGTCTCTGCCTTTTCCTGTTTACAGCCCAAGTGAGCAAGTCAAAAGAGAGCTGGCCATGGGTCAGCAGCAGGCAGGCTGGAGCTGGCTGGCTGGGGCACTAGGGCCAGCCTGCTCAGCAGTGCTCGAGCAGAGGTGCTGGCTACCAGTCCCTTTCCAAAAAGAAAAGGAGGACTTGTTGCATCTTAGAGACTAACCAATTTATTTGCGCATAAGCTTTCGTGAGCTACAGCTCACTTCATCGGATGCATACTGTGGAAAATACAGAAGATGTTCTTATACATACAAACCATGAAAAAATGGGTGTTTACCACTGCAAAAGGCTTTTCTCCCCCCACCCCACTCTCTTGCTGGTAATAGCTTATCTAAAGTGACCACTCTCCTTACGTTGTAATACATTCTGTATTTTCCACAGTATGCATCCGATGAAGTGAGCTGTAGCTCCGAAAGCTTATGTGCAAATAAATTGGTTAGTCTCTAAGGTGCCACGAGTCCTCCTTTTCTTTTTGCGAATACAGACTAACACGGTTGCTACTCTGAAACCTGTCCCTTTCCAAGTCATCCTAAGCTCCAGCCTCTCCAGATGGATGGTGCGTGAGTGCCAGACCTGGCCGGGCAGAGCCTGGAATTCCTGCTAAATCCCCCCATCTGAGCACCGGAGCAGCTCTGTGAGACCACCAGTCCTGCGCCGTCCTGGGTGCCAGCCCATCATCTGGGCCTCCGGGTGCCGTCTTCTCCTCCCCCATTGGCCCAGCTGCCTGGCTTTGTGCGCCGGAGTGCCCTGTTCCTGGCTAGGAGGAGCAGGGGTCGGAGCCTCTGCAGGGCCCAGTGGGGTCTGTGGTGCGACTGCCTGGTACTGGCTTGGGTGGGGCAAGCCCGGTGCAGCTGGTTTCCATGCGCTCCCTGGCCGGGCCTTTCCCAGCTGCCATGGGCGGCTCCAATCCGTCCTTATCTCGGGCCTGGCCCCTGGGCTGGATCAGGATGTTCCTGTGCAAACAGCTGCCCAGCCAAGCCGTGTGGCATCAGTTTGGGCAGCCCATCTGGGCACAGGCACCTGCTACTGCTGCTTTTGAACCTGGCAGGGGAGCTCGCTGCTGGGCCCGTGACGGGGGGCGGGCTGGGGCTCAGGGCAAGCCATGAGACCGCCACCCAAAGGGAGCATGGGGACTGGTTTTCCGGGGACTGGTTATCCAGGGACCCCTGCCTGGTGCCGAGGTGCAGCTGGCTCTGGGGGGGTGCGTGGGGACTGGTTATCCAGGGACTCCTGGCCGGGGGCTGGCTCAGGGCACTAGCACTGGGTGTGGCCTGCCTGGGGAGAGCGGTGGGGCTTTCGCAGTCAGAGTGGAAGGGGATGAATGATCAGGGCTGGCTCCTTGCAGGCAGCCTGTGGGGGGGTGGGGCAGAGTGGGGGGCAAGGACGCAGTGCTGCCTGGCCCACTGTGGCTTGCTTGCGTCCTGCTAGCCAGTCGCCATGGAGCCCAGCTAGGCCCCTTCCCGCGCTGGCCGGGCCGGCCTGGGCTCCCAGCACGCCCCAGCCCGGCACAGCAGCAGGGGAGGAGGCTCAGAGCTTGGCATCTCCGAGGGTGGGCACGGGGCTGGGCTCCTACCCCCGCTGTTTCTGGGGGAGCCGCCGGCCAGGGCCCACGGCTCGTTCTGCTCCCGGATGGGCCCTCGGCAACAGCCCCGTGTCCTGACCCCGCCGCAGAGGGCGGGGGAAGCCCAAAGCCCTGTGCAGGTCCAGGCCTGGGTGTGACCCCCGGCACTCCGGCCGTGCGTCTCGGCCTCTCCCTCCCCCCGGGCCTCCTTTTCTTCTCGAACTAGCTGGGGTTTCCGGCTGTCACCATGCCAACAGCAGCCAGCTGTGCTGCTCACGCCTGGGCTCCCCCCGGCCCCCCCCGGTCCTGAGCGCCCTCTGGCGGCTTAGCCCTGCCCTGGGAGAGCCAGGCATGGCTGCGGGGCTGGTCCCAGCTCACCCCCCTCTCTCCCCAGGGGAGCCTTCTCCGAGGTGGTGCTGGCCGAGGAGAAGACGAGCCGGAAGCTGGTGGCCATTAAGTGCATTGCGAAGAAGGCCCTGGAGGGGAAGGAGACCAGCCTGGAGAACGAGATTGCCGTCCTGCACAAGTAGGTGCTGCCGGCCTGGGCAGCGTGGCTGCCGGGCTCTGCATGTGCCATGGACGCAGGTCTGGCCTGGCTGACCCCTGTCCTCGGAGCGTGCACCTTCGTGAGAGTGACCATCCCTCCTGCACGCTGGCTCCGTTCCGCCTGTGGCCGGGCAGCCCCGGGTCTGCACCAGCACGGCCGCCTGCCCAGCGCCTTGTGCCACGAGGGGCCAGAGAATCTCCTCTGGTGGGTCACTCACAGAGCCCTGCCACTCCCCTCCGGGCAGCCACATCCAGGCATCTGGGCCGCTTATCAGAGTCTTTCTCAAAATAACCCCAGGCTGGAGCCTCGTGATGTCCCTGCCGCGCCTGACCTGGCCGTGTCCTGGGACTCGTGGGCGAGCGGCCCGCCTGGCCAAAACCCGGCTGCGACACCCCTGGTCCTGCCCGCTGCTGGGCGGGGGAGTGCAGCGGGGGGACCCTCTGGCAGCAGGTTAGCATGGGGCCTGGTCTGCCAAAGAAACTCCTCTGCAAGCTGGCGCTGCCGGGCCCAGGGCCTGCAGGAGGAGTGGGGAGTGCCAGCTGCCTGGTGCTGCGTGGGCTGGGCCGCCCCTGCTAGGCACGGCAGCCTGCAGAGCTGCGTTCGCTTGGGCACGGCTGCCCATGGCCCCTCTGGGCCCCAGGAGCTGGGGCAGGACAGTCCTGACCATGTGGCCTCCTGCCCCCGCGCCCTGGCGCCAGAGGCCGGGCTGGGGAGCCTTGTACCCCAGGGCATTCCTGCGGGGCAGGCGACTGCCTCAGGGTGGTGGGGTGCAGAGCGAGACTGAGCAGAGAGCAAAGGTGACCCCTGCGCCACACCTCTGGTCCGTGGGAGGAGACCTGTGGTGCCCAGGAATGGCCCCCTGGCTGCTCTGTGCCCCAGGATGCTGTGCCCCCAGCTCTAGGGACACCTGCCCACTCCTGGCTGGGCTGCAGGACCCAGGGCCAGGCTGAGCCATCTGCCTGGCCTGGCCTGTGACCGCTGAAGCCTCTGTCCATGGAGGAGCAAACAGCACCCTGTGCAGGGCCTGGTGCCTACGAGGGCCGGCCACTTCATCGCTTCACCTGCGGCCCCCATCTCCCCTGCGGTCCCCCTGTCTCCATCTGCCCCATTTCCAACTTCCCCGTGGCCCCCCCATCTGCCCCGTGGCCCCCCCCGTCCCCACGTCCTACCCATCTGCAGCCCCCTGTCTCATCTGCACCCCCCCCTGTCTTCAGCCCCCTATCTCCAGCCCCCCATGTCATAAGCCGTTTCCCCATCTTTCTCTCAGGATCAAGCACCCCAACATTGTGGCTTTGGATGACATTTACGAGAGTGGGGGTCACCTCTACCTCATCATGCAGCTGTGAGTGGGGGAATGGGGCTCCCTGCCTGGCAGAGGGGGGAGGGGACATGCTTGTGTTGGTGCTGGAGGCAGCTGGGGCGGGGGCTAGTCCCTGACAGACACAAAGAATCATAGAATCTCAGGGTGGGAAGGGACCTCAGGAGGTCACCTAGTCCATCCCCCTGCCCAGAGCAGGGCCAATCCCCAACTAAATCATCCCAGCCAGGGCTTTGTCAAGCCTGACCTTAAAAACCTCTAAGGAAGGAGATTCTACCACCTCCCTAGGTAACGCATTCCAGTGTTTCACCACCCTCCTAGTGAAAAAGTTTTTCCTAATATCCAACCTAAACCTCCCCCACTGCAACTTGAGACCATTACTCCTTGTCCTGTCCTCTTCCACCACTGAGAATAGTCTAGAGCCATCCTCTCTGGAACAGCCTCTCAGGTAGTTGAAAGCAGCTATCAAATCCCCCCTCATTCTTCTCTTCCGCAGACTAAACAATCCCAGTTCCCTCAGCCTCTCCTCATAACTCATGTGTTCCAGACCCCTAATCATTTTTGCTGCCCTTCGCTGGACTCTCTCCAATTTTTCCACATCCTTCTTGTAGTGTGGGGCCCAAAACTGAACACAGTACTCCAGATGAGGCCTCACCAGTGTCGAATAGAGGGGAACGATCACATCCCTCGATCTGCTGGCAATGCCCCTACTTATACATCCCAAAATGCCATTGGCCTTCTTGGCAACAAGGGCACACTGCTGACTCATATCCAGCTTCTCGTCCACTGTCACCCGTAGGTCCTTTTCTGCAGAACTGCTGCCTAGCCATTCGGCCCCTAGTCTGTAGCGGTGCATGGGATTCTTCCATCCTAAGTGCAGGACTCTGCGCTTGTCCTTGTTGAACCTCATCACATTTCCTTTGGCCCAGTCCTCTAATTTGTCTAGGTCCCTCTGTATCCTATCCCTACCCTCCAGTGTATCTACCTCTCCTCCCAGTTTAGTGTCATCTGCAAACTTGCTGAGGGTGCAATCCATGCTATCCTCCAGATCATTAATGAAGATATTGAACAAAACCGGCCCGAGGACCGACCCCTGGGGCACTCCGCTTGATACTGGCTGCCAACTAGACATGGAGCCATTGATCACTAACCGTTGAGCCCAACTATCTAGCCAGCTTTCTGTCCACCTTATAGTCCATTCATCCATCCCATACTTCTTTAACTTGCTGGCAAGAATACTGTGGGAGACTGTGTCAAAAGCTTTGCTAAAGTCGAGGTATATCACGTCCACTGCTTTCCCTTCATCCACAGAACCAGTAATCTCATCATAGAAGGCGATTAGATTAGTCAGGCATGACCTTCCCTTGGTGAATCCATGCTGACTGTTCCTGATCACTTTCCTCTCGTGTAAGGGCTTCAGAATTGATTCCTTGAGGACCTGCTCCATGATTTTTCCAAGGACTGAGGTGAGGCTGACTGGCCTGTAGTTCCCAGGATCCTCCTTCTTCCCTTTTTTAAAGATGGGCACTACATTAGCCTTTTTCCAGTCATCTGGGACTTCCCCCGATCGCCATGAGTTTTCAAAGATAATGGCCAATGGCTCTGCAATCATATTCGCCAACTCCTTTAGCACTCTCGGATGCAATGCATCCGGCCCCACGGACTTGTGCTCGTCCAGCTTTTCTAAATAGTCCCGAACCACTTCTTTCTCCACAAAGGGCTGGTCACCTCCTCCCCATGCTGTGCTGCCCAGCGCAGTAGTCTGGGAGCTGACCTTGTTCGTGAAGACAGAGGCAAAAAAAGCATTGAGTACATTAGCTTTTCCACATCCTCTGTCACTAGGTTGCCTCCCTCATTCAGTAAGGCGCCCACACTTTCCTTGACTTTCTTCTTGTTGTTAACATACCTGAAGAAACCCTTCTTGTTACTTTTAACATCTCTTGCTAGCTGCAACTCCAGGTGCGATTTGGCCTTCCTGATTTCATTCCTGCATGCCCGAGCAATATTTTTATACTCCTCCCTGGTCATTTCTCCAGGCTTCCACTTCTTGTAAGCTTCTGTTTTGTGTTTAAGATCAGCAAGGATTTCACTGGCACGTCCCACCATTGGTGGGCAGGGGGTTAGTCCCTGACACATGCACGTCTCACGGAGTGGGGGCTAACCCGGAGCTCTCCCCTCCACCTGCAGGGTCTCGGGTGGGGAGCTCTTTGATCGGATTGTGGAGAAGGGTTTCTACACGGAGCGAGACGCCAGCCAGCTGATCCGGCAGATCCTGGACGCTGTGAGGTACCTGCACGACATGGGCATTGTGCACCGGGACCTGAAGGTGAGCCAGCATCTGGGGAGGGGCCCTGCCCGTGTGGCACCGCTAAACACGGCGGTTGAATCACCGAAGCGTCACTGGCAAGTGCCTGCACCAGGTCTGCCAAGGCGTCACTGAAGGCCTGTCTCCTGGAGCCTGTTCTGGGGCAGGCTGAGCCTCAGGCCAGGGTTGCCTGAGAGCTCTGATCTGATTGCCATCCATGCCCGGCACCAGCTCTGCCTTTCTCCACCGGGGTGGGCACAGAGGAGTCTCCCCAGTCTCTGTGCGGGTTGAGTGAGGCTCTTTCTGACCATGCCTCGTGTTCCAGCTGTGTGTGCCGTGCTACTGCACGGTCCCTGGGGGTGGCTGCTGGATTTGCCTCATGCTGCTTGGCCCCTAGCTGTGTCCGGGGAGTCACCTGGGCTCTGCTGTGTCCTGCAGGGAGGTGTCTGTGGGTGCCCTGGCTCTGCTGGCAGCTGAGTTACTTACTTCCCAGTGGCTGGGTTGTTGGCCCCACGCTCGCTCGGAAGCTCGGGTCCGGAGCGGTGTTTGCTGCTGTGGTCGAGGGCGGCCCAAAGACCTGCGGAGAGGAGCTGGCTGGCGGGCCAGGAGCCCCTGGGACCTGGGATCTGCTGGCAGTCGCTGGGCGGCTGGTTTCGGAGGTTGTGTCTCTGCTGCCCGGTAGAACAGGGCAGGGGCCGCTGCGGAAGAGTTTTATGGCAGTTGCCTGTAGCCATTTCCATACAGCACAAGGGTGCGTGGAGCTGCCTTCACAGGGATCCTGGGCCCTTCTCTTCAATCTGGACTTTCTGAAATACCCTGGCTTGCGTTTGTCCCGGGGTGCCCTGCAGGGCATGTTGGTTTCTCTGCAGATGCCAGAGGTGCCAGCCATGGGCAAGCAGCAGCCGATTCGTCTCCCAGGGGGTGGGCAGGGCTCAGAGCTCACGAGGCTGGTTTGGGCTCCAGGTGGTGCAGGGAGCTACGCTGATCAGGAAGGTGGCCCAGTGCTCCGGCGTGTAACTTTGCCAGGCTGCACCTAGCCCAGGACCCTTCCCAGCCCAGCCGCTACCGAGAATGAGCTGAGAGGAGCAGATGCTGTTTGCCTAGGGTTGGAAATGCCTCACGCAGCTCTAGCAGTCCCATGCCTGGGTGCTGGGATGGGAAGTTACGCAGCCTTGTGCTCCGGGGCCAAGGGGGCTCTGCCCGGTCTCTGGAGCCTGGCCCAAGTGTGCTGTGTTCTGAGCCGCAGAAGAGTTTTGGTCTCGTGTGTCTGTGAGATGGAGTGTCTGTGAATTCTCCAAAGCTCCTATTTGCACTGAGTGCTCCAGCCCCTCAGACGCCCTCCCTGTGCCTGGACAGCACCTGCCTCTTCCCCGGCCCCAGCGCGCCCGAGTGCCAGGCCCCTGCCATATTCCTCCCGCAGCCTGGGCACGGCACTGCTGGCCAGGGGACTCAGCACCCCCTGCTGGAGCCCGGGCAGGCTGATTCGACTGCCAAGGTGGGAGGCAGGGGGAGGGGAAGAGACTGGGGGGCTAGGAGCAGGGTTAATGGGGGTCAGAAGGCTGGTAGGGATGGGAACAAATGGGGCAGGCTGGGATAGTGGCAGGGGACCAGGGCAGGAGGTGAGGCCATGGGGCAGGGCTGGGGTGTGGGGGCAGCTGGGATCATGGCAGGTCAGGCAGTGATGCCATGGGGCAGGGGCAGGGCGTGGGGGTGGCTAGGATTGTGGCACGGCTGGGGTGTGGGGGTGGCTGGGATTGTGGCAGGGGCAGGAGGAGAAGCCATGGGGCAGGGCCGGGATGTGGGGGCAGGCAGGAAATGCGGTGTGGGGCACACAGGATGCCCTGTTGCGTGGGGGGCCGTATGTGGCTGGGGAGCTGGAGCCAGCCAGGGCCTGGCTGACCCACTGGCTCGGTGCAGCCCGAGAATCTGCTCTATTACAGCCCGGACCCAGACTCCAAGATCATGATCAGCGACTTCGGGCTGTCAAAGATTGAGGGCTCTGGCAGCGTCATGTCCACGGCCTGCGGGACCCCCGGCTATGTGGGTGAGTGATGCCGGGTATGGGGGACGGGAGGGTGCCCCACCCCACCCAACCTTGGCTTTCCTGGGAGGGGGCTTCTGTGCCAGGTTAGGGTTTCCTGTCGGGGGAGGGGCGGAGTTCTGCCCTGCGTTTGGGGTTTCCTGTCGGGGGGGTTCTGCCCCGTATTGGGGTTCCCTGTCGGAGGCCAGGGGGAGGGGGGTTCTGCCCCATGTTGGGGTTTCCTGGCAGGGGGTTCTGCCCCCTCTGGGATTCCCTGTCGGGGGGTATCGTGTAATTAACTCTCTCGAAGGAGACTAAGCCCCATCCTCACAGCTGCCCCCCTCTCCCCCAGCCCCGGAGGTGCTGGCCCAGAAGCCCTACAGCAAGGCTGTGGATTGCTGGTCCATTGGTGTCATCGCCTACATCCTGTAGGTACTGCGGGGCTGTGGGGGGGGGCGGTGTGGGTGGCGCAGGGATCTGGGGGGAATCCCCCTGAACTGGGTGGGTACATTACCTGGATCCCTCCTGTGATTCCCCCCCAGGCTGTGCAGTTACCCCCGAGCTGTGATTTCTCCCCCCCCCATTGTGCGGGTCTCCCCCCATCTCTCACTTTCCCCTGAGCAGTGATCTCATCCCCCCCCAGACTGTGCAGTTCCCCCCCCCAGCAGTGATCTCTCTCTCCCCCCCAGGCTGTGTGGTTACCCCCCCTTCTATGACGAGAATGATGCGAAACTCTTTGAGCAGATCTTGCGGGCTGAGTACGAATTCGACTCGCCCTACTGGGACGACATCTCCGAGTCAGGTGCGCGGGGCTTGGGTTCTGCTTCCCCCATGGGCTGCAGTGAGTGTGGGCAGGGGCCAGTGGTGACATGGGGCGGGAGGTGCAGAAGAGGCGGGATGGGCAGGGCCCGGCAGGTGCCATGATGGGTGTTTGTTCTCTTTGGTTCTAGCCAAAGATTTCATCCAGCACTTAATGGAGAAGGATCCCAGCAAGCGCTTCACATGTGAGCAGGCCCTGCGGCACCCCTGGTAAGAGGCCCATCCCTTGTCCCCCCCAGGGATCCCCTTTGACAAACTACCCCACCCAATGGTGTCCCTGGCGTAGGACAGGGACTGTCCCTCCTCAGCCAGCTGCTCCAGGGGCTCGGTCACTGCTGGGTTGCTCTGCCCCAGCCTTCATGGGCCTGCCCTTTAAGCAGTGTGTGTGTGAGCGGGAGGGGGTAGCTGCCGGGACCCTGCCACCCTGGGCACCAACTCCCACCCCACCTCTTGCCCATCTCAGGATCGCCGGGGACACTGCGCTGGACAAGAACATCCACCAGTCCGTCAGTGAACAGATCAGAAAGAACTTCGCCAAGAGCAAGTGGAAAGTGAGTGCCCTCCCCCCACCCAGCAACCCACAGCTACGCCATCACCATCCCCACCCGCACCCTGGCCACTCCCAACTCCAGCCCTGGCCTCTCCCGGCAGGGGGCGCCGTGGGGGGCGGGGCGGGGCGCTGGCTGTGGGGGGAGCTCGGGGCTCTCCCGGCAGGGGGGCGGGGCGGGGCGCTGGCTGTGGGGGGAGCTCGGGGCTCTCCCGGCAGGGGGCGCCGTGGGGGGCGGGGCGGGGCGCTGGCTGTGGGGGGAGCTCGGGGCTCTCCCGGCAGGGGGCGCCGTGGGGGGCCGGGCGCTGGCTGTGGGGGGAGCTCGGGGCTCTCCCGGCAGGGGGCGCCGTGGGGGGCAGGACAGGATGCTGGCTGTGGGGGGAGCTCGGGGCTCTCCCGGCAGGGCGGGGCGCTGGCTGTGGGGGGAGCTCGGGGCTCTCCCGGCAGGGGGCGCCGTGGGGGGCAGGACGGGACGCTGGCTGTGGGGGGAGGTTGGGGCTCTCCCGGCAGGGGGGCGGGGCGGGGCGCTGGCTGTGGGGGGAGCTCGGGGCTCTCCCGGCAGGGGGCGCCGTGGGGGGCCGGGCGCTGGCTGTGGGGGGAGCTCGGGGCTCTCCCGGCAGGGGGCGCCGTGGGGGGCAAGACAGGACGCTGGCTGTAGGGGGAGCTTGGGGCTCTCCCGGCAGGGGGCACCGTGGGGGGCGGGGCGCTGGCTGTGGGGGGAGCTCGGGGCTCTCCCGGCAGGGGGCACCGTGGGGGGCCGGGCACTGGCTGTGGGGGGAGCTCGGGGCTCTCCCGGCAGGGGGCGCCGTGGGGGGCAGGACGGGACGCTGGCTGTGGGGGGAGCTTGGGGCTCTCCCGGCAGGGGGGCGGGGCGGGGCGCTGGCTGTGGGGGGAGCTCGGGGCTCTCCCGGCAGGGGGCGCCGTGGGGGGGCGGGACGGGACGCTGGCTGTGGGGGGAGCTCGGGGCTCTCCCGGCAGGGGGCGCCGTGGGGGGCGGGACGGGACGCTGGCTGTGGGGGGAGCTCGGGGCTCTCCCGGCAGGGGGCGCCGTGGGGGGCGGGACGGGACGCTGGCTGTGGGGGGAGCTTGGGGCTCTCCCGGCAGGGGGCGCCGTGGGGGGCGGGGCACTGGCTGTGGGGGGAGCTCTGGGCTCTCCCGGCAGGGGGCGCCGTGGGGGGCGGGGCACTGGCTGTGGGGGGAGCTCTGGGCTCTCCCGGCAGGGGGCGCCGTGGGGGGCGGGGCGCTGGCTGTGGGGGGAGCTCGGGGCTCTCCCGGCAGGGGGCGCCGTGGGGGGCCGGGCGCTGGCTGTGGGGGGAGCTCGGGGCTCTCCCGGCAGGGGGCGCCGTGGGGGGCAGGACAGGATGCTGGCTGTGGGGGGAGCTCGGGGCTCTCCCGGCAGGGCGGGGCGCTGGCTGTGGGGGAGCTCGGGGCTCTCCCGGCAGGGGGCGCCGTGGGGGGCAGGACGGGACGCTGGCTGTGGGGGGAGGTTGGGGCTCTCCCGGCAGGGGGGCGGGGCGGGGCGCTGGCTGTGGGGGGAGCTCGGGGCTCTCCCAGCAAGGGGCGCCGTGGGGGGCAAGACAGGACGCTGGCTGTAGGGGGAGCTTGGGGCTCTCCCGGCAGGGGGCACCGTGGGGGGCGGGGCGCTGGCTGTGGGGGGAGCTCGGGGCTCTCCCGGCAGGGGGCACCGTGGGGGGCCGGGCGCTGGCTGTGGGGGGAGCTCGGGGCTCTCCCGGCAGGGGGCGCCGTGGGGGGCAGGACGGGACGCTGGCTGTGGGGGGAGCTTGGGGCTCTCCCGGCAGGGGGGCGGGGCGGGGCGCTGGCTGTGGGGGGAGCTCGGGGCTCTCCCGGCAGGGGGCGCCGTGGGGGGGCGGGACGGGACGCTGGCTGTGGGGGGAGCTTGGGGCTCTCCTGGCAGGGGGCGCCAGCTGTCTCATGTACAGGGCCCTACCAAATTCATTCTGTGTTTGGGTCAATTTCAGTCATAGGATTTTAAAAATTGTCGATTTCCGCTATTTAAATCTGGAAGGTCAGAGCGCTGTGATTGTCGGGGTCTTGACCCAAAAGGGAGTCGTGGAGGGGCGGGGGATTTCTGGGGTAGAGCTACCCCTATGTCCGCGCTGCTGGGGAGCGAGGGCTGCTGGCCGGGAGCCCTGCGCTGAGGGCGGCAGTGCTGAAGGGGGGGAGGGCACGGGCCGGCATCGCCCCCTCACTACGCCCCTGCTGCCGACAGAGCCGGGCCCTCCCTCAGCAGCCACGGCTCTCTGAAGGCAGAGCAGAATTAAGGGTGGCTCTACCACAACCCCCTAAAATAACCTTGTGACGCCCCCCCACCTCCCTTTTGGGTCTCCCCCATGAAATCTGTACCGTAGAGGGTAAAAGGACACAAAAGACCCGATTTCACAGTCCGCGACGTGTTTTTCATGGCCATGAATTTAGTAGGGCCCTGCTCATGTGCGTTTGCTGCTCTGGGGCTGGCGTGGGAGCCAGTCCCCATTAGCGGCACCCCTTCACAGCCCCCTGTCCTGGTGCAGCAAGCGTTCAATGCCACCGCCGTGGTGAGACACATGAGGAAGCTGCAGCTTGGAACCAGCCAGGAAGGCCCCGGGCAGACCACTCCACCCAGCCCCTGCGACCTGCTGGAGGCTGCCGCCAGCAACGGTGAGTCTCCAGGCCGGGGAACATTGAACTGGGGGGGTCCTGTTGGCTAGGGCTACATCCCCTGTCCAGGCCCTCCCTGCCCATATTCCCTATGCCAGGCTGAGCCGAGCCCCCAGGCAGGAATGCGGCGTCTGATTGCCTCTTCTCTCCCGGCAGGGTCAGACTCCAGGGGCTGCGACAGGTCGCTGGAGCCCAGCTCTCACGGCCCACCCCAGGACTGACAGCACCCAGCATGGCCCTGCCCCGTGGGGCCCTGGCAGGCTGGGCTCCGAACTTGGGGATGACCTGCCCGGGGTGGGTGGTGGCGCTGGCATCTCATTGCTGCAGCTGCCATGATCCAAGCCGGGTGAGTGGACGCAGGCTGCAGCCCTGGCAGGGCACCACAGAGAGATGTCCCGGGCCAGAGCCTCCGCGGGAGACGGCAACCGCAGCTCGCGCTTGAGGCACGGATGCCCCTGCTGCAGGGTCCAGGCTAGGAGCCTACCATCTCCCCTGGGGCAGAGCCAGGGCCCAGCCTCCCTGGGGGCCGCACCTGGGCCAGGCACACTGACCCCCTAACGTGCTGGGTCTTGCATGTACTTGCTCACGCCCCTGCAGCTCCCTTCCCTCCCTCTCCGCTGTAGGGAGCTGGTAGAGCTGGGGCTCGCACTCTGGCTGGACCCCCAACAAGGGGCCCTGAGCAGGCTACTTGCCTAGCTCTGCTGAGGGGGTGGGGAGGGGAGGGCTTGGTGCAGCCAAGCTGCAGGGTGAGTGGGTGAGGCTGTGGCTGGCCTTTGCTGTGGAACAAGGGGCCTGGTTCACCTAGCTGCAGCCGCCATTCCTGCCCCCGACACCTGTGTCCCCAGCCCCTTCCCGCATGTTCAAGCAGAATTTCCACACAAGGCTGTTTCTACATTGACGCTTGTATTAAAGGAAAGCAGTGAATGCAGCCCGGCAGCTTTGCTCACTGGGGCCCTGGCTCCGTGGAGGGGAGACGCGAGGGGGGCAGAGTCCCCCTCCATCCACTCGCACCATGGCTGGGCCAAGGCAAGGCTGTGCTGGGTCAATGCCCCAAGCCCCCCAGCCTGTGACACCAGTCAGGGGGGACCCGAGGGGAGAGGGTGAATCCATGTCACCTGCTGAGTGCACTGGGGAACGCTTGGCAGACCCAGCAGGGTAAATGCCCCCTCCCCCCATGCTAGGGGTTGCTCGCAGCACCCGGGTCCCACGCTGCAGGCTGGCAGATTGCAGCCCCCAGTACCAGTCCCGGCAGCTCTGGGCAGCCCCCCCGGCTGCAGCCGGTCTAGAGCCTGGGCACCGGGGTTAGGGCCCAGCCTTGGCTTGTGCTGGCTCGCATGGGCTCTTCCCCCCGCTCCAGGAGCCTCCGCCTGGCTTGTGCCTTGGGGCGCTGGGCTGAGCCAGGACTGGCCCTTTGCCCTGGTGGGTGCCATACCCACGGCGCTGAGTTCGCACTGAGCCCCCACCCCAGTTTCCCCTCCAACCGCTTTGGATGCTGATAATCGGCGTTACAGACCCTGTCCACACAGCCAGGCCGCCCCCCGGGTTTGTCATCGCCCCCTTCCCCCAGGGCCGGTGGCACCAGCAGCAGGGGCAGCCCTCCCCAGCAAAGCTGCAGCCGGAGCTCCCCCTACAGCACCCCCTGTGGGGAGGGGCTGGGGTTGGTGCGGCACTTTTCCCCACGGGGCCGCTTCCGGCTGGCCCCACGGTGGAATTTGCCAGTCAGGGCACAAGTGGCTGGAGCTGCTTCTGTGTACAGAGTCCCTGTGGCCGCAGGCGAAGTCGAGTCCTGCCCCCCTGCGTCCAGGGCAGGGGTGGGTCTGCAACAGGACAGAGAAGCCGCTGTTGGGGATGGGCCCCCCCTTGCCCCGACGCTTGTGCCAGGGTTCTGCCGGAACATCTTTAAATCGGCACAGAAGAGAACCTGTGAGACAGGGAGAGATGGGGAGTTTGGGGGTGGGGAGGACACGCTTAGCCGTGGGAAGGGGGATCTGGCCTTGTGGGCTGCCCCGCTCCGCAGGCCAGTCCCATGTCTGTGGGGGGGCCCCTCTGGGGACATGCCCTGGGCACTACTCACCGCCTGCGCCCAGCCTGCATGGGATCCCCAGAGCCTCCGGAAAAAGTCTCCTGAGGAGAGAAAGCTCCAGTGAGGGCGGGCGGGGGAGCAGCCTCTGGGGCCACGTGGCCTCCCTGCCAATCTGCGCCCTGGGACCCGTCTCCTTGCTGAGCTGCTCCCCAGGGAGGGGGCCAGCGCGACCCCCCCGGCACTCACCAAGCTCACTGTGCACGCGCATCGTCACACTCCGGGCGCCTGAGCCCAGCTCCAGGCCGTAGTCCCGCCGGGCGATCTGCCACACGTGGGTGTCCACGGGCACGGCCTCCGTCTTGTCTAGCGCCATCAGGCACACGCAGTCCGCCACCTGCCTCCGGGGGGGCGGGGGGGGGGAGAAGGGTAAGGCCCTGCCTCCAGCCCTCAGCTCCCCCCCGCCTTCTGTCCGCCCCCCGCCTCCAGCTCCCCCCAGCCATCAGCTCCCCCTGCCTCCCATCCACCCCCCCGCCTCCAGCCATCAGCTCCCTCCGCCTCCCCCCACCTCCCGTTCACCCCCAGCTCCCCCAGCCATCAGCTCCCACTGTCCGCCCCCCACCTCCAGCCATCAGCTCTCTCCACCCCGTTCCCAGCCATGAACTCCGTCCGCCCCCCAGCCATCAGCTCCTCCCACCCCATCCACCCCCCACCTCCAGCCATCAGCTCCTTCTGCCCCCCATCTCCAGCCATCAGCTCCCTCCACCCCCTGTCATCAGCTCCCTCCACCGCCTGCCTGCCCCCCACCCCCCATCAGCTCCCTCCATCCCCATCTGCCCCCCTCCCCCAGCCATCAGCTCCTTCTGCTCCCTGCACCCCCTATCTGTCCCCCACCTCCATCCATCAGCTCCCTCCCGTCCCCACCTGCCCCCCATCAGCTCCCTCGGCCCCCCACCTGCCCCCCTGCCATCAGCGCCCCCCTCCCCCAGCCATCAGCACCCCCCAGATTGAACTGCTCCTGCCATACACGTCCCCTGTGGCCCCCCCAGCTCTCAGCATGCTGCAGGATGGGGCCCTGTTCCCCGGCCCAGCGCCTGGCGGCTGAGGTGAAAGGAGCCTCCCCTGGGGCCCCAGCACTCACCTTGGCCCCCACGCCGGGCAGGGCGCAGAGCAGCCTCCTGGCTTCCGGGTAGGGGGTGCTGCGCAGCTGGTGCAACCCCTCGGCCCCAAACTGCCTCAGCACAGCCTGGGCGCTCTGGCTCACAAACTTTGCCCGGTAGCCAAAGCCCAGAGCCCGGAGCCGGCGCTCAGCGTCAACCCCTGCACCAGAACAGCAGGTCAGCCACAGGGTGGGTGCTGGGCTGGCAGCCGGGGGTGGGAGGGGGGTGGAGGGGCACAGGGCTGCTGGCTGGGGGGGAACAGGAAGGGGCGGGCAGGGGGCTGCCGGCCAGCTGGCTGGGGGGGCAGGAGGGGGTGGGGCTGCCGGCCGGCAGGTTGGGGGGCCGGAGGGGGCCGGACACACTCACCGGCCAGGGCCTGCAGCGAGGGGAAGGCGTGGTACGGCTCCGCGTCCAGCTGGCAGAGATGGCGCCCGAAGGCCCGGCAGAGGCGCTCGATCATGCCCGTGATGCGCGCCAGGTGGTTGTTGGTGGTGCAGAGGAAGGAGAAGAGGCACTCGACGGGGTCCTGGCGCAGCACGCGGACGCCTGCAGGCCAGAGGGCAGCCTCAGACAGGGAAGGTGCTGCCTGGCCTCCACATGGCAGCCCCACGCAAAGCCCTCATAGTCACCACCCCTCCCTGCGGCCAGCGCCAAACACCCAGCAGGACTCAGGTGCCCGCAGCCTGTGACTACACCAGCCTGGGCAGGCCCCAGCCCAGCTCCTCTCCCCAGCCACAGGCACCAGGCAGGAGCCAAGATTCACCCGAGCCACAGGACCAGCACTCCGCGGGGCATAGGGCACAGCCAGGGCTCCACACGGCCCCAGACCGGCCACCACGCATCTCCTCCCTCCGCCTCTGGCCTTTACAAGGACCAGCTGAGCCGAGAGATGCGACTGTATGCCACGCCAGAACCTCCTGCCCGTGTGTCCCACCCCGCTGAGCACCCAACCCTGCACAGGCCCCTGGAGCAGCACCGCCCCGCTGCCCCACTCTTTGCCCCTCCGAGAGCTCCCCCCTTGCAATGGGCCCAAGCAGCAGGGCGGCTGGTACACCACTCCGGTAGCACATGGTGACGCGCCTCTGTCAGCAGGAACGCTACACTGACCTGGGCGGGCTGACAATGTCCCCCCTGCAGAGCACACGCCAACAGAGCTGCTTGTCCCTACTGCTCCAAGCCGAGGGACGGGAGACAGAGGCAGGGACTTGCCCAGTTCTCAGCCCTGCGGCAAGCAGGCTCCTGCCAGGCTCACACGGATCTGGGGGAAATGCATGAGCTGGTTTATCTGTGCGACATGCGGTGCCCATTTGTTTCCCCCCGACTATTCTGAGAACCTTGAGTGAGCCAAGGCAGCCAGACACCCAGGGCAATCGGCACTGGGGTAGGGGAGGCACACAGCTGCCCAAAGCAATGCTAACTCACTGTGACATGCCCCAAGGGAGAGGAAAGAAGGTGGTGGGAGAACCACACTGGGGAGCTGGTGCTTTCGAACAGCTGAGGCCCCACAACTGAGGAAGACTATGAGTGAAATAGATCAGAAGGAAAAATGTTGACTGAAAAACTGTAACAAATTGGGAGTTCTTTAAGAAGAGTTTATCAGGGGGCCAAAATGCCATGATTCTACAGCTAAGAAAGGGCAGCTGTGGCTAGAAGGGCTTCGCGGTTCAGTGGGGAAGTCAAGGCAGCAACTAGAAATAAAAAAACAATAAACAAATGAGAAACATGGGGAAAGACGGCAATTTCTATAATGTAAAGTTATGAAATGTAGAAAATAAGGGAAGCTAAAGAAACCAGGGAAAAATCCATGGCTGGCAATAATAAGGAGTTTTTAAGTATATTATGAATAAAAGAAAGAAAACCAATAGTATAAGCCCTTGCTAGACAGAGATGGTAAAACTGGTAATGATGCAGAAAAGGCAGAAGTGTTCAGTAAATATAACTGTTCTGTGTTTGGAAAGAAGCATATCACGTCACGTGAGGATGATGAAGTACTTTCCAGTCCATTAGTAACTTAAGAAGGATGTTAAACAACATCTATTAGGGACAAACTTGTTTAAATCAGTAAGTCTAGAAAATTGGCACTTAAGAGTCGTAAAAGAGCTGACTGAGATCTCTGGGCTACTGATGTTACTTTTAAATAAATCTTGGACGAGCTGGGAAATTCCAGAAGACAAGACGAGTGCTACGGTCAGGCCAATATTCAAAAAGGGCAAGCGGGATATCCTGCTAACTAGAGGCCAATCTGCCTGACATCAACCCTGGGCAAAATAATGGAAAAGCTGATACAGGATTCAGCTAACAAGCAATTAAAGGGTGGGAATATTATCAATGCCAGCCCCACGGTGTTTGGGACACACGGCACATGTCATTCTTTCAGGAGCTTCCACGTTTGACTGATAAACGTAACTGTCGTAACTTTTGTAAGGTGTTTGCCGTAGCTTTGTCTGTTTCAAACATTTGCCCTGTACCATCTCAATAAGATACATATCAAGTGGGGTAAGCCCTGGCTAACTGCCAGCACTCCCAGAGCAGATGTCCATGGGGGCCACCATCGAATGGGGGCGTTTCTAGTGGGGCTCCACAGGAATCAGTGAGAGCCAGATGCAGTTCAGCATGTTCATCGCTCCTCTGGCAGGAAATCGGCAATCCCTGCTGACCACAGATGGAGGGAGGGGTAAATCTGCTGAGACAAGCAGGCGCGCGGCCAGCTGGGCCCATTCACACAAAACATGCTTTACCTCAGCCAACTGGCAAGTTGGACATTGAGGGCCAAGGAGCACAGGCCCCCACAGACAGGGAACAGTGTCCTGGGAAGCAGGGAGACTGGAAAGGATCAGGACCTATGGGATTGGCAAGAAAGGCCCCCAGGAGCTTAGGCCTGGTCTTACTACCTGGGAAACTGACCCAGAGCCCACCAGGTACACCACCAGCGACGTGCTCCTGGGCGCCCCTCAGACAGAGCCCCTGGGCTGGGGTGGCTCAGCAGAGTGTGACATGGGAGAAGCAGGTGGTGAGGAAGTGTGCCAAGCCCCTGCTGGAGGGGCGGCACCCAGACACCGCCCTAGGAGAAGCCCACTCAGCCCTGAGCAGAGCAGAACAGCTGGGAAGAGCCACGAACCAGTCAGGAGCCGGCAAGCATACGGCGAGGGCCCCGGCTGGGGCGAGGCCCAGCAGGGCTACCACACACAGACCAGGCAGCAGAGGAGAGGAGCCGCCCTTGGCCATGGCATCGCTCAGGGCTCAGCGAGCGGGAGCCGTGCTGACCAAGCAGCCCCGGCCCAGGTGCAGCTTGGTCAACGGAAGAAGGCTCCTGCCCTTAGCTCAAGGTAGCCAGTGTCTGCCCTTCGGGGTCAGGGCGCTGGAGCTCGGCCAGGCCAGGCCCCCAGCGAAAAGCCCTGCTGGCCGGACGTGCAGAGCACTGGCCAGACGGAAGTCCCAGCGAGACATCGCGCCCTCCCAGCCAGCCTGCCAGGCGAGACACGACACGTGCGCGTTCCCCCAGCTCAGCCCTTGGCTCTGGCCCCCAATATACCTGGGAAATTGGCAGCCACTTTCCGGAAGTGCGGGTCCATTGCGCCCCAGGCCTCGTACAGCCCGGCCAGGCCTACGTCCAGCTGGAAGTAGTCACGGAGGATCTGCTGGGCATCACAGCCGCCCGGAGCCGCCCTGGCAGGGGCCTCAGGCTGCCAGCTCCCCGGGTCGCTTCCCCTGGGCAGCAGCTCCTGCCCCGTGGCCTCTGCGCGGCTGCCTTCCTCCTCCTCCTGGTGAACCATGTACCAGAGCCGCTCTTCCGTCTGCCTGAGCGTCCACACGCGGCCCGCCAGGACCCCGGTCCAGTGCCCGGCGCTGCTCTCCCTCCAGCTGACACACACCCGCCGGTCAGGGCTGGGGCGGCTGTGGCAGCTCTAGGCCAGGGCCCCCCCCCCGCCCCAGCCTTCCCCTACTCCCCCAGGCCCCCCCCAGACTCCCCCCGCTCCGGGACCCCGCCCCAGCGGCCCCCTACTCCCCCAGGCCCCCCCCCGCCCCAGCCTTTCCCTACTCCCCCAGGCCCCCCCCAGGGCCCCAGCCTTCCCCCAGGCCCCCCCCGCCCCAGCCTTCCCCTACTCCCCCAGGGCCCCAGCCTTCCCCCAGGCCCCCCCCAGACTCCCCCCGCCCCGGGACCCCGCCCCAGCGGCCCCCTACTCCCCCAGGGCCCCCCTACTCCCCCAGGCCCCCCCCGCCCCAGCCTTCCCCTACTCCCCCAGGGCCCCCCCGCCCCAGCCGATCCCTACTCCCCCAGGCCCCCCCCAGGGCCCCCCCGCCCCAGCCTTCCCCTACTCCCCCAGGGCCCCCCCCGCCCCAGCCTTCCCCCAGGCCCCCCCCAGACTCCCCCCGCCCCAGCGGCCCCCTACTCCCCCAGGCCCCCCCCGCCCCGGGGCCCCGCCCCAGCTGACCGGAAGGCCTGGCCACAGCGCAGCACCAGCTCCAGCCGCAGCTCCGAGCGCCGGCAGGGCAGGTGGCCCCACAGCGCCGGGCCCCCGCCGCGCCCCATGCCGCCCCCCCGGCGCTCTAGGCTGCCGCCGGCAACTCTATGGCGAGCCGAGGCCACCGAGCCCCGCCCCGCGGCGCATGCGGCCCAGGCCCCGCCCCAGGGACGTGCCCTACCTAAGCCCCGCCCCTTGGCACTGCCCAGGCCCCGCCCCCAGGGACGTGCCCTACCTAAGCCCCGCCCATTAGCACTGCCCAGGCCCCGCCCCCAGGGACGTGCCCTACCTAAGCCCCGCCCATTAGCACTGCCCAGGCCCCGCCCCAGGGACCCCTGGGCGGACCACGCCCCCCCGCCCGCAGCACCAGGCCCACACCGGGGTCCCCAGAGACGGTTTATTTTCTAAGAATCAATAGATTTTCTTCCTTCCAAATAAATACAAACGAGCGTCCGACCGCGGCGGGGAGGAGACGCGAGTCCAGTGGGGGCGGGCAGGGCGCAGCCGATCCCAAGAGCTCCCGTATCAAAGTGTGCGAGTAAGAAGGTTACAAAGAGACGGCCCAGGCCACGCAGGCGGGAAGGGCCCGGATAGGAAGCGCTGTTTAGTACCAAAATGCTTCCCCCAAGACACTGAAACGGGCTACAAATGAGAATAATTTAAATTCTCCATCCTGTACAGTATTTACAGTGCCCCTGCGGGCATGGGAACTTCACCCACTGGAGGTGTGCTCAGTGAGCGAGGCACCAGCCCCAGGCAGCCGGGCCTCGCCCCTGGGAATGTGAAATTCGAGACCGAGCAGGGCCCGGCAGGGCAGCACAGTAGGAGGGGAGGCTCTAGCAGCGCCAGCTGGAAAAGAGGGAGGATACAGAGGGCACTGCTGGGCCCTGCCTTCTGCAGCAGGCTACAGCTCTGCCTGCTTCCGCTCTAACACACTCACTCCTGCGCTGCAAGCGCCAGGTGCTCAGCCACAGCTGCTTTCAGGAGCACGCTCTCTGTCCCAGTGACTAGGGCAAGCCCCTGCTCCTGTGCAGACCAGCTGCACTAAGTGCCCAGGACTGAGAGCCCTGTTTGCCCTGAGACTGAGAAGCCATGAGCAGAGCCAGTGGATCAACGAGGGAGCAGCTGGTGTCAGTCGCTCTCGCTGGAGTCACTGCTCTGTTCGCCTTGCACCTTGTTGCGATGCTGCATGGCACGGTGGTAGGCGATCTGCACAGACTTGCGGATGTTTGACTTGCGGCCCTCCAGCATCTTCTCCTTATCCAGGTCCTGGTTCACACCCAGTGGCACAAGCTTGGTCCGGGGCAGCCACTGCCTGGAGGAAAGGACATCACACCTCATTTGAGGCTTCCCATCATCTGCATACCCCACCCCCTCCCTGGTGGAGTTCACTGACTTGCCCTCACCACCACCCCCAGCAGGCCATGCTCTGTCTTGCTGGGGGGCACAGAGCTGGCACACATCAGGAGAAAGCCCTGGCCCGGCCCTTACCAGGTGCGCTTGTTGTCAAAGAAGAGGACGAGGTAGAGATGCTCTCGTGCTTCCTGAGTCATCTGCTCTCCCAGCTTCAGCACCTCCAAGGGAGGCACTGGAATGGGGACGCCATGATGGAACATACCCTCCCGTGGCATCTTCGGATCAATGATCTGCCAAACCAGCAGGGAGACAAAGGTGAGATCCCAGGGAAGGGGCAGGAGGGGGAGCATAGAAGCCCTCACCAGCCCCACTAAGACACTGAGGAAAGCCTTTCCTGGGGGGTATAAAGACAGAATCAGGATTGGAACAAGCAAAGTGTTGCCCGGCCCCTAATAATCCGCTCTTGCACCCCCGCTCCCTCCCCCCGGCTCAGCTCTTGGCAGCAGTATCCCTTGGAACCCCACCCAGCAGGACTTGGTTTGAACAGTTCACTCTTAAGTCTTGTGCTTAGGACCCAAAGGCCCCGTGTCAGTGATTGCACTGGAAAGCGGCTGGCTGACACCAGCTCCCTGAGCGCCATGTCGGTCACCGTGACAACCCGAAGCAAAGGGGCTGCAGGTGTGTGCAAAGAGGCAACACCACAACCAGTTCAGGCTAAGTCACAGGGGCTCTCTCCAGCTCACATCCCCACTTCAGAAACAGTCTTAGCTCATGCTTGTGTTTGCAATTCCTTGCCTTCCGCGATGGGCCTCTGGCATCACTGACAAGACAGCAGCTAGGCAGCTGGTGTGCAGAGAGCACTGCCTGCCATGCTGACCAACAGACTCATTGTTTCCTTCTGTCGTCTCTGCTCTTCGGTTTAGACTGCGAGCTGACTGGGGCAGGCTCTGTGCATACAGCACCTAGCACAGCACAGGCCTGGTCTGTAACTGGGGCTCCAAGGCAATGCCCCAATACTAACAAACCAATTGTCTTGAGAGCCTCAGGGAAGAAGAGCCTCCAGCTCTCCAGGGGCTGCGCCTACCACTGGACTCACAAGTGAAGCCGTATTGGAGACCCTAGAGCCCGCAGCTCAGCCTCCCGTCACCTTGGGGACCAGATCTGCAGGGACAGGGGTATTTCCACGCTCAGAGCTCAGGCTGGAGAACCTCCCTCTGAGGTTTGATTGCTAGATTTTAAGGCCAGAAGGAACTTTATAATCTGAGCACCTGCATAACACAGGCCAGAGAGCGCCACCCAGTGATGCCTGCACTGAGACCCACCACTGGGGCTGACTAAAGCAGGACTAGTTAAGAACTGAGGAACAGCTGGGGCCAGGATCACTAGCCAAGGGAGCCAGCCAGCAGGCCACACTCTAAAGGGATTCACATATGATCATCAGTAGGACTGTGCTGGGTCAGACCAATGGTCCAGCTAGCCCAGTGTCCTGGCTCTGGCAGTGGCCAGGTGCTGTAGAGGGAATGAACAGAACGGGGCAGTTATCGAATGATCCATCCCGTCGCCCACGCCCAGCTTCTGGCAGTCAGAAGTTTAGGGACACCCACAGCCCGGGCTTGTGTCCCTGCCCACCCTAGCTAACAGCCGTTGCTGGGCTGTCCCCCATGAACTTGTATCGTTCTTTTTTTGAGCCCAGTCATACTTTTCTTCACATCCCCTGGCAACGCGTGCCACGCGAGAAGTACTCCTGCCTAACCATGTTATGTGAAGGGGCAAATGCTGCTTCCCTGTTCACCCGCCCCACCAGTCACGATTTTACAGGCCTCTCTCCCATCCCCCCAGTCCTCTCATTTCCCAGCTGAACAGCCCCCGTCTTCTTGCTCTCTCCTCATACGGAAGCCGTTCCATGCCCCTAGTGAAGACCATGCATAAGTGTTCTCTCTGGGAGGCCGGGGGCAGAGGAGACCTGAGGCCACCCCCAGATCTCAGTATAAGACCCAAGAACAGGGGTACCCCACAGGATTTGCACACTGGAGCAAATGGCAGATGTGCTTTAGCCCTAATTGTTATGGGAAACAGCAAGCCCCTTAATTCCCCCACTAGTCACAGGGCTCAGGGAGACTAGCCTACTATTGGCACAAGAGCAGCAAGCCTCCAGCCGGACTGGCCCAAGGATGGCAGTGACATGGGGTGCAGATCATTTGGGTGCAAAGGGAGGGGATTCCCAGAGTTCTGGCCCATCCAGTAAGAGTGTCAGCTCGTTGGCCACAGAGAGTCCATCCAGTCCCTCACTATGAGCCAGGCAAAGGTTCTGCCAGGCCCCGGATCCTGCAGGGGGAGCAAAAGGAGAGACGAGGACACGCAGCCTGCTGTACCCACCAGTGCTGGGTACGATGGGTACCCCCGGCACTTAGCCCACACCAGGTCCAAGGCATCCAGAGAGGAGTCTTCATCTTCCGACAACCACCCGGCTCCACGCCCAATGCTCTTCCGCACCACTGCGCCAAAGAAAAGGGGGGAAGAATTAGCACCGATGCTTCCAGACAGTGACAGGAGCTGGAGGCTGCTGGCCGAGGCCCAAGATACTCACTGCTGTGACCCACCCCTCGCCCAGCACCAACAGAGTACGACTCGTTTTCCGTTCCAGAAGTATCCTCACTGCTGTCCTCTGGGAAGTTCACACGGGAGAAGGAGGGCTTCCCTCTGCCCTGCTTCGAGGGCGTCGTGCTGTGGGAAGGCAGGGGAGCAGTCCTGTTACTAGGCGCCACATTACCCTTCCAGGCACTGCGTGCGTGCGTGTTTGTGTGGTGGGAAGGGACCTTAGGACACCCACGCTTTGGGGAGGAGGCCAGCTAGTGCCCTCAGGAATAGAGCCCACAGCGCTCGGCAGAAGAACTGCCCACAATAGTGTCCTGAGATATGGGGCTCTCCAGGTGCCTTTGAAAGGGGGAGTCAGTGGTTAAGTGAGAAGGGTTCCCCCAGATGGCATGGGCCCCCCCCACTTAGCCTGGGTCTTCACTCCAGGGCAGGCCTGGGGTCCCTCTATCCACAGAGAGGAAGGAACTGGCACAATCCACCCCGTCCATGCTGGCCTCCAGCAGACACACGTGCGGGAGCAGCCTCTGTGCAGGTCTCTGGTTCGGGCTCTCCGGCCGTGGCCTCACCAAGAGGGCTGTTTGACAGCTACCCGCAGGGCAGGGCAGGGCTGAGCGCTGGCAGACTTATAGCTTGCCAGGCCCAACGAGTCTCAGCGTCTGGGCCTTCTGCCCCTCGGCAGGCGTGGCTTTGGGCGCTGCATGTGACAGGAAGGGGCAGCGGTGGCGGGTGCTGCAGCCTTGAAAGGGTCACTGCTCAGGGGCTTTACGAGCAGGCTGTCGGCCCCACTCCTGGCACAGCCGCTGGGACGGAGCCCCTGGCTGGCCTAGTGCCGGGGCCAGCCGGAGCAGAGCCGCCGGCGCGGTACCTGGTGCGGTCCGAGGCAGCGCTGCTGCTGCTACTGCTGCTGGACTCCGAGTCAGAGCTGCTCCGCGGAAGGCTGCAGTCGTTCCGGTAAACCAGGAAGCTCTTTTTAACCGGCTGGCTCCCGCCACTGAAGCCATTGGCTGACAGGTCTGCAGCAGAGCCAGGTGAGGGACAGCGTAAGTCACACACACGGATCCAGCACAGCCCCCGCCGACCCACGCTGCTGCCGCGGCCACACTCACCAAGGGGAGGCTCTTCGGTGGATTTATCGCTGTCACTCTCTGAGCTGGAACTTGGCCGTGGGCTCCTCCCTCTTTTCCGCTGGCGCTGCGACCCCTCCATTACTGGAAGCTGGGGGGGACCTACTGGGCTACTCCCATGCCCTGCAGCTAGCTGACTGTCCCGGTTCTTGGGTGGGCGTCCGGGGCGTTTTGGGGGCCCTGCGGTTTTGGGGTTCTTTTTGGAGAAGAGCACAGAAGTCCTCCGGCCGACCTCATGCGCTGGGGTGGAGGAAGAGTTGGGGCCCAGACCTGGAAGATGAGGAAGAAGAGAGAGGATGAGAGAAAGCATGTTCAGAAGCTGGGCAGCAGGCTCCACCACCCTGCCCCACTCCCAGCTCCCCAAGGGAGCTCTGGAGATCTGCCCCCACAGCTCCCACCGCCTCCGGTGAGGCCCTCGGGCAGCAGTGTGCACAAGCACGAGGGGAGAGCTGTGGGGAGCCCAGAGCTAGCACAAGAGGCTTCCGATCAGCAGCAGAGCTTCATAAGGAAGGGAAAGTCCCATGCCTTGTCCCATCCTGCGGGAGCCTTGCTCCTGGGCCTTGCCACCACTGCCCTCACATCACCAAACCGGGGCAGTTAGTGGAGTTGCTGAGACTCCTCACCGGAGGGGATCTCTGGAGAAGACTCCACCCTAGCAGGTGCAGCCACTCCCTCATGTTCAGAGACGCCAAATTCAACGAAAGGAAGCAAGATGAGCAGCAACAGCATCTCCCGAATTCCTCAGGCTCCAGCTGGGAGCTGCCCAGCCCTGCTGCACCCCTGAAAAGCTACTGACATCTGAAGTGCTTGTGAAAAAGCTTGCACTTCCTTGTGCTAAAGGCCCAGCAAGCCTGCAGCAGGAAAGTCGTGCAGCCCCCCAGGGGCCCGGACTCCCACTGGGCCCCATGCCCACAGTCAATTCATGGCCTGTGGTTATTTCTGAAAGGGACTGGTTTGAAGGATGGAATTTCTGCCATGCTCTCAAGGCAGCCAGGCCCAAAGCCTCCTTCCTCGTGTGCACCAGGGAAGGGGGAGCTTGTAGCTGGTCAGTGGCTCAGCCCCTAGCTCTTGGTTGCTGCATTGTCCTCCAGGAAGCCTAGCTGACCAGCCAACACTGCTGGCTCCCATCCACCTCTGACTCCGTCCTCTGCAGCCTGGCTCCAAGGCACAACGCAGGGAGCATGCCCTGTCAGCCAATTAACTGCCTCTTGGGGGAAAGCTGCCAAACAAGTGGCAGCTGCAGGCAGGTCCTGGCACAGCTAGGAGACAGGAAATGAAATGCTGGGCACCTGGTGCAGCAAAAAGGGAATCCTGGATTGGAAAATGCCCAACTCTACACTCTGGAGTTGGCAGCTGTTCCATCTGAGACGAACAGGACAGGTCATGCCTGCCAAAGCTATTGATCCCAGCTTTCCTGACCTTCCTGGGTCACGCTCACGCATGGCCCTGCTAAGGAGTGCCAATATGTGAGGTGTGGTAACCCTGCCCTGGCACTAGCCCCTGCAAACAGCAGCACAGAATGCTGCCCTGGGGCGGGCCGGCCAAGGAGGGGGGCACGAGCTGGGAGGGGGCTCGGGACTCACCCGAAGAGGCAGTTGGAAAGAGCTATAGTGGAAGGAGGAGGATGCAGAAGCTGGAGTGGGTGGAGCTGGGGAAGAAGGTAGGGGATCAGATAACAGAAGAACTGGGAAGTGAGAAGGAGGAAAGCAGGAAAAGAGGAAAGTCAGACCTGGCTCTGGGACCAGACACTCAGAGAGGGAAGTGGAGGGAAAACATCTACAGATGTGCAGCAGAGAGCATCAAGGCAATCTACCCGGTTAAAACAGGACAGGCTCCAAAGACAGTTTAAACCAGATCCTGCAAAGGGTAAGCGAGACATCCCCTGCCCCCAAAGAGCCTGAAGCATGTGACCAGAGATTGACCGTTGTCAGATTCAGCAGGGAGAGGGGAGTGTTGACCTGGGAATGTGCCCTGGGGATTGGAGACCTGAGAGCCTGTCACCTGAGCCGGGAGGAGGAAGGGGAGGTAACACCTCTGCCCAGGAATGTGAAGACAGGCTGCAGGAGAGAGCCTGCTGGGGGGGGGGGGTTGTTTAGTTTCAGTTTGGGGCTGGGTGGAGGAACGCAGGGAACCCCAGGGCTGGGGTCTAAGCTCCCTGCTCCCCCAGAAGGACTTGACTGAGGGGTCCTGGTTGTACCCACAAGCTCTGGTTTGGACTGTGTTCCTGTTGTCCAATAAACCTTCTGTTTTACTGGCTGGCTGAGAGTCTCAGTGAATCCCAGGAAGAGGGGTGCAGGGCCTGGACTCCCCCACACTCCGTGACACCGTCTAGTGACACAATACAGGTCAAAGGGGCCCAGTGCCCAGGTGAAGGCCCCAAGTGAAGAAACCCGCTTGGGGACAAACTGGGTGCAAAGGGACAGCCTCAGGAGCAGCCACCCCAAGGAGAGGCAAAGAACAGGCCAGCGAGAGCAGAGATGCACTGCCAGCCCAGGAGAGGAAAAGCTGCCCAGGCTGCCGGAGAGCGATCTCTGTTGCTGACAGCACGGCTTTGGACCTAGCTGGGCAGCGTGGCCAAGGCCCCATGGATCCTGAGCAGGGATCCTAGAGATGGCCGTTCTAAGCATCATGCCTTGGCCACGACTGTCCAAATTTCAGCTCCTGCTGCCTGTAGGGCTTTCCCGTCTCACTTCTCAACATGTCAAAGGAGCCCTTGTCTTGGTTTGCTCCACCTCCCCTCCCAGTTAGCCCAGCCGGGTCAGCCCACTCCTCTCAGCAGGTTCCTGTCCCCGCCCACACCCCGCCTCTCCTCCTCAAGGGCCCAGCCCGACCCCCATCCAGAGCCCCACCCCCACCTAGGCTTCCCCCTGCCCCCATACAGGCTCTCCTGGCCCCACCACCACCTGGGCTCCTGCCCTGCCCCCATCTGGGCTCTCCTCCCAGTTAGCCCAGCCAGGTCAGCTCACTCCTCCCAGCAGGTCCCCATCCCCTCCAGCTCTAGCGCCCCCGCCACGCGACTTCACCCCACCCTGGGCTCTCCCGGCCCCTCCCCCACCCGGGCTCCTGCCCTGTCCCCATCCAGCCTCTCCTCCCCAGGGGCCCAGCCGGACCCCCATCCAGAGCCCAACCCCCACTTGGGCTTCCCCCTGCCCCATCCAGGCTCTCCCGGCCCCACCCGGGCTCCCACTCTGCCCCCATCTGGGCTCTCCTCCCAGTTAGCCCAGCTGGTTCAGCCCACTCCTCCCAGCAGGCCCCCTGCCCCCATCCGGCCTCTCCTCCCCAGGGACCCAGCCCGATCCCCATCCAGTGCCCTGCCCCCATCCAGGCTCTCCTCCGCAGGGGTCCTGCCCCTACCTGAGCTCCTGCCCTATCCTCGTCTGGGCTCTCCTCGCAGTTAACCCAGGCAAGTTGGGTCACTGCAGGGAACTGGCCAAAGGGTTCCATCAGCCTACAGGACAGGCCCCAGGTGGAGCAACGGGTAGTGATCAATGGCTCCATGTCTAGTTGGCAGCCGGTATCAAGCGGAGTGCCCCAAGGGTCGGTCCTTGGGCCGGTTTTGTTCAATATCTTCATTAATGATCTGGAGGATGGTGTGGATTGCACCCTCAGCAAGTTTGCAGATGACATTAAACTGGGAGGAGAGGTAGATACGCTGGAGGGGAGGGATAGGATACAGAGGGACCTAGACAAATTAGAGGATTGGGCTAAAGGAAATCTGATGAAGTTCAACAAGGACAAGTGCAGAGTCCTGCACTCAGGATGGAAGAATCCCATGCACCGCTACAGACTAGGGACCGAATGGCTAGGCAGCAGTTCTGCAGAAAAGGACCTAGGGGTGACAGTGGACGAGAAGCTGGATATGAGTCAACAGTGTGCCCTTGTTGCCAAGAAGGCCAATGACATTTTGGGCTGTATAACTAGGGGCATTGCCAGCAGATCGAGGGACGTGATCGTTCCCCTCTATTCGACATCGGTGAGGCCTCGTCTGGAGTACCGTGTCCAATTTTGGGCCCCATACTACAAGAAGGATGTGGAAAAATTGGAAAGTGTCCAGCGGAGGGCAACAAAAATGATTAGGGGACTGGAACACATGACTTATGAGGAGAGGCTGAGGGAACTGGGGATGTTTAGTCTTCAGAAGAGAAGAAGGAGGGGGGATTTGATAGCTGCTTTCAACTACCTGAAAGGGGGTTCCAAAGAGGATGGATCTAGCTGTTCTCAGTGGTAGCGGATGACAGGACAAGGAGTAATGGTCTCAAGTTGCAGTGGGGGAGGTTTAGGTTGGATATTAGGAAAAACTTTTTCACTAGGAAGGTGGTGAAACACTGGAATGCGTTACCTAGGGAGGTGGTGGAATCTCCTTCCTTAGAAGTTTTTAAGGTCAGGCTTGACAAAGCCCTGGCTGGGATGATTTAGTTGGGGATTGGCCCTGCTTTGAGCAGGGGGTTGGACTAGATGACCTCCTGAGGTCCCTTCCAACCCTGATATTCTATGATTCTATGATCTTTCCCTCCCAGAAAACTGGAAAAAACAGCATCTCTAGTTGGTTCCCAATCCCCTTGGGAGGGGCCCCGCTGCAAGGAGGAGCTCCCAGCCATCTTCAGGGACACTAATGAGGAACCAAGGAAGGAGCAGGACCTCCCCCCACCCCAGCCTCTGCTCTGGGAGGGAAGGTCCATGGCTGCTGATTCTGCATCCTCCACCCTTCTCATGCCCTGCCCAGATGTGGGGTTACGCCAAGCCCCTGGGCATAATGTGCTGTGCCAGAGCGTCAATACCACCTCCCAGCCAGTACCTTTGCCAGTTTCCTGGCTGCTGCTCTCCTCTGCAGCGCTGTCGGTCTGCATGTCCTTCTCACAGGGGTGGTGGGCCTGCAGAATCCCCCTGGCGGAGGGGCCGTGTCTGTCCAGCACATCCCGTGGGTAAGCCAACTTCCGGCGCAGGACTGTGATCTCCTTCTTGATCATCTTGGCACGGCGGGAGCGCCCGATGCTCTGCTTCCCAGCATTGACCTCATCCAAGTGCTCCAGCAAGATCTTAAGCTGCTCCTCCAAGGGCAGGTGTTTCTGGTTCTCTGACAGCAACAGCCGCACCTCCTCTGTGGGCACAAAGAGGGGCAGATAGGTGAGAGAAGCCAGGTAGGTCTTTGGAATTCCCTTCCTCCTGGACAGGGGACATGGCAATCCAGAGGGGATTAACCCACGGGCACTGAACAGTCACCTGAAGGGGCCCAAGAGATGAGCTCCTTGGGAATGGAGGAGCCGAACAGGCTTAGCCTCAGAAATGCACAGAGAATAATCCACATCATGCTGAATGGGCCAAGGGACTGGCAAGAATAAGACAGGGGTTTGCAACTGGATAAAGCAGCACAAGAATCAATTCATTCGGGGGTGTCCTGGAACAGGGAGAGAAGGGTCGTTCCCCCACCACCACCCCCAGCTCTGGGGAGACCCCACTTCCTGGGCCCTGTGCTCAGCTCCAGGCCCCTCAATTCCTCCAGCAGCCCAGACTGCAGGGACAGGGCCAGCCCTGCGGGTGGGTGGTCCAGGCGGTGGCCCAGGGCGGCCCACCAAAGGGGGTGCCGTGCAGGGTTTGCCCAATTCCTACCTGACCTGCTGAGAGCTAGCTGGGCTAACAGAGGCAGCAGACAGGAAGGTGAAGCAGCTCTGGAGAGGGGGGGAGGGACCCGAGCTTCAGGGGGTAGCTGGACGAAAAGCTGAGCGAGAGAACTCCTCCAGAGCCGGGGTGACCATCCTCCCCCAGGCCCCACTGCTCCTGTCCCCCCCTCCCATTCCTCCCCAGAGCTCCTGGTCACTCTGGACTGGGCATATCCTCCTGTCTGCTGTGTGCGGGGGACTGATATCAGGGTGTTCCCCCTCCCCACACCTGTGTACCTGGTCTCTACTGACCTGGGATGATGGGACGGGGGAATCGGTGTGATCTGCTGCCTCTATGGGTCCCAGTAGCAGCTGCTTGGGTCTGAACAGACCTTCAGGCACCTGACCCTGAGTGCTTTCTTAAAGAGATAGCGTGCTCGCCATGCAATCAGCACACACATGGTCTTTCACACACTCCCCTCAACACATACACCTCACAGCACAGTCCTGATATCAGGAGCTGCTGCTCTTTTGCCCTTTCCTTACACAGCCTGCAGGGAAAGTGACCTGGATGCAGGGAGCCCGGATGTCGCTCCTTGCTCCCCCCACACAGCTCCTGTCACTGCATCCAGATCAGTTTTCCCATGTGGGGGCAGAAGGGGGATGCAGAGGCTAGGGGCACAGGAGGGGGGCAGAGGTTGAGGTGAAGAGGGCACAGTGCAGGGGTTAGGGGTTCAGGAGGGGAGTGCAGGGGTTGGGGTCAAGGGGGCACAGTGCAGGGATTAGGGGCACAGGAGGGGCCAGGGGTTGGGATGAAGGGGACACAGTGCAGGGGTTGGGGTGAAGGGAGGGTGGGGAGCCCATGGGGGCCAAGGGCAATGGGGGGGACCCACAGGGACCAGGGTCACCAAAATGCAAGTTCACCCAGGGTGCCATGTTCCCTAAGGCCGGCCCTGTGCAGGGGCGTGGGGATGGCCCTGATAAGGGCAGTGCCCTCCATTCTGCACCCTCACTGCTCTGCTGGAGGGAGCTGAGAGGGGAGCAGTGACTGAAGGGAAGAGTCTGGCTCGGAGGCACACAACAGCAGCTTGCCAGAGGCCCCTGCATGGCACAATATGCACGACGTCACCCTCGAATCCTTAGCACAAGACCACAAAAACCAGATTCTCTTGTTGCAGGCTGACCCTGCGCACCAACAGCACCATGGGGCAAGCCAGGAAGCCCGTCTCCATCTGGGCAAGCGTGTCACAGCTGCCAACCAGCAAAATGCACCTGACCCTTGGGGTCCAGAACTGACCTGGGACTGGCCCTGTCTCTTTGGGGAAAGGGCATGTGGGCTGGCTAGGAGACATAAGAGGATGTGGCAGAGACTGCGGGGGGAGGATGGGGGCACTAGATTATGCGCTGAGGAGGGGGGACAATCTTGCCCTGGCCTCCAATGATCTAACAGAAATTCTCAGCTGTGACTTCCACGGGTGACCCTCCTGCATGCAGCCTTTGCACCCTCGGACGGGGTGTCAGTACCCACCCTCCTCCGTGTCTCGGTGCAGCGCTTCGTCCACAGGGATGCAGTGTGGAAAGTGCATGCCTGTCTCAAAATCAATGCCCATCTTCTCCGCTTGCCGGCGAGCCTGGCGCAGCACAGCTCCCCCCTGCTCTCGCAGCCGGACAGCTGCACGGTAAAAGATTGTGTCCTTGGCATTGTATTTCAAGCAATTGCTGACAATCAGGTTGAAATCTTCCTCAAAGTCATCAAAGTTCAGGTAACGATAGGCCTCCAGGTTCTGCTTCATGGTATAGAAATCCATTGGCTTCTTGATGTGATCTAGATAGTCTGGGACCTGCACAGGGAGAACAGTCAGATCTGAGCCTGGAAGTCATACCTCAGAACTACCTGCTCCAAGAAAACAGCTGTTAGAAGAATCCAGTCCTGGTGCTTTGCCCCAAATGGCGTTGCATACCCTGCAAACACTGCCCGCTCTGTGTAGACACAGGGAACGGCAATACCCCGGCATGACCAGACTGGGGCTAGACAAGCGGCCCTGCATGCTGCAGCCCAACCCAATGCTGGGAGTAATACAATTAGAGGTATTTCAGAGGTGCCATTGCACACCGCACAGCCCTAGCCCTCTCCTCCAGCCGGTGGCAAGCAGGAATCCGGCCCCGGCTCTGGAATTCCCCAGGGCATGGCAGAGGCTTGCTTTAATTCCAGATGGGTTGGAGGGGGTGGAATTTCATAGCCCAGTTACACAGGGCTCCAAGACATACAAACACACAGAAAATTGGCAAGAATGGGGCAGCGGGTGCAGGCAGGCACAGTGCAACCCTCTCCCGAGCCCCTGGCAGGACAAGGCCGAGAATGGCAGAGCTGACAGACTCCGACAGTGTTTTCTGCTGCACCCGCTCGGGAGAAGCCTGAGACCAAACTCATTTCATGTCTATGCCTAGACAGAGTGCTTCCAAGGGAACGGATGGGAGCGTGCTGAGGGTCCCACTGCACCTTGCCTTTCCAAGCAAGGAGACCCGCTTGCCTGGCCTGGCTTGGCCCACCGTGCACACAGAGAGACAGTTGACACACAAGAGGAAGACGGACCATTAATCTCTCTGCCAGTCCCTGCTCGATGCTACAGTCACAGCTGTGCTCAGCTCAGCTGCCCATGTCCCCACTTAGCTAACTGCCCCGGGCTGCCCGCTAGCTGTCTGGAGAGCACCATTTGCTGCCCTTGGCATGGGCAGACGGGGTTGAGTTCGAGCGAAGTAGAAATCTGGGGGGAGGGGGTTCTTACTTCGTAGATTTCTGTTACCTCAGACAGAGGGACCGGCTCGCTGAAGATGTTGCCCGTATCCTTCTCCTGGAGCTGCTCGAGAGTCCTGCGGAGGAGGATGAGGAAGGGGGTCAGCTGCATCTCCAGCGCCACCTGCTGGATTTTAATCTGAAACACAAGAACAGGGCGGGACTGAGCCTTTTGCCTCCTTGACCATGCTACAGCCAGCCAGGACAGCTACTGCCCTTGGGACGCAGACAAGGCTCACAGGGCGAGATCTGGACTTCAGAGAGATCCGCTTTGTAGCAAAGAGGAGCCATTTCCCAGCTGCTTCAAGAGGCCAGCCTCCCCGCGTGCTGGCTGCAGGCGGGGTACTCTGACTGGAGAAACAGGCTCTGACTCAGCCTGTCGATGCCAGTGAAAAGCAGAGATGCAGGGACTGCACCTGCACTTCCCAAAGCCCCACCCCCGTTCAGACCCTGCTGGGGCAGGGCACCGTGTGGGCACAGACAGGAGAACCAGCCAGTACCCACAGGGGGATCCTGCGCTCCTCTCCCTCCCCACACTCTATGGGCTCGCCCCACAGCTCCTGCAGGATGGGCCTGTGCGGTCACCCCCAAGCTCCCGGGAGGGACACACAATGGTTACCGTCTCTCTCTTGAGCTTCTCCCGTTTGCGTATCAGCTCCACCAGCAGGCGCGCACGCTCTAGGTCATGGCGAAGGCGCTGCCATGATTTCAGCTGCTCCTTCAGGGCCCAATTCTTATCCTCTGTCTCCCTCTGCAGGAACATCAGAGACCATGAGATGGAGGGAAGCAGCTCCCTGTGGCAGTGTGCGGGCACTCTTTCCCCCGTGAAGAGGGAGGGGCCTGACCTATCTTTATTTTAAAAAACCTGCCTACATTTTCAGAAGTGACTTGTGATTCTGGGTGCCCGGCACACCCAAAAATGGGTTGATTTCCAGCCAGTGCCAAGCCCCTGCGGTGTCTCCAGTTGGGCAGTCGCTTCTGAAAATGCAGGCTCCTCGTCCCTGAGGTTAGAGAGACCCTTCCCAGCACTGACCCCGCGCAGCACGGCCTGCCAAGTATGCAGATAGAAAAGCTGGCGTCAGCTGCTCAGAGCTCTGCTAAAGGACAGCGGAGCAAAGCTGGTAACACTCCGGCCAGTTTCGCTGCTGGGGCAGCAGGGAAATGGTGAATTTCACTCTGCTGGGGATAGCTAGGGGCAGGCAGTGGAGCTGCTCTCTGGGAGCAGCCCACAAACCTGAGAAGGAGCAGAGTAGGGGAGACCTCTGCCCCATCCCAGCACCCAGGGTGCCGGAGAAGAGGTAGGGTAAGAGACGCCCACGAGCCAGGAGGCTCTAAAGTGGTGAGCAGGGAGCAGAAACCCCCTGCTCCTTTCCAGAAACCAGAGGCACCCACTAGCGACAGACTGACGCAGATGGTAGGAACAAGAAGGGCCCAGAGCCAGAACTCTGGTAGGACCCCTGCATCAGGAATGGGGGACTGTGTTTTTCCTCAGGACACTGCCATGGACCTCACTAGTAGGTCCCCCACTCTCAGCTGGCCTCTGGCTAGCACTCTCTAGTAGGTTTTTCCAACCCCTGCCAGCTGGAGATGGGCAGGAGAGACCAAGCCAGCAAGACACACTCTTTGCATCCCTCCCCACGGTGAGCTTTGGAAGGTCATTGCCTGGCAAGTCTAGGATGCTGAACAGAGTAGAGAAAGGGGAAGCAGCTGTGGTGCGGAGCTGGGACTGCCCTTTCCTCCCAAGGACAGGTCGGGCCATTCTCCGGCATGGCTCTGAAATTGCAGGCATCACGTACAGGAAATGCTTCGGCCCCAAGGCCCTGGGATGCACAAAGCACACAGGGCATCAGTGCCCAGAGCCCACCCCGTACCTGGTCACAGTTCCTTTGTGACTGCAAGTGTGTCTGCAGCCGGCGCAGCAGAGGCACCCCATTGCGGGACTGTCTCTTCAGTGTCCAGTAGCTGTGAAGTCTCTGCATGAACTGGCTCTTCCTCGGGATGGTTAAACGGTTAGTGATCTTACTGAGCCTGGGGAGGAGAGGGAAAGCACGTACATGATCAGCCAAGTGAGCCCTGCCACTACCAAACCAGGCCCAGCAAGAGGGGCCTAGTCACACAAGCCAAACACCAGAGACCCAGCTCAGGGTTGGCTGGGGAGTTTCCTGCAAGGCAGCAGTCCAGCTGAGAAGGGCATGGGACAGACAGGCTTCTCTGCGGGACTGTGCTCCATGGCATTCTGGGGGACAGTTATCATCCTTCCTCCTGCACACCAGTCTGGCAGGCGGGGCTGGGAGCTCTGCACAGGGGTGTCGCAGACAGGATGGGCCTTCGCAGGCCTCTGTGAAAATTACAATTATTATGTGCACGGTCGTAGCGCCCACATCCTGGGTCTGGGCCCCGTTGCTGGGCGCTGCACACACAGCGAAGGTCCCTGCCCTGGAGGGCTCCCAACACACAATCCGTGTGCGTAAGAGGAGGAAAGGGGGGATCACGGGGCTACAGGGTTAGCACCAGGCCCAGCTGAGTGACAGGGCCCAGGGACTCCAGGGACATGGGTTTCTGTTGTCAGTCACCAGCTGAGGGGCCATCACTGGCCAGCCTCAGGGCCCTGTTTCTTGTGGGGCTCGCTGCAGGGCGGGGCTTGAGGAGGGCTGTGCAGGCAGCAGCCATGTGGCCTGGGACGTTGACCCAGCCATGGGGGCCTACAGGAAAATCTTAGTCCAGCAGTTCTCAAACACATAGTCTATGGGAGTCTGCCAGACACCTGGCGCTGACTCTCCTCAGTACTGCACATGTGTTCCCAGTGCTTATTTCCCACCTGGGCATCCATCAGGCTCATGACAGCAGTGGCTAAGGAGCTAGCAAGAGCCAGGTGCTGTACAAAGTCCAGCACAGAGCCACCCTGAAGAGCTTACGGTCTAACGAGACCAGAAAGACCCAGGGCGGGGGAAGGCGTCGAACGCCAGCTGAGTGACCAGTGTGGTGGCAGCAAACAGCATGCTAGGGCCATCACTTTTGGGGGGCGGTGTTAGAAGGAGATCAGCTAAATGGAAAGGAAAGGGAAAAGAGGGACAGAGGAGAAGAAGGGGAGAGTGAAGGGCCAGTGTGGCGTAAAGCTGAGGTGAAGAGACTGGGGAGGGTTGGCGCAAACAGACAATCCGCACAGTCCAGTCCTCTAGACACCCAGAGTCCCTGCTTTGGCTACTCCTGCAGCTCCGCAGCTGGAGCCTCTGGCTGACTCTGGTCTGTGGGGAGCTGGGGGCTGGGCAAGGGGTGGAAGGTGCCCCTAACAGACCCTCTGTTTAGATGTGATCCATTCTTCCCCGTGTGCCACATGCATTTCTGAGGGAGCAGGGGAGGGCAGCCCTGTTAGATACTTGTTGCCACAGTTTGCACAGTAATAGCCAGCATTTTCACACACAGTTTCTCAGAAACAGGAGGGCCCCAGGTCAGAGCAATCACTTCTCCATGTGCTCCACTGCGACATAGTGACAGCAGCAAGCACACACGCAGGCTGGCAGGGAGTCAAACAGGAGTCAAATCACCAAAAGGAGAGACTGCAGGCCCAGAATCAACCAGGAGAAAGGCAGTGAGCCAGCCTAGTCGGCAAAAGGCCACAACCCCAAGCCATCAGCTCAGGAACAGAGATCTCTCCCTGCACAATACACCACAGCACTGTCTCTGAGCAGTCTACACCCATGTGAACCAAACCCCACCACTTCTGCCTATCCATCCCCCAGCCAACAGGGACCCAACACAGCCTCAGAGATCTACTATCAGCCTGAAAGAGAGAGTTGGAGTCTAGCCACAGGATGTGCTCCAAGGAGGAAGTAGACTCAGTAAATATTCAGTCCTATCAGGCATCCAGCGTGCTAGGATTTCACATGGTCACTGTCCAGGCCCTAGTTCATCCCTTCTCCCCATATCACAACACAAGAACAAAGAGGCATTTAATTAAACGGAAGATGGCAGACCGCATGAACTGGCTCTTCCTCAGGATGGTTAAATGGTTAGTGATCTTACTGAGCCTGGGGAGGGAGGGAAAGCATGTACATGATCAGCCAAGTGAGCCCTGCCAAGCCCAGCAAGAGGTGCCTAGCCACACAAGCCAAACACCAGAGACCCAGCTCAGGGTTGGCTGGGGAGTTTCCTGCAAGGCAGCAGTCCAGCCGAGAAGGGCATGGGACAGACAGGCTTCTCTGCAGGACTGTGCTGCATGATATTCTGACCTCAAACCCAATAAGAGGAAACACTTTATTCACACAACATGTAGTTAGTCTGTGGAACTCTCTGTCACATGATCTCACTGAGGTCAAGAACTTCAAGGCTTAAGCCAGTTTCTAACTATTAGAGACCAGGATAAGGTCTAACAAGGAGGGGCAGATCATCCCTAGCGTGGGGTTCTCCTTCCTCTGAAGCTTCTGGGGCTGGTCATGGTCAGATACAGAAGACTGGATTAGATAGACCCTGGGTCTGATCCAGTCTGGCAATTGCTATCTCCTTGCAAAGCCCCACTGCTCTGCTGGTTACCAGCCCTTCATCCTCTTACCCAGCTCACTTAGCAAGGCCACTGTACAACTGGCATGCTCCCTGTCCTGCTTGGAGGGTAAACTGCAGGTCATGAGACAGCTAACAGGAGGTGAGAAACACCATGAGGACACCACAGATCCTGAGATTAGATGACCCTTGTGGTCCTGGCTAACCTTATGGGTCTGTGGAGCACAGGGGGTTTCCTAGTTCCCACAACTTCTAGTTGTGCTCCAGAGGAGAGCAGGTACCACTACAGGCTGGGAGACGGGGCTGGTTAACAGCCAGCAGAAAGCATAAAGTTAGTGCCTTTCCTGGGACCCTCACATGGTATCCCAGCAGCCAGCTCCATTCTGCACAGACTTCTTCAGCAGGATGGCCTTGGCCCTAACAAAGAGCTGAAAGAGCAGTAGGGCCAAGGGGAGAAATACAAGTCAGATAAATTAACAGTACCCCCTTTCTTCTACAATGGTTTGTTCCAAAGTCCCTGAGGTTAACATAACAGGAAGGGAACCCTGGGAACCCCCAGCTGCTTCCTGCTGTTAGACTAAGAGAAGCCCCCTCCTGCTCCTGCCCCAGCCACACAGAGGAGAAGAGGTCAACTTGGACGGAGGAAACTGGCAGCAAGCCCCGGAGTCACACTGCTTGCCAGATCCACCAGCAAAGCCACCGAGCACCGCGAACACGGAACGAAATAAACAGAGCTTGGAGGGGCTAATGACAGGGACACAGACTGTCTGGACAGGCGGGCCGTACCTGTGGGGGGCACGCAGGGCCCCGAGGCAAGGGGCCATACTGGGGGGAGGACAGGGGACGCAGGACCCCAAGGCAAGGGGCTGTCTGGACAGAGGGGAGAGTGCTGGGAGCCGTACCTGTGGGGGGCATGCAGGGCCCCAAGGCAAGGGGCCATACTGGGGGGGGGCCCAGGACCCCGAGGCAAGGGGCTGTCTGGACAGAGGGCAGAGTGCTGGGAGCCATACCTGTGAGGTGGGATGCAGGGCCCCAAGGCAAGGGGCCGTACTGGGGGGGGCCCAAGACCCCGAGGGAAGGGGCTGTCTGGACAGAGGGCAGAGTGCTGGGAGCTGTACCTGTGAGGTGGGATGCAGGGCCCCAAGGCAAGGGGCCGTACGTGGGGGGGCCCAAGACCCTGAGGCAAGGGGCTGTCTGGACAGAGGGCAGAGTGCTGGGAGCCGTACCTGTGGGGCGGGATGCAGGGCCCCAAGGCAAGGGGCCGTACTGGGGGGCCCAGGACCCCGAGGCAAGGGGCTGTCTGGACAGAGGGCAGAGTGCTGGGAGCTGTACCTGTGAGGTGGGATGCAGGGCCCCAAGGCAAGGGGCCGTACTGGGGGGGGCCCAGGACCCCGAGGCAAGGGGCTGTCTGGACAGAGGGCAGAGTGCTAGGAGCCGTACCTGTGGGGTGGGATGCAGGGCCCCAAGGCAAGGGGCCGTACGTGGGGGGGCCCAGGACCCCGAGGCAAGGGGCTGTCTGGACAGAGGGCAGAGTGCGGGGAGCCGTACCTGTGAGGTGGGATGCAGGGCCCCAAGGCAAGGGGCCGTACCTGTGGGAGGCACGCAGGGCCCAGAGGCAAGGGGCTGTCTGGACAGAGGGCAGAGTGCTGGGAGCTGTACCTGTGAGGTGGGATGCAGGGCCCCAAGGCAAGGGGCCGTACTGGGGGGGGGCCCAGGACCCCGAGGCAAGGGGCTGTCTGGACAGAGGGCAGAGTGCTGGGAGCTGTACCTGTGGGGTGGGATGCAGGGCACTGACACCACAGGTGCTGCCGCTCGCTTTTCTGCCAGGATCTTCCTTGCCTTCTTCATTTTGATTCTGGATTTGGCCTTTGCCTTCTTCACCTTCTCTGAGCTCCAGCCTTTGCCCTCCTCCTCCTCCTCCTCGTCCTCCTCCTCCCCTTCGCTGTGGGAGAGGGCAGGCAGCCTGCGCACAGAGCCGGGTGGCGTGTGGATGTCACAGTAGGCAGTTTTGCGTACACTGAAGGAGGTGCCGTTTGCTCCCGTCTCCCGGACGGGCTCCATTTTCATGTAGAGTCCAGCCTGCTGGGCACAGGTGACATGGAAGGCAGTGTAGCAGTTGGCTTTATGGCACTGGATGCAAGCCCCAGAGCCACGCTGCTTGCAGATGTAGCAGGTCAGCTTCCACCGGGCAGGTGGGATGTGTTCAATGCTGTCTATGGGCTCCAGGAACACAGTGTTGGCAAAGCAAACCTCTGGGATCCAGAGGGCACAGACCACATGTGCCCAGCGCCCATCATCTGTCTGCTTGAAAGCACCACCCTTGTTCGGGCACAGAGCACAGTCCACTGCCCTGGAGGGGGACTGGAGACACCTTCTGCAGAGCCACTGGCCCTCGGGGATGTAGGGCACCCCATAGCACTCCTGATGGACAGCCAGGTTGCACATGTCACAGAAGAGGATGACATTGCTGTTCTGACACTCTCCATCATTGCAGATGCAGCAGACTGCATCCTCATCAACCAGGGCATTGGGGTCCCCCTTGTTGTGACTCTCAAAGTAGGACTCCTTCTCCAGCCGGTCCATTAAGTACTCAAAGATCTCCTGGGGAATGGGACTCACACCCTCTGTCTTCCGTCGGTCATTCATGATATCCAGCCAGATATAATCTTCCTCGTCCATGTCATACTCCACCTCCTCATCCAGCTCCTCTGCTGACTTTTCAATGTACCTGAGAGGCACATAGAGAGGGAATGAGTGACTGGGAGGGACCAAGAGCTAGTCCAGCCTAACCTTCCAAAGGGACGAGAGGGGGAGATTTTACCACCAGGGCCACAAAGCAGCAATGAGCCAGAAAGAAAAAGGAAGGGGAAGGAACCCACTGAAATGAGAGTTGTTGCCGCACGCCCCTTTTCTCAGTTACTGAGCAGAACTGCAGTATGCTGGTGCGGCCAGCACAACACAGCAAGCACACTGCACCAAACAATGCTCCTGCTTGGCAACTGATGAAGCTTGGGGTGTCTCACGAAGACAAGGCAATCAAACGGAACATGGTAAAAACCCCCAAGCAAGTTCCCATGTGTTCCGGGGCCATTTGACCTAACAATGCTGAATTCTGTGGAGAGAAGGCATAGAGCACAGTTTGGGTTTGTCATGAAAAGGGACCGAATACTCTCTTTCCCTCCCAATTGGGGGATTTGGTTTTTGGAGGAAGGGCTTGACCTTCTGGTTTCCTATTCCAGCAGCTAAGGGCAGCACTGACCTCGCCATTATCCTCACCCCCTCCCAAACAGCCACCCCGATGAGGCACAGGACTTGGAGATCTCTAGTACAGGGATCAGAAATTCAATAACGCTGGCCTCACATTCCAGAGACAGAACAGCAAAGTTCAGCTAAATGGTCCCCATTAGTCTGCAGACAAGTGGGGTAGTTCAGCTATTCTCATGGGCTGGCTGCCACATCAAGTCCCACTTGGAATCTCTTCTTCACGCACATAAGAGGAGAAACTTGTATTGTGTTTTAAACACTTACATTCTGGAGCAAATTCTGCAGCCAGTTACACGGAGCAGAACAGTGGAAGACACAGGGTACGTCTACACTGCGGCAACACACAGCAGCTGGCCTGGGTCATCTGACTCGGGCTGTGAGACAGTAAAATTGCAGTGTAGACCTTTGGCTTGGGCAGGAGCTAGGCCTCTGAGACCTGCAAGGGGGGAGGGTCCCAAAGCCTGAACGTTTACACTGCAATTTGCTAGCCCCCAGTCCAAGTCCGGTGACATGGCCCAGTCACGGGTATTTTACTGAAGTGCCGACGTACTCTCAGGAACCATCAGGCTCCCGTTCCTCCACCTGCTATGGGACTGTACCAGTGAGAAGGGATTTGATAACAAGAGAGGTTTTGGCAGCCAGACAAGAAGTGGGAACCGAGTCTCCAGCTTACAGACCCCAGTCCAGGGCTAACGGAACACCACAAAGGGGAGCAAAAGAAAAAGTCCCTGGAGCCTGAAACAACAGTGCAGCAGGATCTGTAGGATTCGCCTCCCCAGACAGGCACCAGAGAGGCCCAGAGAAGGATCAGACAAGTACCATCTACACAGCGCCTGGACAAAGTACTAGTAAATAGAATATGGGGAACAATCCTGCCCCAGCCCCTGGGGGACAGCTTAGATGAAACCTAGCAGGGAGTCCCCCCGCCCTCCAACATGCAGATGGTACCTGTAGTAAGAAGTGGGGCGAGGTGGTGCATCAGGGGTGTCCTGCTCCAGCTCCCGGTACACCACCTCTGGGAGCTTGGGGGTGGTGCCTGCAGAGGCACTGTGGTGATGGTGGTGGTTGGAATCCTTGCGCTTCTCCTTGTTCTTGTGCTTGCCAGCTTTAGGGGTGGTGGCCGGGGTCTCGGTGTTCTCCTTGTTGCTCCCATTCTCCGGCAGCTCCTCAGGAGCCTCCTCATCCTCTGACACTACATCCAGGTTGTCAAAGATGCTGATGCGGTGCACGCGTCCGTGCAAGTCCACTTCCACCATGCGCTGGGCCTGGGCGTAGGTCATCACTTCACGGCCCGGTGACTGCGAGGTCTCCGAAGCGCTGGGGGACTGCTTGTTGGCGGCGCGGGCCTGGCGCCCCTTCTTCTTGTGTTTGCGGATGGGAGTATGCTGGGGTGGAGGGGGGTTGTCATGGTCATAGTGGTAAAGATGGTACTCGATGCCGCTGTAGCTCTTGTAGATCTTGCGGCAGGTGCCCACGGGGCACTCGTAGGGGGGCTTGGTTGCCCGCAGATTGTGGCAGAATGTCTTCACGTCAAAGTCCACCCCCATGGCGTCACCTCTACAAGGGAGAGGGGTGCGAGACAGGCATGGGGTGCTGTCACGTGCCCTCGCCCCCCAGCGCTCTCACTACCCGCCCTGCCCCCTCCCTCATCCCCTGCGGGCTCGCCCCCGGTGCCCCCCGCCACTCTCCCGCCCCCCGGTGCCCCCCACGCCCCGGGCTCGTCCCCCGCCCCACGGTGCCCCCCCGCGCCCCCCGGGCTCGCCCCCCCCGCCCCGGGCTCGCCCCCCACGCCCCGGGCTCGTCCCCCACGCCCCGGGCTCGTCCCCCGCCCCACGGTGCCCCCCCCGCCCCGGGCTCGCCCCCCCCCCGCCCCACGGGCTCGCCCCCCCCCGCCCCACGGGCTCGCCCCCCGGTGTCCCCGCCCCGGGGCTCCCGCGCGGGGCAGCGGCCTGGGACGCACCGGCCGCCCGGAGGCCGCGCTCAGCGGCGGAGCCCGGTCGCGGCGGGCGGGGGCGGCGGGGCCATGGCGGCGGCGGGGCCGGGCCGGGCCCGGAACAATGGAGGCTCCGGCGGCTCCTGGCGCGGGGCGGCCCCGCTGGGTAAAGCGCCTCGCGGCCCTTAGCAACCGCACTTTCGCCACGGCCGGGCGGGACAGCGGGCGGGCCGGGCGAGGCCGCGCCGGGCCGGGCGGGACAGCGGGGCCGGGCCTGGCTGGCGGGCCGGGGCGGGCCGCGCCCTACAGCGCCCCCCGGAGCCGGGCCGCGCCGGGCCGGGCGAGGCGAATCTGCGGCCGGGAATCACTGGCGGCTCCGGCCCAGCCAATGAGCGCGGGGGGCGCCGGACGCCTGGGTTCTCTCGCTGCTGGCGGTTCGAGGAGCAGGCCCCGCCCCCCCCGCGGCCAGCTCGGGATAGGCCCCGCTGGGGGGGGTCGGCGGGGGGCTGTGGGGGATGCAGGGAGGGCTGTGGGGGGTCGGAAGGGGGGATGGGGGGCTGTGGGGGATGGGGAGGAGAATGCAGGGAGGGCTGTGGGGGGTCGGCGGGGGGCTGTGGGGGATGGGGAGGGGAATGCAGGGAGGGCTGTGGGGGGTCGGCAGGGGGGATGGGGGGCTGTGGGGGGTCGGCGGGGGGCTGTGGGTAATGCAGGGAGGGCTGTGGGGGGTCGGCAGGGGGGATGGGGGGCTGTGGGGGATGGGGAGGGGAATGCAGGGAGGGCTGTGGGGGGTCGGATGGGGGGCTGTGGGGGATGCAGGGAGGGCTGTGGGGGTCGGCGGGGGGGATGGGGAGGGGAATGCAGGGAGGGCTGTGGGGGGTCGGAAGGGGGGATGGGGGGCTGTGGGGGATGGGGAGGAGAATGCAGGGAGGGCTGTGGGGGGTCGGCGGGGGGCTGTGGGGGATGGGGAGGGGAATGCAGGGAGGGCTGTGGGGGGTCGGCAGGGGGGATGGGGGGCTGTGGGGGGTCGGCGGGGGGCTGTGGGTAATGCAGGGAGGGCTGTGGGGGGTCGGAAGGGGGGATGGGGGGCTGTGGGGGATGGGGAGGGGAATGCAGGGAGGGCTGTGGGGGGTCGGAAGGGGGGATGGGGGGCTGTGGGGGATGGGGAGGAGAATGCAGGGAGGGCTGTGGGGGGTCGGCGGGGGGCTGTGGGGGATGGGGAGGGGAATGCAGGGAGGGCTGTGGGGGGTCGGCAGGGGGGATGGGGGGCTGTGGGGGGTCGGCGGGGGGCTGTGGGTAATGCAGGGAGGGCTGTGGGGGGTCGGAAGGGGGGATGGGGGGCTGTGGGGGATGGGGAGGAGAATGCAGGGAGGGCTGTGGGGGGTCGGCAGGGGGGATGGGGGGCTGTGGGGGATGCAGGGAGGGCTGTGGGGGTCGGCGGGGGGGATGGGGGGGGGAATGCAGGGAGGGCTGTGGGGGGTCGGAAGGGGGGATGGGGGGCTGTGGGGGATGGGGAGGAGAATGCAGGGAGGGCTGTGGGGGGTCGGCGGGGGGCTGTGGGGGATGGGGAGGGGAATGCAGGGAGGGCTGTGGGGGTCGGCAGGGGGGATGGGGGTCTGTGGGGGGCTGTGGGGAATGCAGGGAGGGCTGTGGGGGGTCGGAAGGGGGGATGGGGGGCTGTGGGGGATGGGGAGGAGAATGCAGGGAGGGCTGTGGGGGGTCGGCGGGGGGCTGTGGGGGATGGGGAGGGGAATGCAGGGAGGGCTGTGGGGGGTCGGCAGGGGGGATGGGGGGCTGTGGGGGGTCGGCGGGGGGCTGTGGGTAATGCAGGGAGGGCTGTGGGGGGTCGGAAGGGGGGATGGGGGGCTGTGGGGGATGGGGAGGGGAATGCAGGGAGGGCTGTGGGGGGTCGGAAGGGGGGATGGGGGGCTGTGGGGGATGGGGAGGAGAATGCAGGGAGGGATGGGGGGGGTCGGCAGGGGGGATGGGGGGCTGTGGGGGATGCAGGGAGGGCTGTGGGGGTCGGCGGGGGGGATGGGGAGGGGAATGCAGGGAGGGCTGTGGGGGGTCGGAAGGGGGGATGGGGGGCTGTGGGGGATGGGGAGGAGAATGCAGGGAGGGCTGTGGGGGGTCGGCGGGGGGCTGTGGGGGATGGGGAGGGGAATGCAGGGAGGGCTGTGGGGGTCGGCAGGGGGGATGGGGGTCTGTGGGGGGCTGTGGGGAATGCAGGGAGGGCTGTGGGGGGTCGGAAGGGGGGATGGGGGGCTGTGGGGGATGGGGAGGGGAATGCAGGGAGGGCTGTGGGGGGTCGGAAGGGGGGATGGGGGGCTGTGGGGGATGGGGAGGAGAATGCAGGGAGGGCTGTGGGGGGTCGGCAGGGGGGATGGGGGGCTGTGGGGGGGTCGGCGGGGGGCTGTGGGGAATGCAGGGAGGGCTGTGGGGGTTGGCAGGGGGGATGGGGAGGAGAATGCAGGGAGGGCTGTGGGGGGTCGGCGGGGGGGATGGGGGGGTTGTGGGGGTTGTGGGGGGTTGGTAGGGGAATGCTGTGGGGGGATGGTAGGGGTGCCATGAAAAATGCATTTTGGGGCCGCTTTGCTGGTAGGTTTCTCCTGAAATGGGCCATGGTGGGTGGAGCCCCGTGGGGAGCAGGCCTGCCCTGTGCTGGGCCGGGCCTGCCCACCCCTGGGGCCGGGTAGGTGATGTTGTTGCTCCTGGAACCTGTGTGCTCCTCTCTGCCAGTCGCTTTGCCTGGTTATTCTGGGCTGGGCCTGGTGCCTGGGCTGGGGACAGGAAATGCCCCATGTGACACCCGCCTGACCCTGTTCTTCATTGATTCCAAGGCCAGAAGGGTTCCTGGTGATCCCCGAGTCTGACCCCTGTGTAACACAGGCCAGAGACCTGCCCCCCTCCGTAACCCCGAGAGCAGAGCTGTTAGAAAACAGCCACTCCTGGTTTAAACCCTGTGGGGCATGGAGAATCACCAGGCCCCAGGGAAGTTGTTAGAAGGATTAATTACTCCTCCTCTCAAACCAGGGGGTGTGGAATGATCCAGACCTAATGCAGGAGTTTCCACACCGAGTCCCCCCCCCCCCAAAAAAAACGAACCCCCTCCCAATGGCCCTGGCCCTGGGAATTGAGTGCAAGAGGCAGTGGGTGGAGCCCTCCACTGAGATTCCTGGCTCTGCTGCTGGGTGGCCTTGGGCAAGTCCCTGCCCCTCCCACCCCCTGTCTATCTAGATGCTGAGCTCTTCGGAGCCAAGCTTGACTATCAATGTTCATCTTGTGATGCTTTCTGGTGGGGTGGGGGTCTGTCCCACGCCCGGCACAGTGGGGCCCTGATCTCTGCTGGGCGGGCAGGATGCTGTACAGGTCTGGTTTGCACTGTGGGGCCCTGATCTTGGGGGGTGGGGGTCTGTGCAGCAGGTGGTATAATGACGCCTGAGTTCTGTCAGGGGGAGGGGAGGCTGGGGGCTGTGCAGAGCCCGGCACAGTGGGGCCTGATCTCAGGCATAGCCATAACATGAAATGCATTCAAGGCTTAGCAGAGAGGCAGGCCTGCTAGCAGCATGCTTCATCTATAATAGACTCCCCCGCCCCTCCAGCCCCCAGAGCTGTGAGGCACCCAGGAGTAAAGTCGTATCGGAGACCCTAAAGCCAGCAGCTCAAGCTCCGATTACGATGAGGAGCAGAGCAAGAACAGGCCTGTTCCTAGACTCTGGAGTTTGTCTACATCTGTGCAAAGGTGACCTGGGAGTTGGGGGAGAGGGGAGGATGGAGGTGGGCCCAGAGCAGCTCCCTCCATGCTGCAGTGCTAGAACCCACCCAGGGGATCAGTGCTTCCTGCAGGGCGCAGCTGGGCTCCAGGCGTCTGTGAAGGCAGGTGGTTCCGGATGCTCCCCACCTACAGTTGAGCAGTGAGATCTGGAGGGGCTGCTGCCACAGGCCTGGGCTGGTGCTGTCTTGGCCCTGAGTGCTCTGTGTCCCAGGACTGGCCATGATCTTTCAGGTGGGGTGAGCCTGCGTGGGTTCGCAGCATAGCTAACAGGTTGCTGGGCGTGCAGAGGTGCTTTGGCCACACATGCCCACGCTGGTGAACGGCCCTCAATGCTCGTTTAGAGAGAAGTTAACACAAGGGACATTGCTCTTGGCTGGCAGAAGTCTCACCAAGCTGTCCTGGTGACCAGGGACTGGCTAGGATGCAGCCTGCACTGACCTGCTACGGGTAGATCACTAAACCCTTTACTGCTAAACTACTTCCTTAGCTGTAGGCTGTGCCAGCCACATAATGCCTCATGGCACGGCAGCACACGAGCGCCCAGCACAGAACCCCCCAGGGGCAGCGGTGGTACTGTGTCGTGGCCCTTCCCTGCCCCCTACCGCACCATCACGGCATGCCCCGCCTGTCACCTGGGAGTGTTTGCACTAAAGTGTGTGTGGCGGGGGGGATGCGGCAGTCCCTTAACTGGGGCAGCTGCTTGGCCCATCCAGAGCAGGAGGGCAGGCCAGCTCCATAGCTGCCTGCCATGATCTGCCCTGAACAGAGCTGGGCTCCCCAGCAGGGACCACAGAGCCCAGCCGAGGCTGGCAGAGTTGCCCTGATTGATCGGAATAGGGACTGGCACCCACCCCCAAAAGCTGCAGGGTCTGTTTGAAGAAATGGCCTCGGCTAGGGTGTGCTCACAAATCATGGGCTGGCTCCCTGGCACGTGCCCAAGGCCCCATTAGCCCTGCCCCCAGCTTGTCCCTCTGCCCGGCTCAGGCTGAAGAGCCTGGGGCAGGGGGGTGTCTGGGGCTCGATTTGGCCAGTCCCTGGCAACCATTGAGCCAGGGATTTCCTGGGCGAGTGCTCGGCGTGAAGGAGCTGGTGGCCCAGTCGCCCTGTGCCCTCACCCACGGTCCCCAGGGGAGATGGTGGGTGGGAGCCCCAGACAGGTTTGGAGGGGGGCAACCCACTGGCCGAGCCGTGCAGCATGGAGCCTGCTGCCCATGATCAGCAGGTGCCTGAAGAACAGCAGCCCCTGCCCGCAGCTCCATGTGGCAGGGCCCTGGGACCAGGTGCAGGCAGCTCTCACACCCCACTGCCATCTCAGGCCCAGGCCTGGCTCTGCCGGGGACACTGCCATGGCCTGGGCAAGGACCCAGGAGGAAGCCCTGAGTCCCAGCTGGGGGCACTAGCCTGACGCTGCCGTGTCAGCAGGGAGCAGTGTGGGGGCTGGCAGGAGAACAAGCCTGCGGGGCCTGAGCCAAGGCTGCCCCGAGCCCCAGCACAACACAGGCACGGGGCACCAGGGCGCCTATAAAGCTTTATTGTTAGCGTCTGGACAGAGCAGGGCTCCGCGCCCCTTACTGGGCTGGGGGGCTGACGAGACACTGCTGAACACCTCTGACCTCACCGTGCTCCCAGGCCCCTGGGCTGCCTGCAGCTGGCAGGGAAGGGAGCCCAGCCACGGGAAGGGCCGTTCGTGGGGCAGCTGCCCTCCTGGCCGACGGAGGCGCAGTCCCAGCCCCGCGGGGCCGAGCCAGCCTCCGGGGGCTGCATCCAGGGGGCGACAGCCAGCCCGGCTCTGGTGGATGCATGCTGGAGGGGTGCGGTCTGTGTCTGGCTTGGGCAGCACACAGGAGGAGCTACTGTGGGTCGGTAGGGCGGGGCTTGATGTCGTGACTCTTCATGTAGGAGAGCAGCTGCTCGGGGATCTCGGCCAGCACATCCTTGGCCAGGCGCGCCATGCTCAGCACCTGGTTCCCGGAGCGATCCACGTAATCCCGGAACGGCACGAACTGCAACACGAGACAGGCAGTGCTGGGCCCCGAGCACCCCGCTGCAGCCAACAGGGGGGCAGTGCTGGGCCCCCCAAGCACCCTGCTGCAGCTACCAGCAAGGCAGTGCTGGGCCCCCAAGGGACAGGGCAGTGCAGGGCTCCCTCCCAGGGGACTGGCCTAGGGAGTGGGAGCTCCGGAGCCATGCCCTCAGTCCTGGGCCACGTTCTCAGGTAAGCGACATCACACCCTGGCTCGAGGGAGAGACAATACAGCAGGTGCCGCCCTCCTGCCCCATCCCCATCGCAGGCCAAGGGCACTGTGTGAGGGTCAGAGACGGGGGCTGCATGCATGCCGAGGGGCCCGAGGTCCTTCCCCAGCCCTTGTGCCCCTCTCTACTGTGCCGTCCTGAGGGCCATGCTGGGTCGGGGGCAGCCCAGGGGGTGCTGGGGGTGGGCACGAGTTACCTGCACGATGTCCCGCTCTGCATAGCGCCCCCTGGAGGAGACCCGCACGTCATCTCCATCCAGTTCTTCCATGGCTGGGGATGGGGACTCCAGTCAACATTTACAAGCTGTCACCATCGCATCCCCCCACCAGCCTCTCATGCCTCCCCCCCACACCCGTCCCCATGGGGCTGGGCTGGGCTACCCCAGTGCTGTGACGTGGGGGCGCTGCCTCCCCCACCTCCCCGGGTGCTCTGTGCATCTGGCCCTGCTGCCAGCTTTTCCTGCCCTCACAGCAGACACATAGTGCCCTCGGACTCTGACTCCCCCACCCCCGCAGCACCCCTGGACTCCAAACACCCTGCAGCACCCTCAGACTCTGACACCCCCACCGCCCTACAGCGCACTCGGACTCTGACACATCCCCCGCACAGCAACCTCAGACTCCGACACCCCCACCCCTGCAGCGCCCTCGGACTCCGACACCCCCCACACACCCCTGCAGTGCCCTCGGACTCCGACACCCCCCACACACCCCTGCAGTGCCCTCGGACTCCGACCCTCCACCCATCAGAGGAGACCTGCCCAGCTGAGCCAGTGCCCTGTGAGCAGCCTTGAGCCATGGCTAGCGCTGGATGCTGTGACGAAGTGGGACTGTTCTTAATGGTTCCTCTGAATAGTGTGGGGGTGCCTCAGTTTCCCCTATGCAGTTCTTAAGTATCTAGGTGGTGGGATAGGGGTGTATGATCCTTGCAGAGCCCTAGAGGGCAGGTGTGTGCAGGGGTCTGGACACAGAGAATGGCCGACACCCTGTTTCCTGGCAACTGGTGGCCTGGGCCCTTCCCCCCTGCAAGGTGAGAGCTAAAGGGTTGGAGAACAAAGGAATCAGGTGACCTTCTGGCCTGGAAAAGGGACAAAGCCCAGAGGAGGAGGAGGGGCTGGAAGGAGTTTCATTTTGGGGCTGGCTAGGACATGGAGTGAAGGGCAGACATGGTTGTCTAGCTCACTGCCCCCCAAAATGGACCCAGCTGAGGGGTCCTGTTCTCTGCACCTGCAAACTCTGTTTTAGACCATGTTCCTGTCGTCTAATAAACCTCTGTTTTAGTGGCTGGCTGAGAGTCACGTCTGACTGTGGAGTTGGGGGGCAGGACCCTCTGGCTTCCCCAAGACCCCGCCTGGGCGGACTCGCTGTGGGAAGCGCACGGAGGGGCAGAGGATGCTGAATTCTCCGAGGTCAGACCCAGGAAGGGGGAAGCCAGGTGAGCTGTGTGTCCTGCAGACAGGCTGCTCCCAGAGAGGAGACTGCCCCAGAGTCCTGCCTGGCTTCATGGGGAGCAGTTCCAGAGCATTGCCCGGGGACTCCGTAACAACTGGTGGCAGAGGTGGGATCTATTGCACTCTGTGGACTGCGCTTCCTGCAGTAAGTGACTGGGAAGCAGTAAAACGAAGGGGGATTGACGGGGACCAGGCGTGCTGAAGATTCAGAGAGAGACGGTTTCAGGGGGTGGTTAACTCCTGGGAGTGTGTGAGCAGCGAGAAGGACTTTTGCAGGAATAGGGTCCCCTGGGGGATTGCAGTGAGCAGTCCCAGGGGCGGAGGAGTCTGCAGCTCAACCCTGGCAAAGAGGTGGTGACCTCGAGAAGGGCACGCTAGGGGTTCTCCCTGGAGACCGTGGGAAGCTGAGAGCACACAGGCCTGTGAGTCCACAGCAACCTGGGAAGAGCGGAGTGATGGCCTGTCACCGTCTGCTGAAGAAGGACATTGTAACCCTGTGCAGAAAGAGAGGGTTGAGCATTGGAAAGTTCACCAAGGCACAGTTAATCGTGCAGCTGGAGGAGGATGACCGCTCTAAGGAACAGATTCCTGACCCCAACTGGGGCTATAGCAGGATCTGGGAGCAGCTGGAGTGGGAGCCAGGCACTCCCAAGACTCCTGTCCCCGACCCGACGAGGGTGTTCATGATCGGGTTTCCCATTGGGGGAATCAGAAACAGATGGGACTGGAGCTGAGTCTGAGAGAGCAAGAGGACTGTGAGAGACAGAAAGAGCTGCAGAAGCAGCAGCAGCATGAACTGGCGGTGGGGGGGCGGAGAGACCTAGGGGACCTCCCCGGGGTGAGTGGGGATAGACCCCGGGGGGCCAGTTCCGCAGGGAACCTCGAGACTAAATTGCTGCCCCTGGTTAAGGGGGGGTGCTGTGGATGCCCACCTCACTGCCTTTGAGAAGGCTGGAGATTTGAACCAAGGTGACCCTGCGGAAAAGCCCTGGTGTCTAGCTCCCTTGCTGGGTCCCAAGGTCATAGACTCTTATCAGCCAGATGGGTGGGGAGGTGGACAGGCTCCCACTCCTGACCCCAACCTATATGTCTGTGTGGAGTTTCCTTGGGCCAGGCCCCTCGGACCCTCAGTGGGAGCGTAAGGGGATGGTCAATGGGGAGACATTCCTGGGGTGGCAAGATCCTGGATCAGAGAGAACTGGTGTCAGGCCCTGGGTGGTGCAGTCTCAGATGCTGAGGGGCTGTGTGAGCTGTGTGAGGGTCCCAGGGATGAAGGCCCTCACCCTGCCTATGGCCCACATCCCTGTGCAGACACAGGAGGGGTCGGGCTGGCTGGCTGGCTGTTGGGGTGCTCCAGGATACCAGCTGCGAGACCCTGTTGTGGGGTGACTGTGTCTCTTTGGGACAGGATCCAGGCCTTGCTCCTGTAACTGCTGAGGGTTTTGAATTTGAATCCAGGGAACCAATCGGCAGAGAGGGAAATGGTCAGTGAAAATGCATATGACCTGGCTGGCAGCAGGGAGGAGCTGCTAGGCTCAGGATATCTGCCTGCCTGTAACCAGACCCCTGGGGCTGGGTGGGACAGAGAGATGCTCCCCGCCCCCTTGCACACCGGAGAGGGGGCTCACGCTGGCTCTGATGCAGTGAGGAAAGCAGCGAGCTCGCTGCCTGCCCCCACTGGGACAGCAAGGGCAGCGCTGAGCACAGTGGGAGCTGAGACCCCAGCTGGGGGCGGGGAGACACAGGGGGCAGGGGATCTGTGGGGAGTGGCAAGGTGGTGGGTAAGGAAAGTTTGGATGAGCCTAGGCAGCCTTGTGAGCTGATGGCTGTGTCTAGTCAGCAGGATGGGAAGGCAAGGAGAGTGGAAGATGAGTGTCCCTGAACCTTACCTGTTAGCTGGGTGGAGAATTGTGACAGTGAAGGAAATGTGTCTGTCAGGGGTATTGACTTGCCTATGGAGGGAGCTACCCTGATCTCCAAGCAGTTGTCTGTGACCAGCCTTGTGTGCTGGGACAAGGGGAGAGAGGTCCCAACCTGTGTGTCTGGTAAAGGAGAAAGTGTGTCCGGCTCTTCTTGGTCTGTGGAGCAGACAGCAGGGGCCTTTCAGCCTGTGATGGTTGAGGGTCGTGAAGTTGTCTCAGAGTTGGTTCTGGATTCAGCTAAAGCCCAGGAAGGGAATGGCCCTAAGTTTGTGTCTGCTCGGGAGAATGGCCCTGTAACTAGGTCGCATCCAGTTAGTGTCTATGTAAAATCCCAGAGACCAGACAATTCTGGTGCTTGTATTTTGCCTGTTGCTAGTGTGTGGCTGGGAAAGGGTGGAGCAACTCTGTCTAATCAGGGTGAGATCCTAGCCAGGGCACAAGGAGAGCAGGAAGGTGATGTGATTGTGTTACCTACTGAGGGTGTGGAAACCTGTAGCAAGAAGGAAAAGATTTCTGAGCTTGTGTGTGGCAAAGGGAAGGAGAATGCTTCTGACCTGTTATCTAGGAAGTCTATAAGTTTGCCTGAAAGGGGATTGTGTAGGAATCCACCGGATGGGCCAAAGGTAATTCTGGATGTAAGGGAGACCCAGAAAGAGTCTGTTGTTGCTCAGGAAAGTGTTCCTCTAGAGCAAGCCCTAGGTAAAGAGGGTAAGAGCAGAATTTCTGGGAGGGGTGAATTGTTGCATAGAAAAGTCCCAGGGAAAGGAATCCTCATGGAGTCTTTGCAAGCAGTTTACTGCAACTGAAGGGTGTGAAAGTGATTTAATCAAGAAAGTTTCAGTTCCTAACGGCCAGAAATTTTCTGTTGTGAATAGAAAAGGAGTACTTGTGGCACCTTAGAGACTAACCAATTTATTTGAGCATAAGCTTTCGTGAGCTACAGGACACGGCTGTTACTCTGAAATCTGTTGTGAATGGATCCACTGACTTTTCTGTTGAAAGACCCAGTGTGGATAGCTTTGAGAAGGTCTCAGATGGAGTGAAAGCTGTTAAGAAAGTTAAACAGTCCTATAACCAAGTGGCTGTGTTTGGCCAGCTTGTTGGGGAGAAGACCCAATCCCAGTTTGACCCCCTGGGACTTTGGGGTGGCCAAAGGGCACAGGCCACATAAACCTTCCCACATGCGGCCTGCGAGTGCTATCGACCACCCCCAACCTAAGGGAGGGCATGAAACTGGAAGGGCCTGGTGTAACTCCTACCAAGGAATGGGAGAGATGCTGGGGCATCCATGGGAATGTTGGTGGCTTCGAACTTCCCCAGGTCACCGGGTAAAGTGACCCCGCTCAGTTCGATCTCGAAGGGGAGAGAGATGTGACGAAGTGGGACTGTTCTTAATGTTTCCTCTGAATAGTGTGGGGGTGCCTCAGTTTCCCCTATGCAGTTCTTAAGTATCTAGGGGGTGGGATAAGGGTGTATGATCACTGCAGAGCCCTAGAGGGCAGGTGTGGGCAGGGGTCTGGACACAGAGGATGGCTGACACCCCGTTTCCTGGCAACTGATGGCCTGGCCCTTCCCCCCTGCAAAGTGAGAGCTAAAGGGTTGGAGAACAAAGGAGTCAGGTGACCTCCTGGCCCGGGGAAACGAACAAAGCCCAGAGGAGGAGGGGCTGGAGGGAGTTTTAGTTTGGGTCTGGCTGGAGACATGGAGTGAAGGGCAGATGTGGTTGTCTGGCTCACTGCCCCCCAAAATGGACCCAGCTGAGGGGTCCGGTTCTCTACACCTGCAAACTCTGTTTTAGACCATGTTCCTGTCGTCTAATAAACCTCTGTTTTACTGGCTGGCTGAGAGTCATGTCTGACTGCAGAGTTGGGGTGCAGGACCCTCTGGCTTCCCCAGGAGCCCCGCATGAGCGGACTCGCTGTGGGAAGCGCACGGAGGGGCAGAGGATGCTGAATGCTCCGAGGTCAGACCCAGGAAGGGGGAAGCCGGGTGAGCTGTGTGTCCTGCAGACAGGTTGCTCCCAGAGAGGAGACTTCCCCAGAGTCCTGCCTGGCTTCATGGGGAGCAGTTCCAGAGCATCGCCCAGGGACTCAGTGACAGATGGTCAGAACTGCACACCCACAATGGCCCTGGCCACCGAACTTACCATCAAACTCCGCCGGGCCCACTCCCACGATGATGATGGACATGGGCAGGGCAGAGGCCTGCAGGGCAAAGGAGAGAGTTACTGTCAGCCTGGGGCCTGACACCTGTGGCTCCTCCATGCCTCGCCAGCCTGGGCCCCCTGCTGTTCCCAGGGCTGACACAGAGCTCAGATGGCACAGGTAAAGCGTGGGTATCCCAGCCAGTATCCCTTCACTCCAGGGCCTTGCTGCCCAGGGAATGGAGCCCTCAGGCCAAGTCAGCCTGGCCCCGGAGCTGCGGCACTAGCCTCACCCCAGAGGTGGCGGTGCGAAGGTGGGGGAATTGGGCTAAGGGGGGAACAGCACAAGGGGGACGGCCGGGGGAAGGAATAGTGTGCGGAGGGCGGGGGGAGTAGCGTGCAGGGTGCAGAGGGGGGCAGGTGGAAATAGTGCGCGGGGGGGGGAATAGCAAGCGGGGAACGGCTAGGGGTGGGCGGGAATAGCACGCAGGAGCCGCCCAGGGGGAGGGAATGGGGGTGGGGGGATAATAGCGGGATGGCCGGTGGAAATAGCGCGCAGGGACAGCTGAGGGGGAGGGAATGGGGTGGGGGAAAGCGTGCGGGGGGCCAGGGCGGGAATAGCATGCAGGAGCTGCCCAGGGGGGAGGGAATGGGGAGTGGCCGGGCTGGGGGGGGGATAGCATGCAGGAGCTGCCTGGGGGGTGATACTGTATAGGGATTGGGTGAGGGGGGGCCAGGTCAGATCAGCCTCACGTGAATGAGACTCTGCCACCCTGGGCAGCGCTGAGCTTGGGAGACCCAGGCCCGTGGGAGGGCGCTGAGTCAAACCACCAGATGCTGGCTCCAGCCCGGTTCCCCTACGTGGGCTCCCTTGCCTGCAGCGGGACCGGGCTCCCCCCCCCACCCCCGCACTGCCCCTGCCCCCGCCCACCCCACTCACGTTGACGATGGCCTCCTTGGTCTGGAGCATGTCGGAGATGACGCCATCAGTGACGATGAGCAGGATGTAGTACTGAGATCCATCTGTCACCTGGGCAGCCGAACTAGGGCACAATGCAGAGGCAGGGGACTCGTGCCAGCCCCACTCTGCCCCCCACGGGGCAGTTTGCTAGAACTTCCCCCTTTCTCCGCCAGCCAGGTGTGGCTCCTGGGGGCCATGCTGGCGGCTGCACCACCTGGCTGCCCCTCAGGGTGCCCAGCCACAGCCCCACAGAGCCCATGGCTCCTCAAACGCCTGCCCAGCCCAGCCCTGGAGCTCAGCTCTCAGGCCTGGCCATGCCTACTGCTTCCTAGCCTAGCCCACAGCTGCTGGGCTCCAAGCTCTGAGTGGCCCCCCTTCCCCGCAGCCAGCGCCGGGCCCCAAGCTCTGAGCCAGAGCCTCCACCCCACCCCCTGCAGCCAGCGCCGGGCTGCAGGGCTCTGGGGCACAGGAGGGCACCCTCCCTGTGTGCCCGTGGCCCAGCCTCTGCCCCACTCACCAGGCCACCTGGTTGATGACAGGGGCAAAGTTGGTGGGCCCGTACAGCTGCACCGTGCGCAGGCTCTGGAAGTAGGACTCCAGGACGCCATCGATCCCCACACAGCTCGGGTTCTCCACGTCGCTGTTCTAGCAGGGGAGAAAGTCAGGAAGGCTGGGCTCAGCGCTGGGGCAAGGCCCTGGGTGTGCACGCGCTGGAGACAGCCATAGGGCTGGGCCCTCTCCAGAGCTCTGCACCCAGAGGGCTCTCCCCACAGGAGCCTGCAGCCAGCGGATCAGCCAGGACAGACCCATGGGATCGCCAGACCATTCCCAGAGCCGGCGCAGAGCTTGAAGGCCTAGCGGGGTTCCCTGGAGCCTGCCCTCCTGCGTGCTGCCCTATCCCATTCCAAAATGCCCCATGCTGCCCCATCTCCTCCCGGCTCGGCCTGCATGGTGGGAGCAGCAGTCAGGACCCAGGGCAACACCACTGCTGGGAGTCACCTCCCATCCCACCTGGCCCTGGGCTGGTGTGGGGCTGGCAGAGGCCCTGGCACTGCCTCCTACCAGGGGGAACTGATGGGAAATGCTGCCGTCGGGTGGGACCTTGGCACCAAAGCCGTACGCGGGGAAGAGCTTGTCGCTGTCGTAGTCCTGGATGATCTCGCCGACGGCCTTCAGTGCCATGGCGTAGGCGCTCAGCTGGTATGGGCTCACGTAGTGCAGGGAGGTGGGCTGCGACGGGACCCCTGCCGGGCACACACAGCACCCACCTCAGCCTGAGCTGTGCTCCCCGGTCCCTGGCCCTGCCCCATCCGCCCTGGGCCCCTCGCTCCTACCCAATCCACCCCGGCTCCTCCCTCCCCCCATCTTCTTCAGGCCCCTCCCGTCCCTGCCTCCCACAGGGTCCCTCTGCCCCCATATCCTCCCCAGGCCCCGTTTCCCAGGACCCCCATGTGACGAAGTGGGAATGTTCTTAATGTTCTCTCTGAATACTGTGTGGGTGCCTCAGTTTCCCCATGGCATTTCTTAAGTCTCTAGGTGGGGGGATAAGGGGGTGTGATTGTGGCAGAGCCCTAGAGGGCCAGCGTGATGGTGTCTGCACAGAGAATAGCCGACACCCTGTCCCCTGGCGACTGATGGCCTGGGCCCCTCCTCTGCAAAGGGGCCGACTGAAGGGGTTGGAAAACAAAGAGATCAGGTGGCCTCCTGGCCCGGGAAAGAGACAAAGGCCAGAGGAGGGGTGGGAGAGTTTCAGTTTGGAGCTGGCTGGGGAAATGGAGGGAGGCCAGAGGGGGCTCTGGCTCCCTGCCCCCCAAGACGGACCTGACTGATGGGTCCTGTTCTCTGCACCTACAAGCTCTGTGTTAGACCATGTTCCTGTCGTCTAATAAACCTCTGTTTTACTGGCTGGCTGAGAGTCCCGTCTGACTGCAGAGCTGGGGGGCAGGACCCTCTGGCTTCCCCAGGACCCCGCCTGAGTGGACTCGCTGTGGGAAGCGCAGGGAGGGGCAGAGGAGGCTGAATGCTCCGAGGTCAGACCCAGGAAGGTGGAAACCGGGTGAGCTGTGTGTCCTGCAGACAGGCTGCTCCCAGAGAGGAGACTTCCCCAGAGTCCTGCCTGGCTTCATAGGGAGCAGTTCCAGAGCATTGCCCGGGGACTCCGTGACACCCCATCACCTTGCCCCTCTGATCCCCGTTTGAGGAAACCCTGTGGCAGACCCCCAGAGTCTGGGAGGCGGGTAGCTGGGACTGGGGCGAGAATGGGCTGGAGAGCAGCTCCCTGGAGGCAGAACCCCCAGGCCCTTGCCGTGAGATGGGTGGAGGAGGAAGGAGCTTGAGGAAGGACCCAGGGCTGAGCTGTCCCTCGGTTTCCGTGGGAGGCACCTGGGCCCAGCCCGTGCAAGGGGCACTTACCGTTGGAGGCCGTGAAATCGATGGCGACCGTGAAATTCAGCTGTGTCCTGCGGGGGCAGGAGAGGAGAGTGAGAGAGCACTCCCCCAGCCCCCCAACGACCTGTTCCCAGCTCCCCTCACTCCACCCTGCTCCCCCAGCCCCCCAATGATGCGTTCCCAGCTCCCCTCCCGCTGTCCTGCTTCCCCAGCCCCCCAACACATTCCCAGATCCCCTCCCCCCACCCCATCCCCCTCCCATCTCCCAAACCTGCTCCCCCAAACTCCCCTCACACCAGCCTCCCCTTCCCAGCCCCTGCAGACCCCTGCCACCCCTCCCCGCAACACCAGCAGCATCGGTTCCCTCTCCTGCTCTCCACCAGCTCTTCCCACCTCCCGCTGTCCCCTGCCCCCTCAGAGGCCAGGGCCCGTCTCCCCGGCCCAGGGGCTGCTGCCAGCATCGGGTGCACGACTCCCTTGGGTCTTCGCGCGGGAGGCTGGGCCAGGGTCATGGGGGCAGGGTGGGCAGATGCAGCCCATGTGGAAGGGGGGGGCGCAGGGTGAGGAACAAACCCCAAAGGGGCTGAGGAGTGCAGAGGTTTGAACAGAACTGCCTGGGGGGCCATGCCGGGGGGGTCCCTGGGCACCTGCTCACCCGCCTCGGATGTAATCCACAAAGGTGAACTCGGACTCCACGGCGAAGGAAAGAAGGGTCACCTGCCGGAGACAGAATGTCAGAGACCCCCGAGACAGGTCCTCCCCTCCCCACTGACAGACCCCCAAGACAGACCCCCCCCCCCACAGACACAGACCACCGAGACAGGTCCCCCAGAAAGACCCCCGAGACAGGGCCCCCCCCGACAGACCCCCCCTTCTCCCCAGAGACAGACCCCCCCCAAGACAGGCCCCCACTCTCCCCAGAGTCAGACCCCCCTGAGATAGGCCCACCCAGAGTCAGACCCCTGAGACGGGGCCCCCCTCTCCCCAGAGCCAGGCTGTGAGGGAGTAGGGAGTGTTACCCGGGAATGCTGCGTGGCACTTTTACAGGTTACTGTCTGCATTGGTACGAGATGGTGGTGGGATGTCAGGGGGTGACTTCACTGCGGGGAGATACCTGAGCAGGTAACCTGAGCCAGGAGGGGGTCGGGGCCAGGTGACACCTTCTGCCCGGAACCGGTCAAAGGCTGGAGGAGGGGCAGGGGGTGGGTGGGTGAGGCTGCTGGAGGGGGTTTCAATTTGCAGTTGGCTGGGGAGAACCCAGGTCTGGGCTCCCCTCTGCCCCCCAAGAAGGACCTGACTGAGGGGTCCTGTTCTCTGTACCTACAAGCTCTGTTTGGGACTGTGTTCCTGTCGGCTAATAAACCTTCTGTTCTACTGCCTGGCTGAGAGTCACGGTGAATCGCAGGAAGTGGGGGGTGCAGGGCCCTGACTCCCCCCCACTCAGTGACACAGGCCCCCCCCAAGACAGGTCCCCCCAGAGTCAGACCCCACTGAGACAGGCCCTCCCAGGGTCAGACCCCTGAGACAGGGTCCCCCTCTCCCCAGAGTCAAACCCCCCAAGACAGGGCCCCCTCTCCCCAGAGACAGGCCCCTAGAGAGATATCTAGAGACACTTATTGGAAACAGAATGTCAGAGACCCCAACCAGAGACACCCCACAACAGCCTCGCTCTCCCCAGGACAGACCCCCCACAACAGACCTCTGCCCCTCCACATAGAGACCCCCCAAATACCCTCTGTCTCCCCAGAGACCCCCCCAAAGAAATCCTCCCCCACTCCGCAGGGAGACAGAGCTGGAGAAACCCCTCTTCTGTCCCCCCCAGGACAGACTGAGGCTGCAGGGCAGGCGCAGGGCTAGTCGGAGCTGAAGGAAGGGAGCCGTGGGGTGCATCACCAAGGGGGCAGGGGGCAAAGAGGGAGCCGGGGGCTCTGCCTGGTCGCGGCGGGGTGGGGGCACATTCCCTCAGGGGCCCCGGCAGGTTTCACGCACCGTTCCGGAGTTGATGTATTTCTTCTTCTTGCATTTCTTCTTTGGATTTAACACCTGATGGAAGCAGAGGAACAGTTCAGGAACCCCAACATCAGCACCTCCCCTGGCTGTTCCTGACAGCCCCCCCTCCGGCTGCCAGTCCCCCTGGCAGTTCCTGACAGCCCCCCTGGCCACCAGCACCCCCCCACCCCGGCCATCATACTCTGTGAGTTAAATTCCTGAGCCCAGAATCTCGCCTGGATTCTAACCCTGCAGCAAACTCCACAAGAATGAGGCCCCCGCAAAAGCCACCCGAACCGGCAAACGCCCGCCAGCCCAGAGCTGCCCACTGGGAGAACAACTCCATGCCCCAGAGCTGGCCCAGGCCCCCAGCCCCAGTGGGGCTGAGCCAGGCATGGGGGGAACCAGGAGAGCTGGGCAGCAGCAGGCCTCACCTCATAGACAGTGAACTGGCTCTGAGCGCGGGAAAGCTCCCGGTAGCTTGTGGCAAACTCCCCGATGAAATCGTGGCTGTGGGCCAGAGAGCACAAGGCAGGTGTCAGTGGGCAGCACAGATGCTCACTCAGCCTGTCGTGGAGGGAGAGGGCGTGGGGGGCCTCGGCCACTATAACCTGGCACACCAGGGGCAGAGCCTGCAAGACAGCCCCCTGCTCCGACCTCTCCATCCCACTCCCCTTCCAGAACCAGAGATAGAACCCAGGAGTCCTGGATCCCAGCCCCCCGCTCTAACCGCTAGAGCCCACTCCCCTCCCAGGAGAGCCCACACACCTGCTGGGTGTGTGCTGTCCCATCTTGTGGCCCTGAGACCACTTGGAGATTAATGAGTCTGCTCCAGCCTTAACTAAGGGCTGTGTAGCTTTCAGCTCATCCCTTTAGCTCCGGGGGTTTGTCGCCACTCACAGGGAGAGAACCCAGGAGTCCTGGCTCCCAGCCCCACCCCCCTGATCCAACCCACTAGACCCCATTCCACTCCCAGGACTGGGATAGAACCCAGGAGTCCTGGCTCCCAGCCCAGTGCCCACTAGCCCTTGCTCCCTCACAGGCAGGGCAGAAAGGGGGTGGCTGGAGGACGAGAGAAGGGGCAGCCCTGGGGCCCAGACACAGGAGCCTTCCAGCAGGCAGCCCCAGCAGGGCGGAGAGGTGGGGCCCAGCAGGTAGGGGCAGGAACCCAGCCAGGCCAAGGGCTGCTCCCGCTGGCTCTGGACAGACTCAGGGACTGGCTCCCTGGGCCCCAGAGCATGGAGGCCGGCGGAGATCCGCCGGCTGCAGGGTGGCCAGGAGAGCAGTGGCATGGATACAGCCCAGGGTGAGCCCAGGGTGAGCCCAGGGAGAGCCCAGGGAGAGCGAGGGGGAGGGGGTTCTGGCCAGGGCAGGCCCAGGGATCAGGCCTAAGGCCAGGCCATGGCTGGACGGGGTGGGGGCGGGCACTGGGGACATGCTAGCAGCCTGATCCCACCTTCCATCCCGGTCCCAGTCGTACACGTCTATCTTCACCGTCCTGAAATACAAGTGCGGGTAGCAGGTTAGCAAGCACCCAGGATGGGCCCGGAGAGCCCCACGGGGCCTGGCACCCCACGCTCCCCCATCCCCGCCCCCGTTCCCCTGCTGGGGCCCCGCTCCCCCATCCCCGCCCCCGTTCCCCTGCTGGGGCCCCGCTTCCCCGTCCCCGCCCCCGTTCCCCTGCTGGGGCCCTGCTCCCCCATCCCCGTCTCCGTTCCCCTGCTGGGGCCCCGCTTCCCCGTCCCCGCCCCCGTTCCCCTGCTGGGGCCCCGCTCCCCCATCCCCGCCCCCGCCCCCGCCCCCGTTCCCCTGCTGGGGCCCCGCTCCCCCGTCCCCGCCCCCGTTCCCCTGCTGGGGCCCTGCTCCCTCATTCCCACCCCCACTGGGCCCCCATTCCCCCGTCACCACTCCCGGGCCCCCGCTCCTGCATCCCCTCCCCCACTCCTCTGCTGGGGCCCTGCTCCCCCATCCCTGCCTCCACCAGGGATCCACTCCCCTGACCTCACCCCCAGGGCCCCACTCCCTCATCCCTGCCACCCTGCTGGGGCTCCACTCCCCCATCCCTGCCCCTGGGGCCCCACTTCCCCATCTGCTCCCCCGCTTTGGCCCTGCTCCCCGCTCCCCTCCTCCCCCAGGCCAAGCCATGCCAGAGAGCTGCCCCTCCTGCCCCACACAGGACTGGCTCAGAGAGCTGCCCCTCCCCACAGGGCCTGCTGGGCCAGGGAGTTTGCGTGTCTGGGATCTGCTCGCTCTGGCTCTGTGCTTGCAGCCCCCCCCCCCCCATGGCGGGACACGTGTCTAGCTCCTGACCTGTCATAGTCCCCGTTGCACAAGGCTCGCACGGGGATGGAGAATGGCTGCCACACCGGGTTGAGTGTGTTTTTCACCACTTCTGTCTTGTGGCAAATTGTGAACCTGGAGGCGGCACCAGAGAAGTGGGGCTGAGGGCAGGCACTAGCCGGCAGGAGCCCACCCCAGCTGCCCCCCGCTGGGCGCCCGCCCATGCAGAGTGGGGCGTCAGACGGCCCCAAACGTACGTGCCGTCCTCGTTGCTGCGGTAGAAGACAAGGAAGGGGTCGGATTTCCCGAAGAAGTCCTTCTTGTCCAGCTTGTTGGCGCAGAGCTGCATGGTGACAATGTCCTGAAAGAAACGGACTCCGTCAAGGCAGGGGTCAGGATCCAGGCAGGGGGTGGGTGGTGAGGGGCAGCTGCCGACGCGGGCAGGCGGCTCGTTCAGAGCCTGTAGGGAAGGCCCTACCGGACCTGGGCCAGCCCACTGACCTGGGGAGAGCAGCGCCCCACCCAGCCCCATGCCTTCTCCACACGCACACCCCTTCGGCCCCCCCAGCACAGCCCCCCAGGTACACATGCCTCAGCCCTCCCCTGCCCCCAGCGCCCCTCAGCGTCCCGTGGGTCCCGCAGCCAGCCTGGAGCGTGGGCAGCGTGGCCAGGCCAGCGGAGACGCACTCACCCGGCAGTTGCTGAGCTCCTCAGCCGACAGCAGGATGGTCCCACACTTCTTCCCTGGGACCCCCCTGGGACAAGAAACACCCCGTTAGGCCGGCAGGAGTGGACGGCAGGCAGCCCAGGGCGTGGCTGCAAGGGGTTTGGCTGCTCTCCCCGCCACGTCCTGTCTGCCCGATTTCAGCCCACTGAAGGGCCCAAGCCAATGGCCAGAGCAGAGCACTCTCCCAGCAGGGGGCGCTGTGGGGGCAGGGCAGGATGATGGCGGGGCAGGGAAAGCTCCCAGCAGGGGGTGCTGGGGGGGGCAGGGCAGGCACCGGATGTGGGGGGGCTCCCAGCAGGGGGTGCAGGGCAGGCACCAGATGTGGGGGGCTCCCAGCAGGGGGCGCTGGGGGGGGCAGGGCAGGCACCGGATGTGGGGGGCTCCCAGCAGGGGGTGCAGGGCAGGCACCAGATGTGGGGGGCTCCCAGCAGGGGGCGCTGGGGGGGGCGGGGCAGGCACTGGATGTGGGGGGGCTCCCAGCAGGGGGTGCTGTGGGGGGGGCTCCCAGCAGGGGGTGCAGGGCAGGCACCAGATGTGGGGGGCTCCCAGCAGGGGGCGCTAGGGGGGCGGGGCAGGCACCGGATGTGGGGGGGCTCCCAGCAGGGGGTGCAGGGCAGGCACCAGATGTGGGGGGCTCCCAGCAGGGGGCGCTGGGGGGGGCAGGGCAGGCACCGGATGTGGGGGGGCTCCCAGCAGGGGGTGCAGGGCAGGCACCGGATGTGGGGGGCTCCCAGCATGGGGTGCTGTGGGGGGCGGGGCAGGGCGCTGGCTGGGGGCGGGGAGCTGACTCAGCGACAGGTGTGGTGGGTGGCGGGTGGGACGCTGGCTGGCTGGGAAGATGGTGGTGCTGAGGAATCGCTGACCTCGGAGCCCAGGGCCCTGCCGTCGCTCGCCCGCACTGCTAGGCAGGCTGCTGGCTGCAGTGGGAGCCATGGCTCATGTGGGGCAGCAGGCAGGGGGCGCTGGTGTCTCCCTGGCCCTCTACGCTGGGCACTTCCCAGCCACACTGTCCCTGGGAGAAGCTGGAGTGTGGCTGGCCGCCCCCGGCCAGGCTCGGCAGAGCCAGACTGCGCAGCTCCTTGCACTGTGTGTGGCTTGTACACCCCTCCCCTGGGCACCAGGGCCTGAGCCTGAGCCGGGTCACGGCCCCCTGCGCCAGGACCTGCAGATTTCAGGGCGGGTTTGCTTGGCACATCCCCACTGCCCTCAGGAGGGAGAGCACGTGCTCTGCCGGCCGCGGGGACCCCTTCCCTCGGGGAGCTGCACCCCCACAGGGAACTGAGCCCATGGGGACTGGCTGCCCCTCCAAGCCGCCTTTCTGCCAGCAGGCAGGGCCAGGAGCCTTGGGGGCAGGGCAGGATGGTCCCTGGGGCTGCGGGACGTTGTTGGGGGTCCCCCCCTCAGCCCAGCCTCCCCCAGCTACCCCCTGAAGAAGTTGTCTCACTCCCTTCCTGGACCTGTGTCTGAGTGCGGCTGGCCCTGCTGCTCCAGGCTCCATGAAAGGCCTGCCCAGCCCCAGCCCCCCATGTGCACCCTGGCATGGGCCTGGCGGGTTCAGGGGCCTTTCCCCTCTGGGGGACACGGGCTCTGACCTGGCTCCAGGGCAGGGCCTGGCTGGCTCTAGGGGAGAAGTATGTGGCGGGCAGGGACTGGCTGGCTGGGGGCAGTATGTGGGGGATGGGGGCACTGGCTGGCTGGCTGGGGTCAGTATGTGGGGGACGGGGGAACTGGCTGGCTGGCTGGGGGTCAGTATGGGAGGGACGGGGGGACTGGCTGGCTGGCTGGGGGCAGTATGTGGGGGACGGGGGGACTGGCTGGCTGGGGGCAGTATGTGGGGGACGGGGGGACTGGCTGGCTGGCTGGGGGCAGTATGTGGGGGACGGGGGGACTGGCTGGGGGCAGTATGTGGGGGACGGGGGGACTGGCTGGCTGGCTGGGGGCAGTATGTGGGGGACGGGGGGACTGGCTGGCTGGGGGCAGTATGTGGGGGACGGGGGGACTGGCTGGCTGGCTGGGGGCAGTATGTGGGGGACGGGGGGACTGGCTGGCTGGGGGCAGTATGTGGGGGATGGGGGCACTGGCTGGCTGGCTGGGGTCAGTATGTGGGGGACGGGGGGCTGGCTGGCTGGCTGGGGGCAGTATGTGGGGGACGGGGGGACTGGCTGGCTGGCTGGGGGCAGTATGTGGGGGACGGGGGGACTGGCTGGCTGGGGGCAGTATGTGGGGGACGGGGGGACTGGCTGGCTGGCTGGGGGCAGTATGTGGGGGACGGGGGGACTGGCTGGGGGCAGTATGTGGGGGACGGGGGGACTGGCTGGCTGGCTGGGGGCAGTATGTGGGGGACGGGGGGACTGGCTGGCTGGGGGCAGTATGTGGGGGACGGGGGGCTGGCTGGCTGGCTGGGGGCAGTATGTGGGGGACGGGGGGCTGGCTGGCTGGGGGCAGTATGTGGGGGACGGGGGGACTGGCTGGCTGGCTGGGGGCAGTATGTGGGGGACGGGGGGACTGGCTGGCTGGGGGCAGTATGTGGGGGACGGGGGGACTGGCTGGCTGGCTGGGGGCAGTATGTGGGGGACGGGGGACTGGCTGGCTGGCTGGGGGCAGTATGTGGGGGACGGGGGACTGGCTGGCTGGCTGGGGGCAGTATGTGGGGGACGGGAGGACTGGCTGGCTGGGGGCAGTATGTGGGGGACGGGAGGACTGGCTGGCTGGGGGCAGTATGTGGGGGACGGGGGGACTGGCTGGCTGGGGGCAGTATGTGGGGGACGGGGGGACTGGCTGGCTGGCTGGGGGCAGTATGTGGGGGACGGGGGACTGGCTGGCTGGCTGGGGGCAGTATGTGGGGGACGGGGGGACTGGCTGGCTGGGGGCAGTATGTGGAGGACGGGGGGACTGGCTGGCTGGCTGGGGGCAGTATGTGGGTGACGGGGGGCTGGCTGGCTGGGGGCAGTATGTGGGGGACGGGGGACTGGCTGGCTGGCTGGGGGCAGTATGTGGGGGACGGGGGGACTGGCTGGGGGCAGTATGTGGGGGACGGGGGGACTGGCTGGCTGGCTGGGGGCAGTATGTGGGGGACGGGGGGCTGGCTGGCTGGCTGGGGGCAGTATGTGGGGGACGGGGGGCTGGCTGGCTGGCTGGGGGCAGTATGTGGGGGACGGGGGGACTGGCTGGCTGGCTGGGGGCAGTATGTGGGGGATGGGGGGACTGGCTGGCTGGGGGCAGTATGTGGGGGACGGGGGGACTGGCTGGCTGGCTGGGGGCAGTATGTGGGGGATGGGAGGACTGGCTGGCTGGGGGCAGTATGTGGGGGACGGGAGGACTGGCTGGCTGGCTGGGGGCAGTATGTGGGGGACGGGGGGACTGGCTGGCTGGGGGCAGTATGTGGGGGACGGGGGACTGGCTGGCTGGCTGGGGGCAGTATGTGGGGGACGGGGGGCTGGCTGGGGGCAGTATGTGGGGGACGGGAGGACTGGCTGGCTGGGGGCAGTATGTGGGGGACGGGGGGCTGGCTGGCTGGCTGGGGGCAGTATGTGGAGGACGGGGGGACTGGCTGGCTGGCTGGGGGCAGTATGTGGGGGACGGGGGGCTGGCTGGCTGGCTGGGGGCAGTATGTGGGGGACGGGGGGACTGGCTGGCTGGCTGGGGGCAGTATGTGGGGGACGGGGGGCTGGCTGGCTGGCTGGGGGCAGTATGTGGGGGACGGGGGGGCTGGCTGGCTGGCTGGGGGCAGTATGTGGGGGATGGGGGGACTGGCTGGGGGCAGTATGTGGGGGACGGGAGGACTGGCTGGCTGGGGGCAGTATGTGGGGGATGGGAGGACTGGCTGGCTGGGGGCAGTATGTGGGGGACGGGGGACTGGCTGGCTGGCTGGGGGCAGTATGTGGGGGACGGGGGGACTGGCTGGCTGGCTGGGGGCAGTATGTGGGGGACGGGGGGACTGGCTGGCTGGCTGGGGGCAGTATGTGGGGGACGGGGGGACTGGCTGGCTGGCTGGGGGCAGTATGTGGGGGACGGGGGGCTGGCTGGCTGGCTGGGGGCAGTATGTGGGGGACGGGGGGCTGGCTGGCTGGGGGCAGTATGTGGGGGACGGGGGGACTGGCTGGCTGGCTGGGGGCAGTATGTGGGGGACGGGGGGACTGGCTGGGGGCAGTATGTGGGGGACGGGGGGACTGGCTGGCTGGCTGGGGGCAGTATGTGGGGGACGGGAGGACTGGCTGGCTGGCTGGGGGCAGTATGTGGGGGACGGGAGGACTGGCTGGCTGGGGGCAGTATGTGGGGGACGGGGGGACTGGCTGGCTGGGGGCAGTATGTGGGGGACGGGGGGACTGGCTGGCTGGCTGGGGGCAGTATGTGGGGGACGGGGGGCTGGCTGGCTGGGGGCAGTATGTGGGGGACGGGGGGCTGGCTGGCTGGCTGGGGGCAGTATGTGGGGGACGGGGGGCTGGCTGGCTGGGGGCAGTATGTGGGGGACGGGGGGCTGGCTGGCTGGCTGGGGGCAGTATGTGGGGGACGGGGGGCTGGCTGGCTGGGGGCAGTATGTGGGGGACGGGGGACTGGCTGGCTGGCTGGGGGCAGTATGTGGGGGACGGGGGACTGGCTGGCTGGCTGGGGGCAGTATGTGGGGGACGGGGGGACTGGCTGGCTGGCTGGGGGCAGTATGTGGGGGACGGGGGGCTGGCTGGCTGGCTGGGGGCAGTATGTGGGGGACGGGGGGCTGGCTGGCTGGCTGGGGGCAGTATGTGGGGGACGGGGGGACTGGCTGGGGGCAGTATGTGGGGGACGGGAGGACTGGCTGGCTGGCTGGGGGCAGTATGTGGGGGACGGGAGGACTGGCTGGCTGGGGGCAGTATGTGGGGGACGGGGGGACTGGCTGGCTGGCTGGGGGCAGTATGTGGGGGACGGGGGGACTGGCTGGGGGCAGTATGTGGGGGACGGGAGGACTGGCTGGCTGGCTGGGGGCAGTATGTGGGGGACGGGAGGACTGGCTGGCTGGGGGCAGTATGTGGGGGACGGGGGGCTGGCTGGCTGGGGGCAGTATGTGGGGGACGGGAGGACTGGCTGGCTGGCTGGGGGCAGTATGTGGGGGACGGGGGGCTGGCTGGCTGGGGGCAGTATGTGGGGGACGGGGGGCTGGCTGGCTGGCTGGGGGCAGTATGTGGGGGACGGGGGGCTGGCTGGCTGGGGGCAGTATGTGGGGGACGGGGGGACTGGCTGGCTGGCTGGGGGCAGTATGTGGGGGACGGGGGGACTGGCTGGCTGGGGGCAGTATGTGGGGGACGGGGGGACTGGCTGGCTGGCTGGGGGCAGTATGTGGGGGACGGGGGGACTGGCTGGGGGCAGTATGTGGGGGACGGGGGGCTGGCTGGCTGGGGGCAGTATGTGGGGGACGGGGGACTGGCTGGCTGGCTGGGGGCAGTATGTGGAGGTATAGGAACTCCAGCTCCAGGCCCTCCCCCCGCATGGAGCCCCCAGGGGCAGGTGAAGGGAGGCTCACGTGAGGGGTCTCTCCAAGCGGCTCCGCTGGGATCCGATCACTTCGCCCAGCGCCACGAACGCCTGGCCCAGAAAGTCCTGCCAACAAGGCTCGCTAGTTAGGGCACACAGAGCACTGTTCTTGCCTGCAGGTGGGGAAGGCAGCCCATGGCGTGCCTCCAGCCCCCACCCCGGGGTGCCTCCAGGGCAGGACATCTCAGATCCCCCCACACCCCATCCCAGGGTGCCCCCACAGCAGGGAAGGTCAGAACCCAGCAACCCCCATATGAAATGATGGGGTCAAAATGAGCTGGGACCACTCGAGAGAGATCTCATAGAATCCTAGAATATCAGGGCTGGAAGAGACCTCAGGAGGTCATTGTGACGAAGTGGGACTGTTCTTAATGTTTCCTCTGAATAGTGTGCGGGTGCCTCAGTTTCCCCTGTGCAGTTCTTAAGTATCTAGGGGGTGGAGTAAGGGTGTATGATCATTGCAGAGCCCTAGAGGGCAGGTGTGTGCAGGGGTCTGGACACAGACAATGGCCGACACCCTGTTTCCTGGCAACTGATGGCCTGGGCCCTTCCCCCCTGCAAGGTGAGAGCTAAAGGGTTGGAGAACAAAGGAATCCGGTGACCTCCTGTCCTGGGAAAGGGACAAAGCCCAGGGGAGGAGGGGCTGGGGGGAGTTTCAGTTTGGGGCTGGCCGGGACATGGAGTGAAGGGCAGACGGGGTTGTCTGGCTCACTGCCCCCCATAATGGACCCAGCTGAGGGGTCCTGTTCTCTGCACCTACAAGCTCTGTGTTAGACCATGTTCCTGTCGTCTAATAACCTTGGTTTTACTGGCTGGCTGAGAGTCCCGTCTGACTGCGGAGTTGGGGGGCAGGACCCTATGGCTGCCCCAGGACCCTGCCTGAGTGGACTCGCTGTGGGAAGCGCACGGAGGGGCAGAGGAGGCTGAATGCTCCGAGGTCAGACCCAGGAAGGGGGAAGCCGGGTGAGCTGCTTGTCCTGCAGACAGGTTGCTCCCAGAGAGGAGACTGCCCCAGAGTCCTGCCTGGCTTCGTGGGGAGCAGTTCCTGAGCATCGCCCAGGGACTCTGTGACAGTCATCTAGTCCAACCCCCTGCTCAAAGCAGGACCAACCCCAACTAAATCATCCCAACCAGGGCTCTGTCAAGTCTGAGAGTCCTCGGAATCCTTGTGGAGACTTCTCTGAAATCATCCACTCACTAGGCAGCGGCAGTCAAAAAAGTGAACAGAATGTTGGGAATCATTAGGAAAGCGACAGATAATACGACAGAAAATATCATATTGCCCCTATATAAACCCATGGTATGCCCACATCTTGAATACTGCATGCAGATGTGGTCGCCCCATCTCAAAAAAGATATATTGGAATTGGAAAAGGCTCAGAAAAGGGCAACAAAAATTATTAGGGGTATGGAACAGCTTCCGTATGACGAGAGATTAATCAAGATTGGGACTTTTCAGCTTGGAAGAGATGACTAAGGGGGGATATTATCGAGGTCTATAAAATCGTGACTGGTGTGGAGAAGGTAAATAAGGACATGTTATTTACTCCTTCCCAAAACACTCCAACCAGGGGTCACCCAATGACATTATAGGCAGCAGGTTTAAACAAACACAAGGCAGTGCTTCTTCGCACACCGCCCGCCCAGCCAGTCTGCGGAGGGCGCCACAGTGTCCAGGCCAGGGGGTGCGAAGGCCAAAAGTGTAACTGGGTTCAAAAAACCAACTAGATCAGTTCTGGAGGATGGGTCGGTGACTTATTGACTTGAACTGGGACCATATAGAACATCGTTGCAACCCAGGTCCCGTAGTGGCACTAAATCTTGTATAAAGGGGGTCAACTAAGGTGTCTCAGACGAGGTGATGGTTTGCTGGTTAGGATGATGCTGTCTGTGTGCGTCTATCATTTTGTAGTTAAAGTTATGAATATTGGCTCTGTCCTGTCTGTAGTTCAAACCTGTGCTCTGCTTCTGGGGGACACCCCAGACACGTTGGGGTCAGCTCTGCCTAGCCTGCTGGACGGCCCATTAAGGACCATCAGCGACACAACTGACCCAGTGAGAGAAGGCAGACGCGCCTGGGGACTCGGCCAGGCGTGCAGGGACCTGCCTAGGGACCGAACTCTGAGGTGTTTCCAGGCCATGGATGGGCAGCTTGTCCTTGGGACACAGAAAGCAGAGACCACACGGCAAGAGACTTTCAAAAGCTGCTGCAGCTCTTCCAGCTGGTCTTCAGTCCTGCTTCTGGCCTCTGGAGGGACTTGGCTACCCTGAAGCTTTGACCCAAGGACTGAAAGACCCATCCCAGCCGGGGATGTTCTCCAGAGACTGGATTTGAACCTGCCGTTTATTCCATCGCTGCTACAAGCCTGACCCAAGAACTTGGCCGTCACTGGATGTCATTGATTCCATTGAACCCGTTCTAGCTCTCGTCTCTGTCTTTTCCGTTTATGAACAAACCTTTAGATTTTAGACTCCAAAGGATCGGCAGCAGCGTGATCTGTGGGTAAGATCTGATTTGTGTATTGACCGGGGTCTGGGGCTTGGTCCTTTGGGATCGAGAGAACTGTTTTTCTTTTACTGGGGTATTGGTTTTCACAACCATCTGTCCCCATAACGAGTGGCCCTGGTGGGGTTACTGGGAAACTGGAGTGTCTAAGGGAATTGCTCGTGTGACTTGGGGTTAGCCAGTGGGGTGAGACCAAAGTCTGCTCTGTTTGGCTGGTTTGGTTTGCCTTGGTGGGCACAGAAACCCAGCCCTGGGCTGTAACTGCCCTGCTTTGAGCAGTTTGTCCTGAATTGGCACTCTCCGTTGGGTCCTGCCAGAACCAGCCTCATTACACGGTCCACCAATGGCTGTTAGCCAGGATGGGCAGGGACACAAGCCCGTGCCCTGGGTGTCCCTAAGCCTCCAACTGCCAGAAGCTGGGCATGGGCGACAGGATGGATCATTCGATAACTGCCCCGTTCTGTTCATTCCCTCTACAGCACCTGGCCATGCCAGAGCCAGGACACTGGCCCAGACGGACCACTGGTCTGACCCAGCACGGCTCTGCTGAGGTTCTGGATTCCTGCCTGCACCCTTCCAGCCAGAGCTTGCTGCTGAAATGAGGCTAGTGCTGCAGTGGGGAGCAGGTGCTATGGGGCACCCCGATGGGGAGGCATGCGCCATGTCTTGGTTGGCAATCTCCACCAGCCCTTTGTGTTCCGGAGCTGCAGAAACAACGGCCAGGGCCCAGGAGAGGATGGGGGGAGGGATGTCCCCCGGCCGCCAGGAGAAGAGAGGCCTCCCGTGGGGGAGGCCTCTGTGCTGCAAGGGCTCTAACTGCTTCTCTGCCCTGGAGGAGTCTGTCTGTCCAGGGCCCCCAGGCCCTCCCTTCTGGCGGGAGGGGAGGGGAGGTGTGGGGCACTGCCTGCAGGGGTTACCATAAGAACGGCCAGACTGGGTCAGACCAAAGGTCCATCCAGCCCAGTGTCCTGGCTGCCGACAGTGGCCAGTGCCAGGTGCCCCAGAGGGAGTGAACCTAACATTCAGTGAATCAGTGATCTCTCTCCTGCCATCCATCTCCACCCTCTGACAAACAGAGGCTAGGGACACCCTTCCTTGCCCATCCTGGCAACATCCTGGTTCAGTCCCTGGTGACAAACGACCCCTGCCCACCTGGGGCTCCCCCAGCCCAGTTCTTGCTCCCGGCTGTGCTTTGCCTGTTTGCCACGGGGGGCAGGAGAGGCACGTACCTTCTGTGGTCCCAGGGTGGGCAGCAGAGAGAGAGCAGGTTAGACAGGGTGAGGATGGAGCCCGGGCTGCCCCCCCGAGGGCCAGCAGCAGGTAGTGGGTCGCCCCATCGCTCACACAGAGCCACGCTCTGGGCCACAGGCAGCACCGGATCCAGCCAGGCACCCTGGGGGCAGGCTCTGGAGAGCAGCAGGGAGGGGATGCCGGAGAGCTGGTGTCAGAGCCTGGGTGAGTGGGGCCAAGCGGCGGCCAGGGACAAGGCCCATGTTCTCTGTGCCAGGTACGCAGTGCAGCTCCTTGGGCACACAGCGCCCGCACTGCGCTCTCCTGCCGGGACCAGACGGCCAGCTGCTCCCGGGCCAGCGCCCAGGGCACTGCCTGGAAACCGGGCTCAGCCCCTGCTCGGCCACACATGCCCTGGGCGGTCTCTGGCCAGTCCCTGCCTCGCCAGGCCGCAGCTCCCATCTGTGCAGTGCGGCTGTGAGGTGCCCCCTACAAACAAGGACAAGCTGCCTCTGCACTCACAGCTGGGGAGACCCTGACACCTCCCGCCCCCCACCCCGTAGGTCACAGAGCCTCAGCGTCTCACTGGTCCAGCAACATGGCAAAACAAGGGACCCGCAAGGCACAAGGGGGAGGGCTGAGCCCAGGGGAGGGAGGGCAAAGCTGGGGGCTGAGCCCAAGGGCAGGGCTGAATCCGGGAGGAGGGCGGAACCAGGGGCTGAGTCCGGAAGGGCAGAGCGGGGGGCTGAGCCTGCAGGCAGAGCCGGGTCCATACTCACGTGTTTAGAGATGTTGCAGCTCTTGGAGTCCACGTTGTAGCTTGGGGGGAAGAGAGGAGAGCCGTGAGAACCCTGCAATGGGTGCAGGACCCCCACAGTGCTGCTCCAGTCGGAGTCCCGTCCCCCCCGCCCATCAGCCCTCCTCACCCAGGAATGAGCTCTGTCCGGGGCATTGCTGGCACGGGATGGGGGCTATAGGGCCCCACATGCAGGGCCCTGAGCACAGCCAAGCCCAGCAGGTGATGGAGGCTGGCGCCTGGTGGCTGCCCTGACACCCAGCAGTGCCCGGAGAGGCCTGAGAGCCCGGAGAGGCTCCTGGACCCCTTCTCATAGGCCACTACTCCGGACACACAGCTGGGGCTGCGCAGCTCAGCGACTGGGAGCACCCTCCGGCCAAGGACAAGCACCGGCTCCCACGGTGTCCTCCGGCCGCTGGAAGCTGGGTCCTCCTGGAGTTCCTGAGCTGCGCTGGGCACTGCACAGACAGATCAGAGACAGGCCCAGATGTGCCCCCTGGCACCAGACACAGCTGTTCTCCAGCCCCCCCGTCTCATGTTCTCGCCCACCCCGGGCGCTGCTGGGTGTTCGCACCACTGGGCTCCTACCCTGAGTTCCAGGGTCATGACGACTTCAGGCCGGCCCCTGTTACACGCTGGCCCGAAGAGCTTCTGTTTCTGACTACGGCAGAGTCAGGAACCCTGGGAGCAGCATGGCAACTGCCCTGCCTTGCTGCAGCCAGCCCGCCACGCCACCCCGCCACCCCCCACCGCCACTACCACCCCGCCACGCCACCCCCACCGCCACTACCACCCCGCCACGCCACCCCCCACCGCCACTACCACCCCGCCACGCCACCCCCCACCGCCACGCCACCCCCCACCGCCACTACCACCCCGCCACACTGCAACCGCCACTACCACCTCTCCACGCCACCCCCCACCGCCACGCCACCCCGCCACGCCACCCCCCACTGCCACTACCACCCCGCCATGCCACCCCCCACTGCCACTACCACCCCCCACCGCCACTACCACCCCGCCACCCCCCACCGCCACTACCACCCCGCCACACTGCAACCGCCACTACCACCTCGCCACGCCACCCCCACCGCCACACCACCCCGCCACGCCACCCCCACCGCCACTACCACCCCGCCACACTGCAACCGCCACTACCACCCCGCCATGCCACCCCCCACCGCCACTACCACCCCGCCACGCCACCCCCCACTGCCACTACCACCCCCCACCGCCACTACCACCCCGCCACACTGCAACCGCCACTACCACCACGCCACGCTACCCCCCACCGCCACGCCACCCCCCTCCGCCACTACCACCCCGCCACACCACCCCCCACCGCCACTACCACCCCACCACACCACCCCGCCACACTGCAACCACCACTACCACCCCACCACGCCAACCCCACCGCCACTACCACCCCGCCACACTGCAACCGCCACTACCACCCCACCACGCCAACCCCACCGCCACTACCACCCCGCCACACTGCAACCGCCACTACCACCACGCCACGCCACCCCCCTCTGCCACTACCACCCTGCCACACTGCAACCGCCACTACCACCCCGCCACGCCACCCCCCACCGCCACTACCACCCCACCACGCCAACCCCACCGCCACTACCACCCCGCCACACTGCAACCGCCACTACCACCACGCCACGCCACCCCCCTCTGCCACTACCACCCTGCCACATTGCAACCGCCACTACCACCCCGCCACGCTACCCCCCACCGCCACGCCACCCCCCTCCACCACTACCACCCCACCACGCCACCCCCCACCGCCACTACCACCCCGCCACACTGCAACCGCCACTACCACCCCGCCACACTGCAACCGCCACTACCACCCCACCACGCCAACCCCACCGCCACTACCACCCCGCCACACTGCAACCGCCACTACCACCACGCCACGCCACCCCCCTCTGCCACTACCACCCTGCCACACTGCAACCGCCACTACCACCCCGCCACGCTACCCCCCACCGCCACGCCACCCCCCTCCACCACTACCACCCCACCACGCCACCCCCCACCGCCACTACCACCCCGCCACACTGCAACCGCCACTACCACCACGCCACGCCACCCCCCTCTGCCACTACCACCCCGCCACGCCACCCCCCACCGCCACTACCACCCTGCCACACTGCAACCGCCACTACCACCCCGCCACGCCACCCCCCACCGCCACTACCACCCCGCCATGCCACCCCCCACTGCCACTACCAACCCCCACCGCCACTACCACCCTGCCACGCCACCCCCCACCGCCACTACCACCCCGCCACACTGCAACCACCACTACCACCCCACCACGCCACCCCCCACCGCCATGCCACCCCCCACCGCCACGCCACCCCCGACCGCCACTACCACCCCGCCACGCCACCCCGCCACACTGCAACCAGCACTACCACCCCGCCACGCCACCCCCCACCGCCATGCCACCCCCCACCGCCACTACCACCCCGCCACGCCACCCCCCACCGCCACGCCACCCCCCACCGCCACTACCACCCCGCCACGCCACCCCGCCACGCTGCAACCGCCACTACCACCACGCCACGCCACCCCCCACCGCCACGCCACCCCCCTCCGCCACTACCACCCCGCCACACCACCCCCCACCGCCACTACCACCCCACCACACCACCCCGCCACACTGCAACCGCCACTACCACCCCGCCATGCCACAGCCGCTCCGCCACGCCACCCTGCAGCCACCCTGCCATGTCCCAGGACACTGCAACTGTCCTGCCGTGTCACACGATGGCCACCACGTCTGTCATACCACAACTGCCCCAGAGCTCTGCAACCCCACCTCCAGTTTCCCCAGTCAGGAGTCCACTTTGGCCCGGTTGGCAGCCATACCACAAATCACCTGGTCTCCGACTAAGGGCCAAGTGGGAAAGCAGGGAGTGAGCAGAGCCGAGGCAGGGTGGGGAGGGGGACCAGGTGTGGGGGGTAACCAAGATGGGATTGGGGAGGGGAACTGGGCAGGTGGGACCTGAGGCAGGGCAGGGGGGCCAGGCAGGAGGAGCCAAGGCAGGGTGAGGGAGGGAGACCTTGTGTGGGGATCAGAGGAAGAGCAGGGGGACGTGGATCAGGTGGGGGAGGGGAGCAGGCAGGGGGAAGCAGAGGTGGGACAGGACAGGGGAACTGGGCAGGGGGGAGCCGAGGCAGGGTGGGGGAGAGGCATCAGGTGGAGGAGGGGGAGCAGGTTTCACTCACACATCAAAGCGCAGATTCTGCTTCTCCTCAAAGAAATAATCAAGGACGAACTTGCGGACGAAGTCGGGGTTCAGGGTGTTGTCAATCACTTCGGTGCGTCCAAACTGAGGGGAGAAGGGGGTGAGGGGACAGCACCCAACCCAGAGGGGCCACCTGGGGCCACGTGGCCATGGCCCTGGGGTCCCAGCATGTATGTGAGGAAGGGGCTGTCCCCCAGAGCCCCTCGTTTAATTTCTGCTGCCTCCCTGGCCTGTAATCCAGATTCCCTGGGATTAAGGCCAATGGCAGAGCCAGATCATTAGTGTGGGAGCAGGTGGCCATATGGGCCTGTTTAGCAGAGCAGGGGATTAGGTGGCCCTGGCTGGGAGCCCCCGCAGGGATCGGAGTGGGGCAGGCCCAGCCCTGCAGCAAGGGGGCGCTGGGTAACCCCCGGCCAGGCCAGGGGCCGCGCTGTTGCTCCTGAGCCGGTGCCCGGAGTGCAGGGACGCGTGGAGCTATGGGTGGGCGCTGCTCAGACTGGCTAGTGGAGCAGGGGCAGCCCCCAGCAAGAGTCTATTCCGGTCCCTGGGCAGCCCAGCCCCGAGGCCCCACCTCTGACTGATCTGGGCTGGGCCGAGGACGGACTGGAAATCCCCAGGCCTGCAGGGCTCAGCCCCGGCTCGAGGGGAGCAGCAGGAGACTTTGCTTCTGGCCACTCAGCCCTCCCCACCCCATGACCTGAGCCCAGGGCAGGAGCCTGGGGCTGCCCTCCCCCGTCAGGGCCACTGGTGGGGCCTCTGCAGGGCGCATGGTGCTGGCACAGGGGAAGGAGACGCCCTGCGGCAAAGCTGAGAACTAGCCCCCACCTGAAGCGAACAGGCTGCCAGACGGGCAGCTCAGTGGTGCAGAGGAGGGGGCCCAGGCTGCTCACTGCACTGCGAGCTGCCCGCTCTGCTGCCAACACAGCACCCTCGGGGTGACCGGGGAGCCAGCGGCCCTGCTCAGCAGCCAGGCCCTGGGCTATGAAGGAGTGAGACAAGGAACCCTCTCTGAAAACGACTCAGAGCCACTGGGCTTGGGGCTGGGCTCCAGGGGAGGGGGAGGAGACAAGGTCAGGTGGCTAAGTCCCACCCTGGACTTCCAGCCGGTCGGTGGCCAGCTGGCGGAGAGGTGGGTGCTCAGGTCTGCTAGCTCCTTGACAAAGACTCAGCCGTGGCAGATGAGCCCACTGACTTGCTTGGGGGTGGGGGGCACAGGGCTAGATGAGCGCATTGGCAGTGGAGCTGGGGTGGCAAGCGGGTCTCCCGAGCCCCGCATAAGGAGCCCAGGGCAGCAGAAGGTCTTTGCCCTTCTCATGCCCGGCCTGTGCCAGAGCAGGACAAACATCGACCCCTGCTGCAGCGGGGGCAGAGTGCTGGCTCCGGGCACTGGGACGGGCCCCACTGCGCTCACTCACCTCCCTCCACTCCTTGCTGCCGCTCCCGTGGATGAACAGAACCACTACTGCAGAGAGGAGAGCGCGGGGTTAATGACTGCCTCTGCATCAGAAGCCACCCCATCCCACTGCATGTCTCTCACACTGCATCCGCCAACACAGCCATCCCACTGCATGTCTCTCACACTGCACCCCCGAAACACCCCGTCCCACTGCATGCCGCACACACTGCACCCCTGAAACACCCCGTCCCACTGCATGCCTCACACACTGCATCCGCCAACACAGCCATCCCACTGCATGTCTCTCACACTGCACCCCCGAAACACCCCGTCCCACTGCATGCCTCACACACTGCACCCCTGAAACACCCCATCCCACTGCATGTCTCACACACTGCATCCGCCAACACACCCATTCCACTGCATGTCTCTCACACTGCACCCCCGAAACACCCCGTCCCACTGCATGCCGCACACACTACACCCCTGAAACACCCCATCCCACTGCATGCCTCACACACTGCATCCGCCAACACACCCATTCCACTGCATGTCTCTCACACTGCACCCCCGAAACACCCCGTCCCACTGCATGCCTCACACACTGCACCCCTGAAACACCCCATCCCACTGCATGCCTCACACACTGCATCCGCCAACACACCCATTCCACTGCATGTCTCTCACACTGCACCCCTGAAACACCCCATCCCACTGCATGCCTCACACACTGCACCCCTGAAACACCCCATCCCACTGCATGTCTCTCACACTGCACCCCTGAAACACCCCATCCCACTGCATGCCTCACACACTGCATCCGCCAACACACCCATTCCACTGCATGTCTCTCACACTGCACCCCCAAAACACCCCGTCCCACTGCATGTCTCTCACACTGCACCCCTGAAACACCCCATCCCACTGCATGTCTCTCACACTGCACCCCTGAAACACCCCATCCCACTGCATGCCTCACACACTGCACCCCTGAAACACCCCATCCCACTGCATGTCTCTCACACTGCATCCGCCAACACAGCCATCCCACTGCATGTCTCTCACACTGCACCCCTGAAACACCCCATCCCACTGCATGCCTCACACACTGCATCCGCCAACACACCCATCCCACTGCATGTCTCTCACACTGCACCCCCAAAACACCCCGTCCCACTGCATGCCTCACACACTGCATCCGCCAACACACCCATTCCACTGCATGTCTCTCACACTGCACCCCCGAAACACCCCGTCCCACTGCATGCCTCACACACTGCACCCCTGAAACACCCCGTCCCACTGCATGCCTCACACACTGCATCCGCCAACACACCCATTCCACTGCATGTCTCTCACACTGCACCCCTGAAACACCCCATCCCACTGCATGCCTCACACACTGCACCCCTGAAACACCCCGTCCCACTGCATGCCTCACACACTGCATCCGCCAACACACCCATTCCACTGCATGTCTCTCACACTGCACCCCCGAAACACCCCGTCCCACTGCATGCCTCACACACTGCACCCCTGAAACACCCCGTCCCACTGCATGCCTCACACACTGCATCCGCCAACACACCCATTCCACTGCATGTCTCTCACACTGCACCCCCGAAACACCCCGTCCCACTGCATGTCTCACACACTGCATCCGCCAACACACCCATTCCACTGCATGTCTCTCACACTGCACCCCCGAAACACCCCGTCCCACTGCATGTCTCTCACACTGCATCTGCTGACACACCCCATCCCACTGCATGCCTCACACACTGCACCCCTGATACACTCCATCCAACTGCATGTCTCACACACACTCCCCCATGGCACACACCCCTCATGTACCTGCCACTGTGCATGCATACTTTGCACATCACAGTGAGTATACACACACCTCACTGCACATACACACCTCGCCCCTACACATTGCACACCCCACTCCTCTGTGCACACACTGCATGTGCACTCCACCACCACACACTCGCACATGCACACCTCATGGACACCATCCCACTGCACTGCACATCCCATCCCACCTATGATGCAGCAGGGACTGAGTGGGGCGGATTGAACTAGGAATGTGGCAGGGGAGTTTACTGGGACTGTCTGATCAGTGATGAGATAGCAGGGAGTGACTTCACTGCCTGGGATGATACCTGAGTCTGTAACCTGAGTTGGGAGGGGGGTTGGGTCCAGGTGACACCTTCCACCTGGGGAAACTGGACAAAGGCTGAAGGAGGAACTGGGGGGAGGCTGGGGGAGTCGGCTGGAGGGGTTTCAGTTTTTGGAGTGGGCTGGGGAAGAGGAAAGAGTCGCAGAGCGGGGGTCTAAGTGCTCTACCCCCCAGAAGGGCCTGACTAAGGGGTCCTGTTTATGCCTGCAAGCTCTGGTCTGGACTGTTTTCCTGTCATCTCTAATAAACCTTCTGTTCTACTGGCTGGCTGAGAGTCACGGTGAATCACAGGAAGTGGGGGTGCAGGGCCCTGACCTCCCCAATCTCCATGACAACTGCTGTCAGAGGTGGGATCTACTGCACCCCGTGGATGGTGCTTCCTGCAGTAAGTGACTGGGGAACAGTAAAACAAAGGGGGATTGACAGGAACCAGGTGTGCTGAAGAGTCAGAGAGGAGTGGGTTTGGGGGGCGAAGGAGCTATGCTTAACCCCTGGGAGTGTGTGACCAGCAAGAAGGACTGTTGCAATAATGGGGTCCCCTTGGACACTGCAGTGAGCAGTCTCAGGGGTGGAGGAGTCTGTGGCTTGACCTTGGAAGAGGGGTGGTGACCTGGAGAAGGGTTGGCACAGTAGGGGTTCCTCCTGGACACTGCAGCTCGAGCACCCAGGCCTGCTCGTGGCCACCAGGGAGATGTACGCTAAGCGCCTTAAGAGCAACCTGGTGGAGCTGAGCAGGCAGAGGGGGCTGCACATTGGAAGGCTCACCAAAGAACACCTGATTGCCCAGCTGGAGGAGGAGGATCGCTTGGATGCACCGATCCCTGCCTCTGAGGGAAGCAGCCTAGCAGATGCAACATGGGCCCTGGTGCCTGACCCGGCTGGGAGGGGTCAGATTGCAGCCAAGGGCATCCCGAGACCCCCCTACCTATGCCTAGGGGAGGGGCTGGGAGGACCCCAGAGAATACCGAAGGCACCCTGACCCAGCAGCCAGCAGGGGATCCTCCGGCAGAGTTCTCCATCCCTGGAGCTGAGGCGGCTGGAATGGGAGAGGGAGATAAAATTGAGAGAGTTGGAAGATCGCGAAAAAGTGTGAGAGGGTCGCGAAAGGCAGCGTCAGCATGAGCTGGAGCTGGCCAGGCTGAGGAGCAGCGAGGCCCCGGCTTTGGTGAGTGATGGGGGACCCAGGACTGCATGGAGATTTGATAAGTGCGTCCTGGCCCAGCGTAAGGAGAGGAGGACATCGATAGCTTCCTGAATGCCTTTGAGAACGCCTGTGAGATTCACTGGGTTGACCCAGCAGACAGGCTCCAGTTTCTCACCCCCTTACTGGACCCCAAAGCCGTGGAGGTGTACAGCCGAATGAAAGGGGCGGAGGTAGGGGACTATGAACTGTTCAAACAGGCCCTGCTCTGCGAGTTTGGGCTGACCCCCGAGATGTACCAGAGAAGGCTCTGGAGCCAGCATAAAATGCCTGAGGGCACATATCTACAACTGGCCCTCCAGATGCAGGGATATGCCTGCAAGTGGGCAGATGGGGCCCGGACGAAGGAGGACCTGCTTGACCTCATTGTTCTGGAGCAACTGTATGATCAGTGCCCTTCCGACCTGAGGCTGTGGCTGGTGGACAAAAAGCCAGAGAACCCCCAGCACGCAGGGCAGCTGGCCGACGAGTTTGTGAACAGTCAGTCGGGGAGTGGCAGGGAGGAACCCCAAACGAAGAGGCCCCCCACGATGCAGAGAGAGAGAGTCACCATGGGACCTCCCAAAGGGGGAATGTAGAGCACCCCATCCCAAGGAGAACATCCAGCATCAGGACCAACCGACCCACTTGAGGGGACCAATGGGACCTGAGCTGCTATCACTGTGGCCGGAAAGGCCACATACAGACCCAGTGCCCCAAGCTCAGGGGCAGTCTGAGCAGACCAAACCCACACAGGGTTAACTGGGTAGGGACCCAGCTGGACGAGGAGCAGGCTTCCCAGGCAAGGGAGGCTGGCAGCTTACCAACTGCTCAGGAGGGAGGAGTGCCCCAGACCAGCTCCTCTGGGGGGCTGGATGCCCCGGACTCAAGGTCCTCAGTTTACAGGATGGGCGCAGGGCTGTCCCTCCAGAGCGAGTGCCTTGTTCCCCTGGAGGTGGATGGGAGGAAGGTCAATGGATACTGGGATACGGGCACGGAGGTGACACTGGCCCGGCCCGAGGTGGTGGCCCCAGATCGGGTGGTGCCCAACACCTACCTGACCCTGACAGGGTGGGCGGGACCCCATTCAAGGTGCCTACGGTAAGGGTACACCTGAAATGGGGGGCCAAGGAGGGCCTCAAGGATGTGGGGGTACACCACCATTTGCCCGCTGAAGTTTTGATGGGGGGAGACCTAGAGGACTGGCCAAGCAACCCCCAGAATACCCTGGTCGTGACCCGTAGCCAGAGCCGGTGAGGGGCACTGTGCCCTGACCGTGGGGAGGGTACCACACTGGAGGCGCAGGACCCTACCTTGGTGGGAAGGGAGGGCCGAGGGGCATGGCTCAGAGAGGCTGAGGCCTCAGACCCGGCCAGTGAGAGGGAACCGGGCCCCATCCCTTCCCCAGCCGCTGAGTTCCAGGCCGAGTTGAGGAAAGATCCCTCCTTGCGGAAGCTCAGGGACCTGGCCGACCTCAGGGTGGTACGGACCATGAGGAGAGGCTGCCAGGAGAGGTTCCTGTGGGAGAAGGGGTTCCTGTACCGAGAATGGGCTCCCACAAGGGAAGTGGAGTCCTGTGGGATCAGGAGGCAGCTGGTGGTCCCCCAGAAGTATCGCCGCAGGCTCCTGTACCTGGCCCATGACATCCTCCTCGCAGGGCAGCAGGGAATCCGGCGCACCCGGCAGAGGCTGCTACAGAACTTTTACTGGCCCGGGGTCTTTACCACGGTCCGGCAGTATTGCCGATCCTGTGACCCCTGTCAGAGGGTGGGGAAGGCCCGGGACAAGGGGAAAGCGGCTTTGAGACCTTTGCCCATCATAGAGGAGCCTTTCCAGAAGGTGGCCATGGACATCGTGGGGCCTCTCAGCAAGACGACCCGGTCGGGGAAGAAATACATTCTGGTGGTGGTAGATTTTGCCACCCGCTACCCCGAGGCAGTGCCCTTAGCTTCCATTGAAGCAGACGCCGTGGCCGATGCTCCTGACCATTTTCAGCCGAGTGGGGTTCCCCAAGGAAGTCTTGACAGACCAAGGCTCCCACTTCATGTCGGCCCTGCTCCGGTGCTTGTGGGAGAAATGTGGGGTCCGGCACGACTGGGCCTCAGCTTATCACCCCCAGTCCAATGGGCTGGTGGAGAGGTTCAATGGGATGCTAAAGATGATGCTGAAAACCTTTATGAACCAGCACCCGCAGGACTGGGACAAGTACTTACCTCACCTGCTGTTCGCATACAGGGAGGTGCCCCAGGAGTCTACCGGATTTTCTCCTTTCGAACTGTTATATGGCAGGAGGGTGAGGGGCCCCCTGGACCTGATGAGAGACGAGTGGGAGGGGAAGGCCACTCCCGATGGAGAGTCAGTGGTGGAGTATGTCCTGATCTTCCGAGAGAGACGGGCGGAACTCATGGGCCTGGCCAGGGAGAATCTGGCCAGAGCCCAGAGGAAGCAGAAGGTCTGGTATGACCGCACGGCACGGGCCCGTGCCTACGCCACCGGGGATCAGGTGATGGTTCTCATCCCAGTGAGAAAGAACAAACTACAGGCCGCCTGGGAGGGCCCTTTCAAGGTCGTCAAGCAGCTCAATGAGGTAAACTATGTGGAGGAGCTGTCGAACCGGGCGCACCACCGCCGGGTGTACCATGTGAATATGATGAAGCCATATTATGCCAGGGGGAATGTGGTGTTGGCCGTGTGTGGACAGTGGGAAGAGCAGGGAGATGACCCTTTAGTGGATCTATTCCCTGGGACCAGAGCTGGTTCCCCCCTGGAAACAATTCCCCTCTCGGATCAGCTAACCCCTGCCCAGCAAGCTGAGGTCGGGGGGTGCTGCATCCGTACCGACAGCTGTTTTCCAACCAGCCTGGACACACTAATCTAACTGTCCACCGTGTGCAGAGAGGGTCGCACCCGCTGATAAGATGCTCCCCCTTCCAAGTCACAGGGAAAACTGCTCAGGACCTGGAAAGAGAGGTCCAGGACATGCTGGCTTTGGGGGTGATCCAGCTATCGGCCAGCCCTTGGGCCTCGCCGGTGGTGCTGGTCCCCAAAAAGGATGGGTCGGTCCGGTTCTGTGTGGACTATCGGACGCTCAATGCCATCACTGTATGGGATGCCTACCCCATGCCCAGGCCTGATGAGCTCCTAGACAAGCTGGGAGGAGCTCGGTACCTTACCACCATGGACCTTACAAAGGGCTACTGGCAAGTGCCGCTGGATGCAGATGCCCGGCTGAAATCGGCCTTTATCACCCCTCTGGGGCTCTGAGTTCCTGACCCTGCCTTTCGGCCTCAAGGGAGCGCCGGCCACCTTCCAGCGCCTGGTGGACCAGCTACTGAGGGGGATGGAGAGTTTTGCCGTGGCGTATATTGATGACATCTGTGTCTTTAGCCAGACGTGGGAGGACCACGTGTCCCAGGTTAGACAAGTGCTGGACCGACTCCAGGGGGCTGGGCTGACTGTAAAAGCGGAGAAGGCAAGGTGGGGATGGCTGAAGTATCTTACCTGGGCCATCGGGTGGGGAGCGGCCGCCTAAAGCCGGAACCAGCCAAGGTGGAGGTGATCAGAGACTGGCCCGCTCCCCACACCAAAAAGCAGGTCCAAGCCTTTATTGGGATGGCAGGATACTACCGAAGATTTGTGCCCCACTTTAGCGCCATCGCCACCCCCATCACGGAGCTATGCAAGAAGGGGAAGCCAGACAAGGTGGTCTGGACCGAGCAGTGCCAGGAGGCTTTCCGGGCGCTGAAGGAGGCTCTGGTCAGTGGCCCAGTTCTGGCAAACCCAGACTTTGACAAGCCCTTTGTGGTGTTCACCGACGCCTCAGACACGGGACTGGGGGCGGTGTTAATGCAGGAGGATGAAAAGGGGGAGAGACACCCCATCGTGTACCTGAGCGAGAAGTTGCTACCCCGGGAGCAACACTACGTGGCCATCGAGAAGGAGTGCCTGGCCATGGTGTGGGCCCTTAAGAAACTCCAGCCATATCTCTTCGGGCGACACTTCACCGTCTCCACCGACCACTCTCCCCTGACCTGGCTGCACCGGATGAAAGGAGCCAACGCCAAACTCCTGAGATGGAGCCTGCTCCTGCAGGATTACAACATGGACGTGGTCCACGTGAAGGGAAGTGCCAACCTGATAGTGGATGCGCTGTCCCGGAGAGGGGGCCCCGAACTTCCCCAGGTCACTGGTCACAGTGACCCTACTCAGTTCAGTCTCGAAGGGGGGAGAGATGTGATACAGCAGGGAGGGGGGTGGACTGACCTAGGAATGTAGCAGGGGAGTTTCCTGGGACTGTCTGCATTGGTGATGGGATGGCAGGAGGTGACTTTACTGCCTGGGAAGATACCTGAGCCTGTAACCTGAGCTTGGAGGGGGGTTGGGTCCAGGTGACCCCTTCTGCCTGGGAATCTGGACAAAGGCTGGAGGAGGAGCAGGGGAGGAGGCTGAGGGAGTCGGCTGGAGGGGGTTTCAGTTTTTGGAGTGGGCTGGGGAAGAGGAGAGAGCTGCAGAGACGGGGTCTAAGCTCCTTGCCCCCCAGAAGGGCCTGACTAAGGGGTCCTGTTTGTGCCCACAAGCTCTGGTCTGGACTGTGTTCCTGTCGTCTCTAATAAACCTGCTCTTCTACTGGCCAGCCGAGAGTCACGGTGAATCACAGGAAGTGGGGGTGCCGGGCCCTGACTCCCCCTCAGGCCGTGACATCACCACCCACACTGCACATGTGCACACCCCGCACTGCACACACATGCCTTGCACATCACGCTCCATGCACCCACAGACATAGTGCCTCACACTTATACACGTTAACCTTACTCACCCCAACACTGCACGCCCGCCCATCCCCCCTGCACACACTGTGCGTGTCCCTTGTGCAGCACACCAAGCATCCCCCCTGCACGCCCGCCCATCCCCCTGCACACACCGTGCGTGTCCCTTGTGCAGCACACCAAGCATCCCCCCTGCACGCCCGCCCATCCCCCCTGCACACACCGTGCGCTCCATCCCCAGTCTCCGTCTCACAATCAGCGTCTGCCACGAGGCCTAGTGCTCGTCTCCGCTGACGGGCCCCGCCGGGCTGCGCAGCTGCCCGCACCCCCACTCCCTTGCCCCGGACAGGTTTGTCTCGGTCCCGGCTGTGCAGCTTAACGCAATCACACACCCCTGCCACCACGCAGCGCCAGGCACAGCCCGTAGGAACCAGCTGCCCAGGCCTTGCTGCCCCCTCAGGACACGTTGCCCGCCTGCCCTGCCAGGGACTTCGCCCTGAGGCCGGTCCCCTAGCTAGCTCCACTCCCCACACGTACCAGGGTCAGACTTGGAGAAGGTGTCCACGTCCAGCAAGTTCCTGGGGAGACAGACAGATGGACGTGAGCCAGGCAGGAAACTCATCCAGCAATGGGAGAAGTGGGGGAATCGGGCTCTACGAACTACTGCAGAACCTGCAGCCCCCGAGCATTGGGCCCCAGCCCAGCCGCCCTCCCCACTCCCAGGCCAGGCCAGGCCTTCCCTCCCCTCCAGAGCCGCTGGAGTCCATCCGCATCAAACCCACCAGCGAGAACAGGACAGGTCAGTGGAATCTGCACCCAGGAACAGGCAGCCTCTCTGGAGCTCAGACACGGGGTCCCTGGGCTGTGGGGGAGGGCGTTGGGGGCTGGGAGAGGAGGCCAGTGTCTGTGTGTGGTGGGGGACCCACCCCGCCCCTCAGTATAACCTCTCCTGGTTGCCATGGCAGCTTTGCAGTGGCACAAACAGTAACTAAAATTAATACTTCTGTTAACAGCTGGTCCCTGCAGCCCCCACCCTCCTGGACACGTCCACTGGGGAGTCCAGCCCAGCAAGGGGCTGGAGCACCCCTGGGCGGTGTGGGGCAACAGAGGGGACTCAGTGGGGCAGGCAAAATCACAGGCAGCCAGGGGACGGTTACTAGCTGGGGCTGCCCTGACCCTGCAGCCCCAGCGCTGGCTGTTTAGGCTCCTGTACTTGCCCTGGGGTCCTGTCTCTGCTTGTATCTCCTCTTGGGGCCTCTGGGTGAAGCGTCTGCTCTGTGCAGCGTGGGGAGGAAACGCAGCTGTTCCCTGTGCCCGGAGGGCTCCAGGTGTGCCCAGGGGCAGGGAGCCCAGCCCTCAGCTCCCCGTCAGCCACCACCCTCCGAGGCAGCTCTTCAAACAAACAGAATCATCCACACGTTATAAACCATGGCAAGAAACCAGCATGGCTGTGGCCACGGTGCACTCCCAGCAGGGGGCGCTGTGGGGCGGGGCAGGGCACTGGCTGTGGGGTGCGCTGTGGGGGGCAGGGCAGGGGGTGGCTCTGGGGGGCTCCCAGCAGGGGGTGCCATGGGGACGGGGCAGGGTGCTGGCTGGGGGGAAGCTCCCAGCAGGAGGCGCTGTGGGGGGGCAGGGGAAAGCTCTGGGGGGGCTCCCAGCAGGGGGCGCTGTGGGGGCGGGGCAGGGGGCTGGCTGTGGGGGGGGGGTCAGGGGGCTGGCTTGGGGGGAGCTCCCGGCTTCCCCAGCCCCGGGGTTTCATTCTTTCCCAGCAAGCCCACACCAGGCAGCTGCAGAGCCGCAAGGGACCCACGTTACCTGCCACAGCCAACGAACAAGTCCCTTTGGGCTCCCTTTTTTATGCCTTCAACATAAACATAAGGCATCAGAGCTTCACCCCTGGCGGGTGCTGGCCCCCGGGCCGCAGCCCCCAGGCCAGAGCCCGTGGGGATGGGAGGAGTCTAGGACCCACCTGTGTGCAGGGGGCGGGTGCTGGTGCCAGGGGGCTGGAGCGGTTTGATTGCTCAGCCCCTGCGGGCAGCACAACTCGGCCAGACGCAGCTCGCAGGACACAGGCGGCTCTGCTGAGGGATGCTCTCTCCAGCCAGGCCGGGAGTCCTGCGGGCCGCGCTGACTCTGGCTGGGGATTGGGGACTCTACCCGGTAAAAGGCACGAGCAGCTGAGTGGGAACAGCCCCTATGGGTGCAGTGCCAGGGATGCTCCCGGATAGGGTGACCATATCTCCCCAAAAGGAAAACAGGACACTGCACCCCCCCCGCCCCACAGGGCTGGCCTCCCCACTTGCCCAAGCCCTCCTCCTCAAGCGAGGCTGGGGTCTCCGCTCACTCCAGCCCTGGCTGTCCCCCTGCACGGGGTGGGGTCTCCGCTCACTCCAGCCCTGGCTGCCCCCCTGCACAGGGTGGGGTCTCCGCTCACTCCAGCCCTGGCTGCCCCCCTGCACTGGGCTGGGGTCGCAACTCACTCCAGCCCTGGCTGCCCCCTGCACTGGGTTGGGGTTGCTGCTCGGCCCCCCCCATGTTCCTTTGCACCGCACCCCACATTTTTGACAAAAGTGGACATTTGTCCCATTTGCTCTTGCAAACTGATCTAGTCGGCAAGAACAAATGGGACAAACGCCCACTTTTGCCAAAAAAGTTGGGACAGGGCTTAAAAAAGGGACTGTCCTGGCCAAAACGAGACGTATGGTCACTCTACCCCCGGGATCCCTGGGAGGTGCCAAGGCAGAGGGTGCAGAGCAGGGAGAAGCCTTGCACCCACATCCTGGGTCTGGGCCCCGTTGCTGGGCGCTGCACACACAGCGAAGGTCCCTGCCCTGAAGAGCTCCCAACACACAATCCGTGTGCGTAAGAGGAGGAAAGGGGGGATCACGGGGCTACAGGGTTAGCACCAGGCCCAGCTGAGTGACAGGGCCCAGGGACTCCAGGGACATGGGTTTCTGTTGTCAGTCACCAGCTGAGGGGCCATCACTGGCCAGCCTCAGGGCCCTGTTTCTTGTGGGGCTCGCTGCAGGGCGGGGCTTGAGGAGGGCTGTGCAGGTGAGCCCGGGGGGCTGACCCACAGGGACGAGAGCCGGGGCTGGGAAGCAGGTGCTTGGAGAGCAGCAGGGCCGTGCAGGGAGGGGGTGCACTGGTGTGGCTCTGCGAGAAGCAGGCTCCCGCTGGCAGAGCGCGTTCTGGGGGGAGGTAGGGTCGGCAAGCTGAATGGGGTGAGGAAGAAACAGCGTCTCTGGCCCAGACGGTGATCGAACATGACAGGCAGCCCGTTTACTAGCGCACTTGGTGATGGCTGAGCGGCCGTTGCTCCCCGGCACGGGAGTGTCCGCAATGGAGAGATGGGCCGGGGGAGGCAAAGTGAGAAGAAAAGAGACTTAGCAAGGTCTGAGCAGCCTGACTGAGTGAGCGGGTGCCAGGGGCTGCTCCCCCCAACCCCCTGAAACAGCAGCCGCCGCAGCACTTTGGTCATTCCTGGCTGCGCAGAGTTTAACACTGAAAAGCACCAAAGGCTGCCATCAAATCCTCTGAGCTCTTTCCTGTGCCCCATGACACCTGCTCTCACCAGGGATGGGAGACACCCCAGCCCGAGGCTGGTGGCACATTCAGAGCAGGGCTCTGCCCTGCCTGGTTCCAGGCCAGGGTCCCAGGGGGTCTGAGCCCCCCACCCTCCTGGGCCTGCCCAGGAACTCAGCCAGAACAGAGGGTTTCCTCCACTCTTCCCCACCTCTGCTGGGAACACGGCCCAGGCCAGTGGAGCAGGACCCAAGGGTGTTTAACACTCTGCTGGGCAGAGCCACACAAGGGAAAATTGTTCGGCTGGAGAAGGAGCCCTTTTGGCCTGGGTTCCAGCTCACTAGAGACCCTCAGACCAGCTGCCAGCCCCGTGCCAAGCATGGAGGCTGTAAAACACTAAGGGTCCCTGGCCCATCCCAGCACAGACACGCCCAGGCCCCTCCCTGCAACACTTCCAAAATTCTCACTGTTCCTTCATATTTGTTTGCAACAGGGCCTCCAAACGGGCGCGTCCCGGATCAGTCTGAGGATGGATGGGCAGGTGAGGGAAAGGGGAGTTCTGCACAAGTCACCTGGATTTGCCAGGAGCAGCTGGGTCTGTCAGAGGGAGGTGGCAAAGGACGAAGAGGGACCAACCAGATGAGCTCAGGTCACACCCTACACAGGAGGTCATGAGGAAGGAGACACAGAAGCGACAGCTCCAAGGATTGTTACCTGGCCTCCTTCCCGCTCCCCATCCTCAATCCCTATAGGTCTGACATGTCCATGCACATGGCAGTGAAAGAGCAGACATTTGAGAGCAGGCTTCAAGCTATGGCCACAGAGATGCTGGAGCTGTGGGGGCGGGGTGCTGCCTGACCCCTTGGCTTGAAGGGGTTTCCATCATATCCAGGTTTTGCAGTTTGGTTCAATGGCTCTCAGCCCCCCGTACAAACTGTTCCAGCACCCCACATGGCCATGCAGAGAAGAAAGGGCCCAAAGCCTTTGGAAGCTGGGGCCAGGCCCAGCAGATCCGTTTCCTTAGGGAGGTGATCTGGTGAGGACCGGGAAAAGCTGAGAAGCTTGGGCGACAGCCTTGTGCTCGGTGCGGAGCGGAGCTCTCTTGATCCAGAGAGCTGCCCTGGCTGACCAGAGGCAACAACTGCTGACCTCAGAACAGCTGTAAAGAGCAGACACGCCCCCCTTGGGGAGAGGATGCCATTTCTGCATCTCGCCCCCCCAAAGCACAGGGCGATGTGAGAGATCCATCCCATGCCCCCCGCCTCCAGGGGCGAAAGCTTCCTCGCTGCCCTTCGAGATCAGAGAGTTAGTCCCTGCTCCCGCGGGTCTCCGTCTGCTCCGAGCCGTCAAGACCTGGCTCTGCGGCTGCTGGAGGCAGAGGAGCAGGCAGCCTCGCCAGCAGCCAGCAGCAAACCCACTTTCCCAGCTGGCAGAGGCGCTTCTCCCCGTCCACGCACCGAAGGCTGCAGCAGCCAGGCACCAGCACCCCTGCAGGCCTGCTCCTAACCAGAGCCTCGAGGGGTCGCAATTGTTCAGTTCATTTCCCTGTTTTGGGGCTTCCCCTCGCACCAGTCACGCTGGGATCCCAGGGGTGCACACAGGCACAGTAACCCCTCAGCTTCCCCTGGCGAGGAGCTGGGCAGACGGTGCCGCTTCCCAGCCCCCTCGTACCTTGGCCCTGCCTCACCAAAGCCCTCGTGAGCACACGGTGCTGTCAGACAGACCCAGCTGAAAACCAGCGACGAACATGAACAGGAGCCAGAGCTCGGGCATCTGGCCCCTGCACAGAGCGGGCGTGTTCCCCAGGACACCCGACGGCTCTGCCCGTGCAAAGGGGTGTGTCCGGCAGCCAACTCTGCCTCTCTTTGGAGCCAGACAGCCCTGAAAGCGCCTTCTGTCCCATGCAAACCCTGGGCTGGGGTCAGAACCAGGGGTGCTCTGGAGACGTGGCGGGAACGTGAGCAAACACTGCCCATGGAGCCATGTGCAGCCAGGGACACCGCCCGCTCTTCCGCACGGACCTTCCCCCAGCTCATTCCCAGGAGACAGCACGGGGGCCAGGCCCGCCGACAGCAATTCCGGAGCCCAGGGCAGAACAGTCAAGGGGCCCCCAGCCTGCACGGACGTGCTTAGCCTGGCATTTGGGTGGTGCTGCACCTGCGCTGGCTGGTGCCCAGCGAGCTGCCAGCTGCACTGCTGGGCGCACTCTTCTGGCACGGCCAGGGCTTCCACCTGCCCGCCCAGCCGCCTTCGCTGCCCTGGTACCACCCCACAGGCGCCTAGGAACCTGCGGCCTGCCCGGGGCTCTGGGGCAGCCTGCCACAGACCCACTGGGTGGGAATCCCAAGCTGCAAGCTAGGGAGCCACTGGGAAGAACCTCAGCTGTCGTCTTTGCCTGGGCCTGAGTCTACGGAGACCTGCCAGAGGAGGGGCGCTGGGTGAGAGCGAGCGAGTCGGGGGGGGGGGAGCGCTGAGTGAGAGCGAGCAGGGGAGAGGCACTGGGTGAGAGCGAGTGATGGGGGGGCGTACGGGGCATGGGCCAGCCCTATCCTGGGCAGGTCAGGCTCTTCCCCGAGCAGGACCAGAGGGAACAGTCTCTTATGCAGCTCTTGCACCATGGTCCTGCCGACAAAGTCTCACTGAGCAGGGCTGAGGGCTTAGGGTGTCGCTCACACCAGCAAACAGCACGAAAGCTGCATTTCCATTGGGGGGTTAAGAGGAAATAATCACTGAAGAGCAAGTTTGCTGCATGTTCGCTCAAACACACTATCCCCTGCACACACACCAGGCACACACGCTCACATACACCCACTCTATGCACACATAGTAGACATGCATATGTGCTCACATGCACACACAGCAGGCATACATGCATGCATTGCACACTCACACGCTCCCCATGTGCACTGGGTGGCTGGGCATTACATGCTCACATGCCATCACACACACATACATGATGAATATGCTTTGCACGCTCATATGCTGTTGCAGTGAACACATGACGGACATGTGTTGCATGCTCACATGCCTTGCCATGCACGCACACACAATGGGCATGTGTTGCACACTCACATGCTGCCTGCCACACACACAATGGCAATGCATTGCACGCTTACATGCTGTCTCCCCCACATACGTTGACCATGCTTTGTATGTTCAAACACTGTCACACACACAATTGACATGCGTTGCATGCTCACATGCTGTCCCCACACACATACGATGGACATGTGTTGCACACTCACACTCTGTCCCCCACACACATGATGGGAATGTGTTGCACGCTCACACGCTGTCCCACGCTCACATGACTGGACATGAGTTGCATGCTCAGACATTGTCCCACACACACACGATGGGCATGCGTTGCACACTCAGATGCTGCCCCCCCACATGATGGACATGCGTCGCACGCTCACACACTATCCCCCGCACACAGTGGACACACTCACACATGGTCTCCCACACACACGATGGGCATGCGTTGCACAATCAGACACCGTCCCCCCACAATGGACATGCGTTGCACGCTCACACACTATCCCCCACACACAACGGGCATGCGTTGCACGCTCACGGACAGTCTCTCTGGCCAAGGAGCCCGCTCCAAGCTGCCCGCCCCGCGCCCCTTCCCCGACGGACCCGCGCTGTGCCGAGGAGGGAAGGTGTGGCTCGGCCCCGGCTGCCGGAGGCTCCCGCCCGCGCCCGGCGCTGCCCGCGGCCCCGCACCTGCAGGAGACGGTGAGCTCCAGCTTGGTGGCCGGGACGCTGGCGGGCGCCGGCTCCAGGGCTCCCGGAGACGCCATCCCCGCTGCCGGCTCGCTGCGCTCCGGGCGCGCCACGCTAAGGCAGGCGCGGGGCGGGCTCCACGGGCGGGGAAGCGGCGGCGGCCCCGGGCAGGTCCGTGCGCCGAGCCGGAGCCTCCCGCGGGCGCCCTGCCTCCGCCCCCGCCTGCGTCCGTTCCGCTCGCCCGGCGCAGCGCGTCTGGCCGCGGCCCCCTCCCCGCCCGGCGCAGGGACCGGCCCCGGGGAGTCCGCCGCGCTCCGCAGCGCCCGCGCCTAGGGAAAGCTCCACCGAGGCGCCCCCCGGGGACCCCACCCCGACCCCAGGCGGCCCAGAACCGGCCCCGGGCAGGGCTGCCCACTAACATCCCCGCACCGGGCACAGGCAGCTCCGGCGTCGGCCGCTGGTGGGGGGGCAAAGGGCCGGGCCCCCGCACCGGGCACGAGGGGAGGGGCAGGCCCAGGCCTTGGCTGCTGGGGAAGCCGGGGGTAGGAGCAGAACCCCAGCACTCCTGGCGGGACGGAGGGGCAGCCAGGCCCAAGGGCAGTGAGAGGTGGTGCACGGGACGCACCCCATGGCCCCACCGTGCCAGCCAGATCGAGCCAGGGGCTACTTACCCCCCACCCCTATTTGCAGCCCTGCCCACGTCCATATGCTCCATGGCACACAGCCCCACTGCCAGGATCCGGCCTGAGCTCAGCCTAGTGGCCAAGATAGCCTAAGCAGACTCAGGCAAAGATCATCTGCCAGCCAGGCACCAGGCTCAGGTCCCACTCAGACAACATGGGATGCTAAGCAAACAGAAGCACCCAGCCCCCAAGGCCCCCCCTCTCCCCGACTGCTGCCACGGCCTAAAACCAGAGGCAGGGCAAAGGCAGGGGTGCAGATGCCTTTACTGAAAAGGGCTGTCACAACCAGTCAGGGCTGGCCGGGGGCAGAGCCCCTGGTGCAGGCGGCAGGACAGGCCCAAGGGGCAGCTCTGCCCCTTGCATGTCTTTCAGGTTCCTTCTGCTGCTGGACACACCTAGGAGCCAGTCCAAGTGTACAACATGTTCAGAGGGTGCTACTGCTTCCTCTCAGTCCAACGCCCCGTGCAAACTGCTCCAGCAGGCCCCCAAGGGCTCCGGCGGGGCTGGATGGCACAGCCTTCAGGCCAATGGTGCTGCTGTAGGTGGCTAGGAAAGCAGAGCGCACTTCCTCCAGCCGGGACTCTCGGCCTGCCACTGGCACCAGCCTGCAAGACAGAAGGGGGAGGGGTCAGCAGCAGCCTTCCCTGGAGCTAGCTAGCTAGCCCCAGCCGTACCCCACCATGGGTACACATCAGCCCTTCCCCCAGCAAGGCAGGAACCCCACAGCCCCCGACCGAGTCTGGCTGCAACCTGCCAGCTAACACCACACAGCTCCAAGCCAGGGAGTTAGCAGCAGAATAGTTCTCCGGGGTAGAACCTGTTACTAACCAGTCCCTGGCAGCTGGTGCTAGAGTAGGGGATCCGGGCTGGTGTCCTGGCCCCATGCCAGCCTCGTCTCAAGGTTCCAAGCCCCAGCTCTCCAGCACCTGGGCCACAGTGCTGCATTCTCCCCCCTATGAAGGCAGCAGAACCAGCCCTTCTCTCTGCTTCCCTCCCCCACCCAACCCCCCTCCATCACATCCCTCGTTTTTACAACAGTCCCAGACCTCCCAGCAGACAGTATCACAAACTGTCTCCCTTGGTCCACGCTGGCCTCAGCGGTTGGGCCTGCAGCTCCCGGCCTCTGGCAGAACCTGGGTGTAGCTCCAAGTCTCACCCAGCTACATTTTGTCCCTTGCCAATACCTCACTTTTTGCTCCTCCTGCCCGCATCTGCAAGGCCCGGAGGAGCAGTTTCTGAGGAAAATGGTACACTTCATTTCTGAGTTCACAGGTCAGATTTGACCCTGGATGCTGGCCAAATTCCAGCCTAAGTGGGTCCCGCACGCAGTTTAAGTGGATACTACTAAGCTTCACTTCCTCTGCAGTGAGTTGCAGTTGGGTGCATTGGGATCCTTCTGGACTGACGATTACAGTGATAGCATTTAGTGATCTTTGGGTATTTCCCACTTCTTCTGCCCCTCTCACCTCCCGTCCTCGTACAGCCAGCTCTGAGCACGGGATAAGCTAGGTTGGATTTTGGGAGGTGGGTGAGGGGGTGAAATCCCCGAGGGTTCCAGCCACAATCACTAGAGTGAAGAGATTTTTCACATCTGTTCCACTGCAAGCCTGCGCTGTGTCTGCGTCACTCTCCTAGAGCAGGGCCTGGTTCCCCTGGGACCTGCTCTCCTCTCCAGCTGCTCTAGGTACAGTTTCAGGTCGGGGGCAGAGAGAGAAGATAACAGGATATTCCCGATGAGAATGATTACAGTTCAAAGGCAGCTGTTCTAGGGTTTAGGATTGAAGCAGTTCTTGCTGTGTCTCCACCAATGGAGCCGTGGTTCCCGGAGAGAATAAGACATTCTGCAAAGGTTATGCCAAGGGCAGAGCACAAACCTTCCTCTAGAGACTTCCCTTGATTCTTGCTAGCGCCTGGCTGGATCTCCCCTGGCACAGTTAGTGAGTGGAAGTGTTAACCACCCCCAGCCAACAGCATTCGTCCGGAAACAGCAGCAAGAGGGGAGATCTGGTGGGAGGCTTAAAAACACCAAGTGATACTGAGGCAGCCAACTACGCTGCTAGTTACTTTCCTAAAAGCCAAGCAGGAGGGCATGCTGGAAGGCAACACACTTAACAGATACAGAGGAAATACTTTAGCCTGTAGAACTCTGTGGCACAGGATATTAAGGCAACTTCTTAAAATTAAAAAAAAAAGAATTACATATTTATATGACAAAAGTCTCCTAGTGTTCAGATAATCAGACTGTCTCATGCAGCACAGAAACAAGGGCACATCTTTGGTTGTGCATCTAGACTGGTCGTGTATTTACCTCCCAACTGTCAGCTGCTTACCTGCGCAGCTTTACTGACTGCTTCATATTTAGATTCCCCGTTTATTTCTGAAGGAAAAATAGGTGGTCTGGTTTCCTTCAACAGAGAGGTCAACTAATGCTTGTTAGTGCTGTAGACTAAGTCATGTACACAGCCACTGATGAGCAGTCAAAGAGCTGAGGCAGGCTTTCAGCCAGGCCCCCAGGTTTGTCACTGTATAGAGGGTAGACTTGGATACTGCGGAGATGTTAAAGCTTCACGGGAAGTTTAAACCCCAGCTAAGGGGGCAAGAGGATGCAGGGCCTGAGACAAGACTATGTCCAGGCCAAAACTCCAAACTGGAGACTTTGTGGTAGAGGCCCACAACAGAGTCTGAGTAACGACTCTTTGGAAAATGTCCTGTCAGCAGAGAGCAAGCCTGCGAAAGCTCAGCCATCAGGTGCAAGCTCCATACCCAGAGGGAATTAAAATGGAAACTCGTTTGTATCCTGAACTAAGAGACAGCTGCAACTGTTCCCAACAAAAAGAAAAGGAGTACTTGTGGCACCTTAGAGACTAACCAATTTATTTGAGCATGAGCTTTCGTGAGCTACAGCTCACGATGAAGTGAGCTGTAGCTCACGAAAGCTTATGCTCAAATAAATTGGTTAGTCTCTAAGGTGCCACAAGTACTCCTTTTCTTTTTGCGAATACAGACTAACACGGCTGTTACTCTGTTCCCAACAAAGGCTGCTACTCAGCAGAGAAGGTAAGGACCTGAACCCCAGATCAGGTTTGGAGAAGTCACCTGGATTACCCCACTTGACCCAGAGGCAGACCATTCCAGATGGCCAGTCTAGCCCCACCAGGTGGAGGTTAAGTAGGTTACGGGTCTGAAAGCCATGGAAACCCAAGGCAGCTGGACATCAGGGCCACGGTTTCAGTTGTGAGTTTTTTGGGGGTAGCGGTGGTTAATCAATTATACAAATCTGAGGAAATAAGCAATTCTCCCTTGTCCATTGCCCTTGGCCTGGCTGGGCCCAGAAGTTACACTCTGAGCACTTCACATGCTCCAGATTCCAGGTGCAGACCTGTCCACTGCAGCAGAGGGACGCTGCCAGGACCCACAAGTCACACTGAAATCCCAAACCAGAGGCAACACTTCCAGGAGATTGAGCTGTCTTGAGGCCAGACCCACCTAGGACTTAATGTGGGACTGCAGCTGAGGCTCACTCTGCTTAGTGCTACCCGTTCCCAGACACTGCAGCTACCCTAGCCCGGGGGGGGGGGGGGGAGGGAGGGGACGACTCACCAAAGGACAGACATGAATTAAGCTGTACATTCAAATGGTCATTCATTGACACTAGGTCTTTCAAGATTTCTCCTCCCACCCCTTCCTGCCTGTCAATCACATCTCAGAGCCACATAGAGTGCTCCTCGCAAAAGAGGACTGTCACCACCTTGTGTGGTTGAAGATGCCTTTCTGAGGTCGTGCCCAGCATCCCTCCCAGGGTTTCTGGCTGTTAGTTTAGGGTTTGCGGCAGTGCAGGAAGGTACAGAAGCTGCTGCTGTGGTTCTGGCCTGCAGGACAATAGATGGTCACATTTCATCAAACAGGGCTGGTCGCACGGAGAGTTTGTCTCAAAAGAAACGTGTTTTCCAACCCTCCACCTCCCCCCATTTTAGGAGGCGTTAAAAGGGTGCTAGGAGAGAGCAGCGCAGATGTCTGCAGAACGAGAGCAGTAAAGATTAGCTGACAGTTCAGTGCACACACTGCATCCGCCACTGTGCAGTCACTGGATTGACAGTTCAGAGGGAGAGACAGCAGCTGACATTTTTTAGTTGCAATTAAAATGCATTTCATGTCTTTGAAGGTCCCTCACAAATAACTTGCTGTCTGTGGGGCAAAGCATTTGCTTCGCCTCAGTTCTATGAAGCGAATGTCAGGTGTTTATCTGGCACTGTGGCTTGCCCTGAACCATGCTCCGATATGGCATGAGCAAGTGGACAGCTGTAAGTCAAGCAGAGGGTGGAGGGAAGGAAGGAAGGAAGGGGAAAAAAAGCAGCAGCTCAAATGTTTTGGAGGGTCTGGAATCCTTGAGTGCAGGGACTGGACTAGATGACCTCTCAAGGTCCCTTCCAGTTCTAGGATTCTAAAACGTGGTAGAGATAAAGGGTCTCTCTACACAGCAAAGAAAAACCCACGGCTGGCCTGTGCCAGCCGACTCAGGCTGTTTCAGTGCTGTGTCGATTTCCAGGCTCGGGCTGGAGTCCAGAAATCCACATAGCAGTGAAACAGCCCTGTGAGTCCAAGCCAGCTGGGTACTTCCTTGCTGGGTGGACATACCCAGAGAGGCTATGTGGGATCCAGGGAAAGAAACAGGCCTGACTCATTCCTCCCATTCCCTCTCAGTGTTATATGGCAGAACTGCAACCTCTCTCCCAACTTGTGCCCAAACAGTGCAATGACTCCAATGAAGAGCCCAGGATTCCTTTCCCTGCCTCAAGGCTGGGCACAGTTCACGTAACACTAAGCAAGCCTGGTGGTGCGTATGCCGTGGCTTAACTCAGAGTGCTCTGTGGCAGAATGCACTTCTGATAAGCGTTAAGGCAGGGGAGACTTCAGTAGCCCAAACGATTCTTGAGGCTAATGCAGCTCTCTGGCTTGTCCCAGTTTCATAGCCAGTCAACTGTTATGCACAGGGAGCCATCCTCTGTGCTCAGCACACTTACAGGCCACTGTTAGGGAGCTCATCCGGGAAGCTGCCAGGGAGAGCGGCGTCTGTGCTCAGGATTGCATGCTCCTGAATACTGCCACACCCTGTTACCATCTGCCAGCTGCCAAAGTCTGTAGAAACGGAGGATCCAGGCAGGGAGTGGTCCACTGATCTGGGTCAGAAAGAGAGAGGGGACATGGGGCAGTCAGTGAAGTCATGCAATCATAGGCTTTTCTGCTCAACTCTTGTGCCAGTGGGCACGGTGGGGTTGACTGCCAACATTTGTGCCAGCACGTTCTGATGCTGGATGTGAGGGTGCGATGACAAGTGATTCTGGCACATAGCACAAGGCAAACCTTCCTTCCAAAAGCAAAAGGAGAAGCCAAGCTGGTTGTGACCGAGAAAGCAGTAGATTCATTTGTGAGCTGGTAGAGCAAAGCTAGCAAGGAACAGAGGATCATGCAAGAACCGGGAAACCCACCAGCAAGATGCAACAGCACGTCCTGACCCCAGAACCAGAAAAATGGACACTGCCCCACAAAGGGCATCCCTCCACAGCCCACTTCTGCTGTTAACACATCCAAATGCAACTGCGGGGACTTCGAGAATACAAATGTGGCTTGTCTGGTGCCTTCATATACTGGAGACTGTTTGGGAAAGTCCTCGAGAGCCCTGCTTCTGCAGTCAGTGGAATGCGAGTCCCTGAGGGAACACACCTGATCTTGGGGGAAAAGGTAGAGCAGCCACACCAGTGCCCAGCGAGCCCAGAACTGAAGACCTATGAAGATGCTTTTCATTCACTCATCAGGAGCAGTATGCTGCAGGAGCAGGCAGTTAGGCAAAAGGCCCCAAGGACAGGAAAAGGAGCCCAGGAAAGAGGATGTACTCAATGCATGCAGCCTCCTACCAGAAAGGGAAACATGAGTGAACTGGAGGAGTTCCTCTGACAATCTCCACAAGCAGACGCCCGGGAGTGCCTAAGGTCATTGGGCCCTGCAACATGGCAGTGTAGACACATGGCCCACGACACAGAGTTCTCAGCAACCTGGAAGGTGGTTCCGAGTTTGACAGCATGATTGGTGGGTGCGGGGGGGGGGGGGGGGGGGAGAAGCTGGAGAGAAAACTGGTATTGCCATTTACTTGCTGATTTTACAGTAGCAACCTAAGGAGGAATTGAAGAAAAATCCCTGGGCTATTAGAATGCCATCATAGCCTGGAGCTCGGGCAGCTGTGGGCATTGCCAAAGGCTGGAGTTTGCATTTGACCAGCAGTAACCATCCAGATTCTTAAAGGTCACCAGTACATGCAGAGAATAGTGTGTCTCCAGCTGTTAAAAGCCATTACACCTATATCAGAGACACTTGCTTGGTTCTCAATGCGACAACCTCTGGTTTCTTAATATGGCTCAGAATTAGCACAGGCTTCTCCCAGAATGGGGGTTGGCTGTTAAAGCTTATCACGTGCCTTTTACCTGGGTGCCTGTGCTGAGAGATGTATAGAACTCAGACCCAAGGCCACCCTGTCGCCACACTCTCCAGTTCATTGATCTTCCAGGGATTCTGCTGCTCTCCCCCTGGTGAGGACTCCTGTCCTAGCAGATAAGCGTTTATGGGGACACCCTCTCTGGAGAATGAAGATACTATTTCAAGGTTGGAAGAAGAATCTCCTGGTTCCCAGGAAAGAGGGCATGAATCCAAGCAGTAAGAGCTGTTGGTGGTAAGAGCAGAGCCCGCTCCGATGCTTCCGGTGAGCACTGGAACTCAGATGTCACAGGTCGAAACATGAAAGCCAGGTTCGGAGTGACATTTGCTAAAGGGAAGAATTCCCTGCTGTGGCAGGTGGGCGTCACTGAAGCACAAGGTTTAGGAGACAAATGTAAAGAAGCCAGTTTGCTCCCCCAAGCCTACACTTACATGGTGCTTTGAAAACCCATAACAAGGACATCCCATTCCCTAGCCTCAAGGAGCTCCTTATACCCAGAGCCACAGTTGAGAGGTACTCTCCCCCTCCCCTCTTCGATCTCCTTGAGCGAAAGGAGCAGGGATCTGAAGGAAGAGAGGACGTTGGGCAGATGAGGACAGTACAATGCTGAGAACCAGAAGAGGGGAGAGGATTGGGAAGGACACAGGAAGCAAGGGGGAGTAGGGGAAATGAGAGTGGGACTGCAGGTGAGGGCTGGCATCTGAGTGAGGACAAGGCTGTAGCAAGAGGCAGGATAGCAATGGGAATTCAGAGAAGAGGTGAGGAAGGGGACACCAGCTGTCCCTTTGGAGGGCATAAGGGGCAATCCGAGGCAGGGAGGCCAGACCCAGGAAGGTGACAGTAGCTAGGGTGCACTGCAGGCAGGAGAAGGAACGGTGAATTAGAGCTAGACAAAGCAGCAAGAGGACTTTGCAATTGGCTGTGGGGAGAGGGGACATGTGAAATGACAGCAGGATTATGGGAAGGGTTGAGAGTTGCCAATAGAGCCGGGCAAAAGGAGCAGGGGCTGGGCAGAAAGGTGAGGAGATCTATTCTGGAGGGGCTGAGTTTGAGAAGAAGCCAGGGTGGAGATGGATGAGACAAGTCCCAGCATGAATGCACAGAAGGGAGAGCCGGGTACCAGCTAGTGAGAGAAGAGCCGAGGGTGAGGAGCCAGGATGGATCTGAGCGTGAGGTCAGTAAGGCAGGGGAGAGCGAGGCAGTGATGAAGTGCAGCAGGGGCGTTACCAGGGAACACACAGAGGAGTGCTCTGGTGTCGCTAAGTAAGGCCAGGTTCACGTCGAGGTGAGATGATTCCAGCTGCAGAAGACGTCCGGGCAGTGAGACTAATGGCACACCAAGGTTTTGGAGGCAGAGGGAAGAGAAGAGACTGCTTGGAGGCAGACAGGAATGTGCCAGGGGCTCTAGAACAAGGGGCGACTGTAAAGAACAGTCTTCTGCCAAAATCATTTGTTCTATAGCCTCTGCAGACCCACAATGAGATTGTACAGCCTGCCATGGGGGGGGGGGGGGAAGGGGGAAACAGATTCAAACCTGGAGTCACAGCGACCACCCGAATGCTTGGGAAGTTGGGCTAATGGTTAATCACCCCCACTTAAAAATTTGCATCTTATTTTGAACCCAAATTTGGCTAGCTTCAACTTCCAAATAATTGCATCTTGTGCTTTTGTCTGCTAGCCTGAAGAGCCCTCTAGTATCAGATGCCTCTTTCCCACGTAGGTACTTCCAGAATGATCAGGTCACCTCAAATCCTCTCTTTGGTAAGCTGAATAGGTAGAGCTTTGAAGTCTCCCTGTACAGCAGGTTTTTCAGCCTTCTTCTTGGAAGCCTCTAGGCAGTGAGGAGCTAACTACACAGCAGCTGTTGTGGTGTAGTTGTGGTGGCCCAGTAGTGCAATTCTGTCCAGGCCACTGCCATCTTCAGCACCGGCCAGGGCTAACGGAAGGGACAAGCCTGGAGCAGAATGACAGCAACGTGGCCACAAGGACTTCGCAGGCTCCTAGGGAAAATGGGGCTGCATGTCTATGGATTCTCCAAGTCCACCTGTGACATGGACAAGGAAGATTCTGGGCCAGACTCCTCATGGCTGTGAACTCTGATGTCCAAAACACTTGCACCAGGGAGCAATTTGCTCTTTTAGGTTTTAGTCTTGTGGGGACCAAAGGTGTCCAAATGGTGCAAGGATGTGCCTAAAACCCTTGTATTTGGGAGGTCTTAAAAGGAGGCATTGCAGGCCAAAGAAGAAAAAGACAACAGAAAGCACAAAGCATCAACTCCAAGGCCAAGGGGGAGACAAATACAATTTGAACTGGATCAATGGTGTGGAGTCTCCTTATGGCCCATCCTGCCTGTCCCACTGCCCCAGAGCAGCTGCACCCCCAACTCTTGCTGTATCCTCCAGAATTTGAACTTCTTCCTTCTGCTTGCTAAGGTCAGGGTCTTCGCTACTTAGCTGAAGGCTCATCTGCTGCTGATTTACCAGAAGGAAGAATCTCATTTCCATTTCACGTGCCTACTACTGTGCTGCCACACAAAAGCTCTGTACAGGAAACGGAGAAGTTCAGAGCTCAGAAGTTCAGTATCTTCCAGTAAAGATATTGGAATGGAACTGGCATAGAGGACAGACAGGAAGCCACCCTCCAATTGTGGTTCTGCTGAAACAGAAACAGCGGTTCGTAGCCCTAAGAATGTCAGAGAAGTGGCCCAAACACTTGTTTTTTAAGCTAGGTAGAGTGCAGCTCCAGACATCAATTTCTCCTCTGGTAGAGCAGATCCTAGCCACTCCAGAAGCTCCAAGTCAGAAAGCCAGCCCTGCACACTGCAATCAGGTTTGAGGTTGAGGTTCCGTCTACAATAGGCAGATTTGTGCTTTTGCTAACTATTGCTACAGGAATTGGGATATTCCTACGACGATGAGTACACGTCTGGCTTTTGGCAGACCTTGGTCTGGATGCTCTGAGTGGCACATCCCCACTCCATCACAGTAGCCCTCCAACTCCTTTCCTTATAAAAGGGATGTGGATAATAAAACAAGTAGAGCAACATGCTGCCAGGGAGTGAGGGGGAGTCGGGGCCCTGCACCCCCACTTCCTGCGATTCACCGGGACTCTCCGCCAGCCAGCGGAACGGAAGGTTTATTAGACGACAGGGACATGGTCTAACACAGAGCTTGTAGGTGCAGAGAACAGGACCCCTCAGTCAGGTCCATCTTGGGGGGCAGGGAACCCAGACCCCAGTTCTGGGCCTCCCCCACCCCGTCTTCCCAGCCAGCTCCAAACTGAAACTCCCTCCAGCCCCTCTTCTGGCCTTTGTCTCTCTTCCGGGCCAGGAGGCCACCTGATCTCTTTGTTCTCCAACACCTTCAGGTGGCACCTTGCAGGGGAGGGCCCCAGGCCATCAGTTGCCAGGAGACAGGGTAAGTTGCCATTCTCTGTGCAGACACCATCACACAGGCCCTCTAGGGCTCTGCCACAATCACACCCCCTTATCCCCCCACCTAGATACTTAAGAAATGCATAGGGGAAACTGAGGCACCCACACGGTATTCAGAGAAAACATTAAGAACATTCCCACTTCGTCACACATGCCCTGTGGGAAGGCCTGACCATCAGCACCAATGCCTAAGCAGCCATTCCTCTCCAAGAGTTTTCTTGGCTAAAATCAGTTAAAGTTGGTAACAGCTGCATATCTTTTTTACCCAACCACACATGGCCACTTTTTGGAAGACAGCTGTAAAATTTTTGTAAATTGCCAGACTAACCTTTTGGCGACCCCAGATAGAAACTGTGGCTTTCAAGTGTTTATTCCCAGTTGTAATCAGCCATCCATAATGCCTTAATGCAGCAAGTTCCATGGCTGTAGCTCATAAGGGCCCTGGAAATCCCATGATGGCCTTTTGATTTTTGATGGAATGACCAAAGTTGAACTTTTGGAAACTCCTCGTACCCCAATCTACTTCCCAACTGTCTCGACTTCCTGGGCCTCCATGTTCCATCTAGGAGCTTTACAAACATCCTCTTCTCCTGTGACGAATCCATTCTTTCTTGGCTAAGCACTAAAGAGAGAGGTGGTGGCAGGCGTACGGAACGAGTATCCCAGACTGAGATGTTAGTTCAACAGGAATATGTCAGGCAGTCACCTGATACAATACCTAAAGCATAAATAATAAAGACCCAGTTGGACCTAAATTCTGAAGCAAGATTCCTGGATTCTGAGACTCCCTGCTGCGCGGGCTCATCGAGCCAAGGGTAGTTTTTAATTACATGGAAAGTGACTGGTGGGGGCACAGCAGCCCACGTTTATTTTACTATTTCATTCAGGTTTGCACTGGCCCCACAGCTTTAACTATGTCAAAGAACTGAAATAATCCCTAGAGCACTTGGGAAAGAGGGACAAAGCACTCCCAAAACACAGGCACCCAGGTGAGGAGGGGGACGGCCGGCAGGTCTCACAGCCCCTGTCACGAGCAGTGGGGTACAGAAGTGTACCCCACAGAGAAGGAGAGGGGAGACTGGGTGGCATGCGAGCGTCAAGCCCGAAGAGGGCAAGAGATTCGCTCGTTTAGAAACAAAGCTGTCTGCAGGGGGTGCACACAACTATCTGGTATCATAGCAGGATCTGCATCAGAGCTGCGCTCTTCTCACAAACATCTGATGGTGGAGAGGGGACACTAGGATGAAAATGAGCCTCAGACCCCCCCGCGTTGGAGGAGAATCCCTCAGAAATAAGAGACAGGGTAGTGAGACACGACAGACAGAATATAAAGAGGAGGGGCACGGCTGTCCCTTTACGCAAGTGCAGCAGGACGATTAAGTCTGCTGGCTCCCTAGGTGGGCCACAAACTAGCAACTGCTACCCTAAAATGGTTCCATGTAATTAGGTCATGGCTCCCCGTGCAGCACCTTTCCCCACAGAACGCTCTCTCTGGCTTCCTGAGCATGCAGCCTCCGCCTGCAAGGAGGGAGTCGAGGCTTTCAGCAGAGGAGCAGCCAAGACTAGCTCCTCTTCTACAAAAAGCGTGCAGACTCGTGTCAGCCAGCCTGGCTGCTTGGCTTGCATCTCACTCCTTTTCTGCCTTCTTCACATGCCATTTGTCCATGTAGTTATAAACCATTTGGAGAAGAGGCTGCATTTCCCTGCACCCTTACACTAGTGCAAGCATCACCAAATTCAGCTGCAAAGTATTAATGCTCTTCAGAAGGTTAAAACAATCACAAACTGGCCGAGAGCATCGATTTCAGAGGTAGGACAGGCAGGTTTCTTGCAGCCCCTTCCAGCCCTCGGATGGAAACGGCTGGCAAGCGGCACTTGGCAGCTAGTGGCATTTACAATATTGGCTAAATCTCAGGCACCTATTACCAGTCTTCTTAATGCTGTAGCATCCTGGAGCACAGTACGGCATGAGCACAATCCCCCTGCAGCATAAGCCACATGCCAATCACAGACCCACAGGTTAGCAGGGACCACAAGGGTCAGCTAGTCTAACCCACTGTCAAGGTGCAGGATTTGTTGTGTCTAAACCATCCAAGAGAGACGGCTATCCAGCCTCCTTTGGAAAACCTCCGGGGAAGGAGCTTCCACAGCCTCCCTAAGCAGGCTGTTCCACTGTCCTACTGTTCTTACAGTTAGGGGAAGTTTTTTCTTGGCTTTAATCTAAATCTGCTATGCTATGGTTTGAACCCATTGCTTCTTGTCCTGCCCTTGGTGGCAAAAGAGAACAACTTTTCTGCATCTTTTTCGTGGCAGCCTTTCAAGTATCTGAAGACCGCTATCATATCCCCCCATCTCTTTTCCAAACTAACCATACCCAGTTCCTTCAGCCTTTGCTCATATTGGTTGCATTCCATCCCTTTGATAATTTTTGTCGCTTGCCTCTGGAGCATTTCCAGTTTCTCTACATCCTTTCTATACACTGGTGACCAAAGTTGGACACCGCTACTCCGGCTGAGGTCTCACCAGGGCTGAATAGAATGATACCATCGCCTCCCATGACTTGCATGCTATGCCTCTGCTAATGCAACCTACAATTGCATTTGCTTTTTTTGCAACAGCACTGCACTGTTGACTCATGCAGAGGCTTTGATCCACCACAACTCCCAGATCCTTCTCAGCAGTGCTGCTGCCAAGCCAGTTTCCCTCCATTCTGTATTTGTGCCTTTGGTTTTTCTTCCCTAAGTGTAGCACCTTACATTTGTCTTTGCTGAATGTCATTGTGTTCTCTAGAGCACAGTTCTCCAATTTATCAAGATGCCTTTGAATTTTAGATCTATTCTCCAAAGTACTAGCAACCTCCCCCCACCCCTGCCAGCTTTGTGTCATCTGCAAACCTGATCAGTCTGCTCTCTGTATCTACATCCAGGTCATTAATAAGGATGTTAAACACCACCGGACCCAGAACAGATCCCTGTGGAACCCCACTTGAGACCTCCCTCCTACCCAACATCATTCCATTAATAGTTACTCTTTGTTTGCAGTCATTTAACTAATTATGTACCCATTTAACAGTAGTTCTGTCAAGCCTGCTTTTCTCCAGCTTACTTATCAGAATGTCCTGTGGGACTGTCAAAAGCCTTGCTGAAGGCCAGGTATATTATATCCACCGCATTCCCAAACCAGTTACCCTGTCAAAGAAGGAAATCAAGCTGGTTTGGCAGGGTTTGTTCTTGGTAAATCCATGGTGGCTGCTGGTGATCATCCCTCTGTCCTCCCAGTATTCGCACATGGAATGTTTGATACGTGGCTCTCGTCGCTGCCCGGGTATCGAGGTCAGGCTGCCTGGTCTATAGTTCCCCGGCTCCTCCTTTCCCCCCCCTTTTAAAGATGGGCACAATGTTAGCCCTTCTCCAGTCTTCTGGGACCTCAGTCAGGGTCTTGGCAACTTCACACTCTTAGCCACAGTATCAGTTCAATTTGTAGCGTAATCAGAGCTTCAGTTCTGGAAAAACTCCTCATTTCCTTCTGCAGATATTTCAGTCCTGGTCCTGGCAAGTTTTGGGCCTGATTTCTAACACCTTTAGGACATAGAGAATGACAGATGCCCAGCACAGACATGGTAAAACCTCTAGCTACCAAGCACCTCAAAGCAAGTGTGAGAAAAATTTCCCAGTGCTGGCCAAACAGAATACATTATGGTTACCAACTACAGCATCCACAGATCCCACTGCGTAGCCACACCAGGGGGTGCTGCTCTGTGCAGTCAGCGCACATTACTGAACTGGCTGCAGCAGCATTTAGAGCTAGCGTTTCCTGTGATTCACACAGCTGCCAGAACCCCGGATTCCTTGCCTCACGACCGAACACAGCACACCAGGGCTGGTTAACAGACACAATACAAACACAGGCAAAGTTTACCCAGTTTGCTAACCCAGCGTCATGATGTGTGTGCTTGCGAGTCAATGGCCCAACGCAGACACACTGCGTTTCTCTGCAGCTTCACCAGCTACTCCTCCCAGAAGTAGTGTGAAACACGAGCTCAAGCGCACTGTATTTACAGCTCAATCCACATGGGCACAAGGAGTTAGAGGCAACTTGTGTTGCTTTCTAGACACAAAGCATTCAGCTGGAGAGACCATCGTGTCCTGCTCTGCAAATAAATCCAAGGCATCTCCACAGACATGTCTAGCAAGTTTGGGAAGCACACCCTATGCAGAGATGTGGTGGGAAGTGGTTTTCTGTCAGCCAGAGACCTGACATCTGACTTTGCCTTTAAACTGGGTCATGGGCCACTAATCACATTATTAGTATGACAGAAGCTCCAGGGCAAATCTCTTGTGATCCAGCCCCTGGAGGAGCCCACACACTGGCCAAGTGTAACATATGCAACATTTCCCTCTAGGATGCCCCAGTGGAAACACCTAAAGGGTCATCCTGGCGTTCAATCTTTAGGTGTTCTGCTCAGGTGCCCTTCCCCTGCCTCCATGACAAGTCAGCATTACTCTGCTCTCCATTCCGGCTGCACCTGGAACAACGGGGATTAGCGGCTTGAAGTGCTGTTGGCCCACTAGGAACAGTCCATTTCTCCCCTGCTGCTGCTGCCGGGATAAGTGTTTTGTTGCCATGACCACATGGCCAGAGGATTAGATAGTCAAGTGCAATTGTTTCCTCAGCTTAGACCTTCCCCAGGAACCAGCCTCCCGCTGTAGAGACAAGAGCATTTCTGGCAGCATGGTCAGCCAGTGGACTCCAGCTGCTCCCATGAGGATACTCCAGCCAAGTATCTGGCTGCTTAACTCTGTTCATAAGGGGACAAGGGAAAGGGCTTCCTCCTTGCTCTCCTCTCACATATGCTCCTCTCGCTCCAGCACAGTGATGCTGGATGGACAGGTCAGTGGATAGGATGTTGGCCTGGGCCCCAGGAGCCCTGGGTTCAATTTCCCGCTCTGCCAGGGACTTCCCTGTGACCTGGGGCAAGTCACTTAGCTTCTCTGTGCCTCAGGGATAAGTACATTGATGAGTGGGAAACACTTTGACATCTACTGGTGAAACACACTATATAGGAAATAATATTGCCTATTTTGCATTCAAATGTACGTTCCCCCCAGTCTCCAGGTACAACTTCAGCTGGAGATTGCGACAGACTCTCTGTGACTGGATGTGACCCGGATTCACATAGCCAGAGGAAGAACTAGCCGTGCTGAGTGCTGCGATGCAATCCCTTCCCTTCCCCAGCCACAGGACACGCAGACACCATTCATGGAATTCCGGGCAAGGGGAAGGCCCCAGCCATGTCAGTCTCTAATTAGGTGGGTGTCTTTGGACCATGCTCCCAGCTAGTCCAGTAGTGATCAGCTCAATCCCTGGAGAAGGCAGGCAGGCTGTGTATGGACCAAGGGGTGGCTGGATTCAGCAGGGAAGTGGGAGCTGGAGCAGTGTAACTGGAGCCAGAGGACTAGACCAACTGCTGCCCTGCAAACTGCACCCCTTTCCCTAGGGCCACCCAGCCATGAGCTTACAGCTGGCTTTCAAGGGCATGGGGGGGGGGGAAAGAGAAAATCCAAGCTGCTTCTGCATCAAGGTAAGGAGCCAAGTCAAGGCTCCTTACATTGCTGGAGCTGCTGGCCAAGCGCAGAGATTCCAGCTGCCTGCACACAGCTGTCTTGATCCCCTCAGCCTTATTACTGATGCCCTCCCCTGTGCTCCTGGCTCCAGTATTTACCACTGCAGAGTCCAGCCCCGGTTCACCCCACCCCATGCTCTTGTGCAGGAGCCTGTATATTCCAATTGTCCAAGGGAACGAGAGTCCAACTCAGCCCATTACACACAACTGTCTCCACGAGGCAGCAGGCTGGAGCCAGTATGAACAGGACGTGTCCCGTTAGAAGAGCTGTGCTCCGAGTTCTCCTGGGGAAGTCACGGATCAGCATAATGACGAGCTGGAAGACTCTAGAAAGGGGAGGAATGTTCCTAGTGGAAATTTCAGTGTGCTTCTGCTTGGTCCCAGTTAACGGCATGAGACGGCCACCCCTTCTTGGGCATTGTTTAGCAGGGCAGAGAAAGAGCTACCAGCAGGGCTGATGGATGGACAGAACAAACTTTACCCTACTGGTTGCTACTGCCTCTGCCTGGCCATCTCTTGGGACTGCAGAATCCAGCATGACTCTCTTGGGTATTCACCCTGAGTGGGAAAGGCATCCTTACCAGACAGACCCAGGGAGGGACATCAGCTGCACTGGCTTTTGCTAAATCCTGAACACTGGGGTCCTGCTGTCATCCCTCCCCGGGGTCACTTTTCCTTCTCCGACCTTGTTTCTCTTCCTTCCCCTCTTATAAGACAGAGGCAAAAGTCTGGCTGAGCTGCCAAGACAGTGCCTCCTTTTACAACAGACTGGGAGCCTGTGACCAGAGAGGCAGCTTAGCCAGCGTCAGTGAGGGGCTACGCTGGTCCTCTGTTACTCCAGCAGGGAGGTTGCAAACAAAAGCAGCCATCAAGATACAGAAGCTGTATTTGTCTTTGCTATTTCCCCCTCCCCTTGGGCCATTATCTTCCCGTCGCCTGTTCATTTCAAGACAAAACAACAGCAGCAGCTTGAGACCATCAAAATGACCGCCTGCGGCACAGAGAGGACCCTTCAGAGACGGTCAGTGGTTTCTCTCTGTAACACGGACTCCACACACACACCAAGTGCAATTAAAGGCTCTACCTGTTTTTCTTCTGTTTCACTAGATTGAGGAGAGGTCAATACAATTTAAATGGCGGCTGTTGTGATGGGAGTCACCAGCGACAACTCAGCAGGAAACCCCACATAATAGTGAACAAGGGCTTAACAACATCTTATCCCTCACAGGCCCTCAACACACAGAGTCCCTCAACATGCAGGTTCCTCCTCTCCATCCCTTGCTCCCCAGACTCCCCTCCCAAGTACCCCAGCTCGCTGGTGCTGCAGAAAGGCAGTGATCAGACTCGAGGCTGCTGGAATTCCCTTCATTATGGAAAGCAACTCACTTGATTTTAGCCTGTGTCCTGGCAAACCCCCGGCTTCCCACCATGCCCCCCTGCACTGTGGGAAAGCACAGCCACCACACAGCCCGACGTGTAGGCCGAGCCCCTGTGCTGTGCAAGCCTCACTGCCTGCTCTTAGCAATTACATCTTCCTCTGCCATAGGCACCCCGGGGTTCAGGGGAACAGACTCAGATGTCAATGGGTGCAGTTCAGTTCGAGCAGGTCCCCGTTCCCCCGCCACATGACACTTAACTTCAAGTCTCCTGTGCACATACTGAACACTCACTGCCAAGCACAGAGCGCACCTCCAGCATCGGGAGAGCTGAGCATGCAGGCGGGAGAGACCAGAGACCCTGTACTGACGGAATCAGCGGGGCTGAGACTGGCATGCAGTTCAGGTCAGGTGGGACCACCATCACCAGCTCTGCCTCCGCACACTTATGTTATTCATGCATATGGACTGAGGCAAAAATCACCGGGAGCAATTCTCTGGCCTGTATTATACAGATAATGGCCCCCTTCTGAGCTTCAGTCTCTGAACCCACTGCACTCCAGGTCTTCAGAGCAGCATGAATACAGCTCTCCTTCCCTAAACCTGACCTTCATTTTGCTAAGAAATGGTCTGCTCTGGTGCACCTCACCTGGGTTTCGGGACCTCCAGTGGGCTGCTTCCGACCCTCAGGAAGGTGTCCGAATGGTTTGAGGAGGAGGAGCTAGAGGACTTTGCTTCCTGGTAAGGCAGTCTGTCTTCAGACTGTGGGGTCCGGCTCCAGAGCACTGTTTGGGGAGAGGATGTGCGACTCTTCCTCCTGCAGGACAACAGGAGCCCTGGGTGAGAAGTCAGCTTCCCCATGCAAGAAGCCATTCCACCTCAGGGCAGAGATTCCCCCCTCACCCGCCCCCAACTACAGAGATTCAGCTCCCTCCAAGCCCAGGAGAACAAATTAGTCAGGTGTAACTGCACCAGCAGAGTCTGCCAGACAGATGTGCCCTGCCCCCAGCATCTTCTGAGCTCTTGCCCTCCCCCCCCCCACCCCTCGAGCCAGCTCACACTTCTGGAGTGTGGCATGTCAGAGAAGAGAGGGAGCAAGAGGCCACCTTGGCCCATCACCCAGGGGCCAGGCCAGGATCGGCCCATCCGGGACCATCCTAATGTCCTGCCCCATCTCATTTTAACATGCCCTAAGCGCCAGGCCTCCCAGCACGTCTCTGGGGAAAGACGACTCCAGTCGAATGGCAATTCTCCAGTGAACGCCCATAGCTGCGTGCAGTGCTGTCATGAAGGGGTCGCCTGCACTGCAATGAAACACTTGCAGCTGGATCGTGTCAGCTGACTCAGCTTGCGGGGCTGTAAAATTGAGGTGTAGACATTTGGGCACAGGGACCCCTCCCTCCTCATGGGGACCCAGAGCTTGGACTGCAGCCTGAGCCCAAACGTCTACACTGCAATTTTACTTCCCCAAGAGCTGGAGTCAGCCAACGCAGGCCAGTGGTGGGGGTTTCACAGCAGCGTAGACATATCCAGGGGAATAAACCTGTGTAAGCAGCTCAGAGGTGAGGGATCCGAGAGGACAGAACAAGTCAGCCAGCCGTGCCAGGCCTCTGATCACGGTCACTCCTCTCTGACATTCCTCCATTTGGGCCCCCTGCTGACAGGGGGCAGCCGCATCACAGCTCGAGACAGTGCTGCTCTCCCTACGTGGGTGGCATGTCTCTGCATTGCCCCTCTTCTAGTCAGACCACATGCCAAACTCCTGTCCAGTTTGCTGCCCACCACTGCCTCCCGGCTGACAGCCATTACTGCTTCCCTTACATGCCTGCCCACGAAGGGAGAGTTCTGAACTGATCCCCCAGCCTTGCAAGTCAATCAGGGTTCCCCTCAGACACCAAGGATTTTCTGGCAGGAGTGCCAGCTCCATTCTCCCAAACGACAAGCAGTTGGCCAAAACCCTCTCTAGCCCTTACTCTCTTGCTGGTACTGTAGTGTTGTCCTCAGTGCAAACCAGCAGAGCTAATGAAATGCCCCATATGGTGACAAGAACTGGGGCAGGCAGAGCCCTGAAGGAAGGTTTTAAATCCAAGGACCCCTACAAGCTAGTGTGGCCATCCTGGCTTCCAAAGAGACCACAAGCACAGACAGCAGAGAATCCACAGCTAAACCCATCTCTTTGTGCAGAGGAGGAGAACCCTGTGTCCTCCCTTTACCCCCCAAGGGCTTGTCTGCACCATGGGGGCTCCCGTGCCATAGCTGGGGTGCCCCAGCAATGCTGCTGTCACAGCCACGGAGGGTTTCCGTTGCTGGAGGAACTTCACCTCCCGAGAGGCAGTAGCTAGGCTGAGAAGCATTCTTCTGTCCACCAAGCTGTGTCTGGGGGTGAGGCAGGCACAACGATGGTGTTCAGTTTTTTCACACCTCTGAGCAAGTACTTATGTTGATCTAGACATTTAGTGTAGACCAAGTCTCAGATGTCCCACACCTCAGCCGCTAACGGCGTGCTATGGACCTCACATCAACGCTCTGCCAACATTCCTCCCTGCATAACCTGCAAGGATCTCCATGTATAGCTAAGCAAGGAGTGCCTGGCGTTTGGCAGAACGCATGTACGCCGAATTGTTTGGCACCCACAGCAACGCCCCAGCCCCCCGGCACCCACAGTAAGTGAGCGAAGCAAAAAACACACAAGTGTGAGTCAACCCCACAAGAACAGCAGCTGTTTCCTCCTCTAGTTTTCCCAGTGCATCCTGGCTAGTCCATGTTTTGCTTCAGCAGGAAGCGCCTGGGGGACGAACAATGCTATTCAGGTTTTGAGTCTGTGGCCTACTGTTGTGGGTCCTATGAAGTACTGGCCATTACCCAGAGCCCTGGGGTGGGGGAGCTGCTTTGTACTTGTCGCGGTCGAGTTGCAGTGGACAGCCAGTCGCTTGTGTTAGAGGTGACCCTGCACTAGGTCAGGTATACAAGTGCGCTGTTTCAGGCTTCTCATCCCTGCTCTCATGGTCCTCAGGTTCGTTAAACATCTCACTGCACCAGGCGTGAGGAAGCCTGGGCTGCCAGAAGCGTGCCGCAGGTTACTCTCCCCCAGAGCGTCTCCAGACGCCCCAAGCACAGCCCAAATTTAATTTAAAATAATTGCAGCACAAAATAGCACTGCTGCTCGCGTTTCGGGAGAGGAGAGAAAAAAATTAAACTCAGAGGGGCAATCCCAGAGAAAGGCTCTGAAATCCCCAATCCCAGCTGCCCCTACAACAATGAGCCTGCCAGATACCCGCCCTTTCCTGACCCCAATTTCACCATTGTGGCTTCATACCAGCCACAGGGTAACCAGATCTAGGAGAGACTCTCTCCCGTCACTTTTCAGGAGAAGTGGTCAGTGTTTTGCAATCTTTTCGGAGCCATCTTCAAGAGCTGTAAGTAACAGTCTAGCCAGCTTCTGCCCGCAGGCCAGCCACTTGGCTTTACAGAGGCTGCTCTTAGCTTGGGCGGCCCACTGTACGGGGTTAACCCCGGCTCCAGCTGGCATCACCACTCTGCGCAAGTGGGAGGAGATGCCAGCTGGGTGCACGGGGAGGGAGGCCTGCTCCAAGAAGTCCTGCTTTTGGAGGGATCATTCTTCACCCAAGTCCCCTGTGAGATGCAGAGTCACTAATGGGAAGTGAGAAAGCCACTCCAGGTATGGAACCACTGGGGCAAACGGACCCGCAGCTCCGCAGTGGGCAAGACTGCCCGAAACAACTGGCTTTGATGTGATTTCAGTGCATTTCAGAAACAAACAGAGCAGCTGCTCTGTCCTCAGATCATTGGCCAGGCTGTAGGCGAAGGCCTCCTGCAGAAGCACAAGGCAGCCCCTCATGGCAGGAGCATTTTCAGGACCTGCTGTAACAGAAGGCCCTGGAGCTCTGTAGCACGGGTCTGGGTTAGTACTACTCACAGCTGAATTCCTTCCTTCTTTCTCTCCGCAGTGTCTTGCTGGTCCCTGTGCCACATGGAGTGGGCGCTCAGCAAGGGGATGGCAACTCCCTGCTCAATACGCCACCTTCTGAGCACTGCATAAGGCAACACCTTGAACCTGCCCCTGCCTGCTATGCCCTGGCCAGGTGCTTGGGTGGCTTCTTACCAAGCGGCCTGGGTCTGCGTGCCAGCTGGCATCAGCTCCACCACCTCAGAGGTGAAGCTCCCAGATGCTCCTGGTGAACTCTCCAGCACTAGGGAGAAGTCACTGCTCAGGCTTGTGGTGCTGCCCCGATCCCTCTGCTCTGCAAGAAGGAAGACAGAAGAAGACTGAAGCCAAGCCTGGAAGCCTTTGATTAGCCATGTCCCCATCCTACTTCCCATCCCAATCCCTTGCTGGTGCCCAAGGGCTTCATGCGAACACCTCGTGGCACTTCCCCCACAAACCCACTCAGCCCTGAGCTCCTTATGCACACCCAGGGGAGTGGCCAGCGCTCCGGGATAGCACTCACTGAGCATGCAGATCTCTTCCACAGTGAAGCCAGGCAGCAGGCTCTTCCTCCTGGGGGGAAAAGGAAACAGTTACATAGGATCAGAGCCATGGGGATGTCCGCTGCCATCCTGCCAGGCCAGGCCAGGAGAGCGAAGAGGGGATCCCAGAGCACTAACTGACCCTCGACCTGTCCCTAGCCCTCACGCCCTCTGCCTTCCGTCACGGCAGCAAAGGTTGCAAACAGAATGGGGCTTGTCCCTCTGCTCGCCTGGCACATGACAGAACTGGTGTTTGGAGTGTTTTGGGTCCCAGTGTTCCCCTTCCAGGGACGGGGGCAGTGAATGAGGAGCCGACCCGGAGCAGTCCCTGGCTGGGGTGATGGTAACGGACATGCTTCTACCCCCACTCCCAGCTGGGGTGGGAAGGGAGGAGAGCGCTCAGCTCCTGCAGCCTGGAGGGACCCGGCAAAACCCTATGCAGAGAGGCTTAAAGTCGTTAGAAGCCTCCCCCAGGAGGGGCTGGATTCCTGCCATCTCTACACACCGAGGGGCTATTGTTCAGCCATCTCTCCTCCCCCAAGGCCCTTGACTTACAGCAGCACAGACAGGACTTGCTGTGGGCCAGAAGGCGAGTCAGAGCCCTCTCGGCCATCGGCTCAGCCGGGCTAATGGACCCCCCAGACACTTCATTCAGTGGAGAGCACATTTCAGCCTGGGCAGCTTTTCTGAGTGTGACGTGCGCACCTCACAAGCCTTGGCCCCATTCTTCAGCCTTCTGAGTGCAGAATAAATTAAGGGAAAGTGGGCCAGGACACGAGGGCTTCCATCTCCCCATGGTAACAGCACTAACGAGTCGCTTGGCTCTAGTCCAGGCAGCAGCTGGCGCAAGCTCCTTACCTCTGCAGCGTCACAGCAGAGAACTCCTCAGAGGTGATGTGCTTCAGAAAATTGAAGCAGAAAAAGAAAATCTGAGCAAAGGAAGAGAGAAGAGAAGCTTGAGAAAAATCCACAGGGGCTGCAGCCTCTTACTTTAATGGGGGGAGGATGCTGAGGGGAGGGGGCAGCAGTGCATCTACATCTACCACCAATGTCCACCATTAGCCACAGTCACATTTTGGGCCTTCTGTCTCAGAACCCGCTGCTGGCTTGCCGTGGATCGGAGTGTGGAAGTCCCCCGTGTGGCGCTGCGCCACCCCCCCTTCCCTGACCAAGGGGAGGTTCCCTTGCCCTCTGAATGGGCCAGCTGGGAGATTGCATGTCAGAAGGCTCCTAACCCAGGCACGCACCAGTCGAGAAGGCCAGGACAGCTTCTCTATCCTTGCCAATGCAGCACCAGTGGGCGAGGGTCACTCAGCAGCAGCTTGCCAAGAATAGGGACGCTCAGGAGAGCGGTGACCTCCCCAACACCAAATATCACGGCACAGCCTGCTCTCTGATCTGGCTGTGCCCCACATGGCTCCCGCCACCCGGCACAAATGTCTCTTGCCAGAATGACAGCAACAGGACAGCTTATCGGCAAGGATCACAAGTCAGGATTGTGGTGCATCAGCCGACAGCTAAATAGCAGCTATGAACCCCCCCCGGTGCCAGAGCACCCGGAAGAGAGGCACGTGGTTTAGCCACCCAGTTTGTGAACAACTTCTCAACTAACTATGTTTCAGCACTCCGAATTCAGAAGCCTGAAACGTCCCTTCTCAGAGCTGAACCAAACCGTTATGTCTCCAGGCACTTTTGTCCGAGATGAGGTAAGGAAGGCCCTTACTAACAGGACATGTCGGGATTACAAGATCTAACCCACCCACATATAGTCCTTGGGCCCTGGGACAGCGTTCTTTCATGGAAGTAAGGAGCAGACAGTCCTAATACCACCAAGGTCAATAAGATGTTGAGCTGCAAAGACTGCTGCTACCTTGAGCCTGCTGCTACCTTGAGCCTGCTGCCTAGTGGGTAGAGTACTGCGTTCAGACCCTGCTCACCTACTGCCTCCTGCAGGGCCACTCACCTCTTCTCCTTTACTGAGCCGATCAACCAACATGTGCCTGGAAAGAGAGCAAGGGAAAGGAGATCACAAAGTAGGAATGAGAACGAGCAGTGATGGACCAGGCCATGAGCGGTCAGGGACAGCCAGCGGCCTTAAGCGTCAGGCAGAACCTGCACGAGCCCCTCCCACCAAGCAAGGCGGCAAGCAGCTCAAAGCAGATGTGCCAAGTCCCCTAAGGAAAACCATCCCCTCAACCCAAGCAGGTCACCCACTAACCAGACCATGAGAGGGCCCCTCTGAGAGCCTGCCTACCCCTGGGCAGTGTCTGCACCCCTCAGTGAACCTACCCAAAAAGGAACCAGTCATAGGCCACTGTCAGGTAAAGAATCTCCGCAGGCTCCAGTGAGGCATGGATAAGCCCATCCTGGAAAGGAAAGAGGAGGGAAGCCTCAGGGATGCAGCAGCCACTCGAACTGGGACTGAGGGTGCAAGCCGCACTGGGAATCGCCAAGGAGAGTGCCTCCCAGCACCACACGGGGGACATCCAGCTGGCTCTGCCCCACTCCACGTGCGGACCAGCCCCCATCTCCATTACATGGCATCTCACGTCCAAAGCAATTTCTCGTCAGGCTGCAAGTGCAGATGCAGCCCTAATGCAGAGCTGTAGATGCCTTACCTTGCCCCCTGGGAATACTGGGCCTCCGTACACGCCAGCACGCCAGGCCGTGCCTCCAGAGCCCATTCCTACACCCCTCTCCAGACACTGCCTTGGTAGCTAGGAACAGTGACTGCTCTTCACCCTCTTTGGGTCACACGGCTGCTCCGCCACCCCACGCGGTCACTCCCCAAGGCACAACAAGTCCATTCCGTACTCACAGCCCACAAGGAGAGGCGCAGGAGGGCGACGAAGAGAGGGGTTCGGTCCCAGCCGGATATACAGTGTACCAGGAGCCCGCTGTCATCTGCTCCAGGGGTGGGAAGGAGAGGGAGAGAGAGAGAGCTTTGTAAGGAGAACGGAGCATTACTTGCACCGTATCTGTGATTCACTGCACACCACCCCCATGCAGCACCGAGGGCTGTTTGCAGGGGAGGGAAGCAGAAGCACAGCTGGTCTTACTACCTAGAACATCATCTTGGGAGAGGGCTGTCTCCAGAATGAAGAACTTGGAAGGTCCCTGATTCAGCATGCCATGCCAAGCTGTTGAGATCCTAGTCTCCCCAACTGCTAGGAGTAAGGAATCCCCATGACAGGGGACCAACAGCCTGCCCACAGCCTCGAGTTGCCCAGTTACACCGCCTCTAGCCCCTCACCAGTCAAAGCACCAAGTCTGCTTGAGGAGAACATTTCCATCCTTTCCCCAGTCTGAATGAGCTAGACCTCAGCTCCAGGAGCAGCAGGTCCCCTTTCACCCCCGAGATGTGATGACATCTCCACAGAGCAGAGCGGCCAAGAACAGACCACCACCACCTCCATTGTACAGACCGTTCACAGGCACGTGCCATGTGGCAGGAGCACACAACTTGGCTGCTAAGTCACCCCTGGCTCCTCCTAGGCATTGGCAGAGATTGGATGGCTCTAACTCTGTGCGTGCTGGGTGCAGTGTCTGACACTGCCCTAGATCTACATGCCACCAGCCCACAGCTGAGGGGCTTGGCAAGAAGCAAATGAAAATGAAAACGAAAACAGATAAAAGGAGACCCCCCCCTTTTGGAGCCCCTTCTAAGGCCACACCCAGAGAAACAGCCCCAGCAATACAGGAACAGCAGGGTTTTCCCTTCAGCATCTACAAACCTTAGTCCTAGTGCACAGCTTGCAAAAGCACTGAAGTGACTTGGAGCCCATCTCATCACACCAGGGAGGTTCAGAGCTGGGGGAAAATGGGACCCTGGCCTTTGACAATCTAATTTTTACATAATCAGCCACCCATCCAGTGGGGGAGGAGAAGCCTCGTCCAGGGGTTGGGATTTTCCTGGGTAACAGGACTCCCCTTTGAGTACTGAAGTCCAGGACAACACCCCACAAGGGGCAGGAAGAGAAAGAGTCAGATTCTCTACAAGGCCTGGCCAATAGCAGCGTTAAATGCCCTGGAGAAGGCCCATAAGCTCTGGCCACAGAGCCAGCTGGGAGTGCAGAGAAGGAACAAATCTCACCGTCCCCATTGATGAGTGAGATCAGCAGCTTCAGGTAGTTCTGTGTCTGTTGCACCAGGTCCCAGCTCTGTGGAGAACAGGAGGTGAGGCCCTTCATACAATTAACCACTGCCCTGCAGCATAGGGAGCCTGCTCTGCTCTCTCCGTGGCCGAGTGCAGGAAGAGGGCGCTAGGGCTAAGACAATCCCATGGCAATGTCCAAGGGGCCAGTCCTCCCACTCCCTACCCAGCCTCCCACTGGCGTGCCAAGATGCCAGCCGTGCCATCCAGGAGGCCCTGCAGACAAGACAAAGATTGGGACCAGGGGCTGGGCTATGAAAACAATTCTGCTGCTCACAGGACTTCCCCAAGAGGCTGGTCAAACCGCCGAGAACAGGTTCTTTTGACTAAAGGGAGGACACAGAACCCATTTTGCCATCACAACAGCAGGGCGAGCCAAGCTGCATAGGAAATACAGACATTCTGCTGAGCTCTCCCTGAGCCACAGTATGTTCAGAACAACGACACAGAGCCAATGAACTCCCTGCTGGGTGCCAACCCACTTCTGCCAAAGCCCCAAATGCGTATGGGGAAAGGTGACTGAGCGGTGGTGTTCCAGCTGCAGAGCGTGCTGGTTCAGGCATGCCGTGGTGAGGAGAGCCTGCCCTGCGACTGGAGTGCTCTGCCTGCAAGTCTCAGACAAGCTTAAGTGACCCCCTCCCCTTGCTCCGCAGACAGGTAACAGACCGCAGGAACCACAGCATTCCCAGCAGGAGCACAGGAGGGTGGCTAAATCCAGAGAGCTCAAATGTTAAAGGGACACAGGAAGCAGATATTTTACCTCCCTAAACAAAACCCTTCCAGTGCCCTATTAGCACGATCACAGCCCATCGGCATTTGGCCACCAAGTGGTGACTGACTGCAAGAGGCTCTGCCTCTGCGGCAGCCTGCACTCCCCACCCCAGCAAGGCTGCACTGGGGGAATGCACGGATGGTGCAGGCAACTGAGCCGTCTAATCTCCCCCTGCCATCAAATGAAAGGCGGCTCCTCTCAGCCCTGCTTCAGCAGCAGCAAGTCAGAATGCTGCAGCAGCACCCGAAAGCACCCGGTGATGGTCAGACGTCCAAAGACACGTGCCCAGCTCTGCAAAGCCAGCACTCTCAGAAACAGATGAGTGGAGAAAGGGACACACCATATGCCTAGACGGCAGGGGCACATGTCCTCCCAACATTTTAGGCTGGGCCTTTCATCTGCTCTCCCCCCAGTCTTGTCAGGGTACCTGGGGTGAGCAATTCCTAGAGGTCATCCGCCTGCCCGGTATTCTGATGAATAGAGCCAGCCGTGCTCCAGGGCATCTGTGCTCCCACTGGCTCTGCTCTGAGACTGCTGGTTACTTTTGATTCATGTTGCTTATGTTGGTATTTTAATATTTTCGTTGCTGATCCTTTGACAAATAATGGCACCAACTCTGAGGGGCTGAGAGAGCCTCTTAGTACTCCAGGGTGAGCAGTGGAGGATGGAGCGTGCCAGGCGCTTCCACACTACAGCTTGCCATGGAAAACCGGAGAGGCTGAGGGAGCTCTGGAAGGTCAGGAAGCAAAGTGGAACAGCCTGTAGTATCCCTGTGCTCTAATGCAGCATGGAAACGCCAGCGTCAAGGAAGCCGTGGGAGCCTCAGCAGTAACCTGGGCTGCTGCTGCTGCAGCAGTGAATGAGGGGAGCACACTGGTCAGGTGAAGAGTCGTCCACGTTCCAGTCTGAACTGACTACAGAACCCCTGCCAGTCTGAACCAAGAGCACTGACTCACCTGGCTCTGTGAAGGGCAGAAAGAAAGAAGCCCTGGCTAATAATCTTTCAGTAGTAAATGAAATCTGTCCAGAAGTGCCATGAAAGGCATGCTCCTTCTGGCAGTGTCTAGCGAGCGTGGTAGGGTGTGTGCGCAATACTCGGCATTTACAGAGCTTTTGGCCCAGATTTTGCTTTTTGCTGGTGATGCATCAATATAACAGGATGAAATGCCAGCTATGCCAGAGACGTGATAGCGTGGCATGTATTTTACAATCACCTGTATGTACACCACCTTTGCAGGTCATCACCACACTGAACAATCGCACCTTGAGGACTCTATGGAGCAGGAGGGGTCATTGCTTCAGCAATCAGTCAAACGGGAACACCTTTTCTGTGGGCCCATCTGGAGAACCCAGGTCTCAAGTTCCTTTCACATGCACAACTGCACAAACCAACCCTGTGAGCCTACACAAGCTAGGTCTGTATAGCTAGGATTGGGTAATTTACTGCAGCTACTATTTGGCTACTCTGAAACCAAGGGATGTAGTTTTCAAATCTAAAAAGGGCCTTGTTAGCCGTATGTGAGGGCCCGTAACAAAATGGGGCATATTAGAACAGAACTGCCTATTTCTCTGGAGATTTTGAACCCATCTAGAAAACAGGCAGCCATTTTGCTGTCTCCCCACTGCCCAGTTTAATTTGCAACGGTACCTATGCATGCAAGCAAAATGGCTGAGGCCAGGAATGCCCCACGTTAGTGACATTTCTGGCTTGTGGGTGTAAGTCAGCTGCTTTTCTAGGCAATGCTGCAAGGGGGTATTGGAGTGATTGGACCAGACAAAGGTGGAGGGATGATTCCACAAGGTGACTCCATGCACACAGGACAGCATGGAGATGCTCAGGAGAGAAAAGAAAAGGAAGTGGAGGCTGGCGTCACTGGAAGAGTGGCGGGGACACAGAAGGAGGCCACGCAAGCACACACACTTTGAAAGTAAGAGCAAGAGCAGATGCGAGGACCCCAGTGAAGCAACACTGAGGGGGCAGGAGGCCTGGAGGGCCGTGCTTGGAAGCAAAGGCAGGAAAGGATTTGGCAGTGGCCTTTTGGATGGAACTGCCTCACCTGAAGTGATGAGGGGGGCTCATTCTGTACGTGCAGTTCCCTGCTGTTAGATACAAGGAGCGACAGCCTCATGATCTGAGTGCTTGCATGACAGGCATGTTCCTGCTCGCAGGCCTCTGCTGCCGGGGAGCCATCCTAGCAGGGCATGCAGGTAAACCTGCCACCTAGACTCACTGGGTGATGCTGCACAACCTGTGTCATGCAAGAGGACAGACCAGAGAACCAGAATGGCCTTACTCTGAATTCACCAGCGAGTGCCCCACTCCTCACCTGGTACTCGCGCCAGTCAATGTTCAAAGACCGGGTCAGAGACACTGGGATACTTAATGGAGCATCTACGTAATCCTGCAAAGAGACACCTCAGTCAATCACAGAGTACTGCTGAAGAGAAGGCATTGGGAAGTAACTAGTTAGTTACAGACAGCAAAACAGCAAGAGATGAACAATGCTTCTAGCAGAAGGGGGCCCAGTAGCACAAACTGCGGAGTGATTTGATCACTGCTCCTGTTCTGGATTCTACCAGTGCACGACTGTTTCTGGATGGGGATATATGCAGTGAGGTGAACAATTATAACCTGCTGGAATGACTGGCGTGCACCATGATTGTTTCCCCGATCAGGAGAGGAGAAAGCTGGGGACAAAGCAGTCGCCAGCCATTTCCAAGAGTTCTCCATTGCAGAGCTGTCCCAGAGCCACACCCACCCAAGAACACAGGCTGCTTGAGAGCTGAAACCAGCTGTCTGCAGTGTCGCTCAGCACTCTGTGAACAAAGAAGTGATGCCCTTGCACAGCGCTTGGAGACTGGAAATATTTCAGCTTTGAGAGACCATTCCCCTGAAGAGAGCAGCATATTCCTTCCCCATACAGTACAGAGGAGCTCCCACAGATACTCCACACATCACAACGTGCTGCCCGCTGCCCACCACCCCAGAAATTCTTATGACTTGGGTTATTACCAGACCCCAACACACAGCTTCCCTCACGCTCTCACGCCCACATTCCCCTTGCTCGGCAGCATGCTTCTCCAAAATTGGAGACACCAGGACCGGTAGCTGCAAGGCATTCTTTCCCATTCTCCTTGCACGGCCAGCATCCAGAACAGACTACATCACTTCTGTTAAGCTCTGTCTGCCTCACGAGAGAGAGAAGCATTACAGTACAGCCTACAGCCAGGTGAGTTCAAGGGTCCCCAAGGCCTGTCCCATCCTCCCATGAAGGACAGACAAAGTAAATACAGAGGACATCTATTACATGATGACATCATGTTGCTGGATACCAGGACACCAGAACACCACACTTGCCATAGGAGGCTGGATCATTGGCCTGAGCTGCTCTTTAAGGAGTCAGCGTTCAGAGATGCCCTCCATTTGTTTGGTTTGAGGGCTGCTGATTCCCTTCCCGTGCCAGGGAGGAAGCACAGACTTCACCTGCTATTTTGAAAGTCCAAATTCAATTGCCAGACATAACAGACCCGAGAGCTACCCAGTCAGAAAGATCTTGGTACCTGCTTCCAGTTAAATATGAGACCCTCAGCTCTGTAATCCCGGTCTTTGTACTCCTTAAAAAATTCACAGCCTGCAAGAGAAGAGGTAATGAATGACAGTGCAGACAACTGATCACTAGCAGCAAAAGCCCCTTTGGGACTGGTAGTCTTAGCTCAGGAGCCAGAGGCCCCAGAGCACCACGTGAATCAGCAACAGTATGTCTGTAGGAGTTAAAGAGCAGCAATCAGCCCAGCATGCAGCAATGATCCAAAGTACTGACTCGGAGAAAGCAAACACCAAAGACTGAGCACGTCTGGAGCTTGAGAGACCCTGATATTCCTCCCTTCCCAAACGGCACATTTCACAGAGTGAGCCCCAGCTCCCAGGACCAGCACAAGGCTGTATCAGGATATCAGGAAAAACAGGGAAGAAGGAGGATCCAGGGAACTACAGGCCAGTCAGCCTCACCTCAGTCCCTGGAAAAATCATGGAGCAGGTCCTCAAAGAATCAATCCTGAAGCACTTGCATGAGAGGAAAGTGATCAGGAACAGCCAGCATGGATTCACCAAGGGAAGGTCATGCCTGCCTAATCTTATTGCCTTCTATGATGAGATTACTGGTTCTGTGGATGAAGGGAAAGCAGTGGATGTATTGTTTCTTGACTTTAGCAAAGCTTTGGACACGGTCTCCCACAGTATTCTTGTCAGCAAGTTAAGGAAGTATGGGCTGGATGAATGCACTATAAGGTGGGTAGAAAGCTGGCTAGATTGTCGGGCTCAACGGGTAGTGATCAACGGCTCCATGTCTAGTTGGCAGCCGGTATCAAGTGGAGTGCCCCAAGGGTCGGTCCTGGGGCCGGTTTTGTTCAATATCTTCATAAATGATCTGGAGGATGGTGTGGATTGCACTCTCAGCAAATTTGCGGATGATACTAAACTAGGAGGAGTGGTAGATACGCTGGAGGGCAGGGATAGGATACAGAGGGACCTAGACAAATTGGAGGATTGGGCCAAAAGAAATCTGATGAGGTTCAATAAGGATAAGTGCAGGGTCCTGCACTTAGGATGGAAGAATCCAATGCACTGCTACAGACTAGGGACCGAATGGCTAGGCAGCAGTTCTGCGGAAAAGGACCTAGGGGTGACAGTGGACGAGAAGCTGGATATGAGTCAGCAGTGTGCCCTTGTTGCCAAGAAGGCCAATGGCATTTTGGGATGTATAAGTAGGGGCATAGCGAGCAGATCGAGGGATGTGATCGTTCCCCTCTATTCGACATTGGTGAGACCTCAACTGGAGTACTAGGTCCAGTTTTGGGCCCCACACTACAAGAAGGATGTGGATAAATTGGAGAGAGTCCAGCGAAGGGCAACAAAAATGATTAGGGGGTCTAGAACACATGACTTATGAGGAGAGGCTGAGGGAGTTGGGATTGTTTAGCCTGCAGAAGAGAAGAATGAGGGGGGATTTGATAGCTGCTTTCAACTACCTGAAAGGGGGGTCCAAAGAGGATGGCTCTAGACTGTTCTCAATGGTAGCAGATGACAGAACGAGGAGTAATGGTCTCAAGTTGCAGTGGGGGAGGTTTAGGTTGGATATTAGGAAAATCTTTTTCACTAAGAGGGTGGTGAAACACTGGAATGCGTTACCTAGGGAGGTGGTAGAATCTCCTTCCTTAGAGGTTTTTAAGGTCAGGCTTGACAAAGCCCTGGCTGGGATGATTTAACTGGGAATTGGTCCTGCTTCGAGCAGGGGGTTGGACTAGATGACCTTCAGGGGTCCCTTCCAACCCTGATATTCTATGATTCTATGATCCCAGCAGGTGCCTCAGCAGAGCCCTGGGGGAAGGCCAGGACTGAAGGGCCCTGGCACACTAGGAAAGAGGTCCTCTGCCACTGAGCACCAGAGCCCCACACCTCCCCTCAGATCACACCAGAACATGTGCCGTGTTCACAGGAGCACCGTGGTAAGTGTTTCCAATAGGACTTGAGGAGCACACCAGTGACTGTTAGCCAGCTCGTCACAGGGAAGTGGGGCACCGAGTCCCCACCCACACGAGCAGGTCTAGAGGCAATGCTGGGGGAAGCCCAACCAGTTTCAGACAACCCCATGTTTGGGCAGTGTAAACCCTTGATACACATTGACTGTTGGGAGGGAAAGAGACCTCTCTCTCTCTTTCCCCAGAGCCTCGTGGACTGGGGAAACCCACTAGCCCACACCTCCTATAGCCTATGTTTTTTGGGTCCTCTTCTCCTGTGAACTACCTTACTACTCTGCTACCATCTGCACAGGTCACTACCTCCCAGAATTCTCAGAACCAAGCAGAGAGAGTCACTTCAACCTCCTGCTGCTGCTGGGCAAAGCTCTGCATAGCAGCATTAACAGCTGTCTGCAGACTCCAGCAGACCACACTGCCCCAGGCAGGAGCTCTTCTGAACCACTGTTTGTACAGCAGTAGTGAGTAGAAACCAATCAGGGATCATGGCCCCACTGTGTTAGGCACTGCACACAAGATGGTCTCTGCCCCAGAGAGCTCTCATTCAAGGAACCAGAAAAGACAAGACATTTCTATTTAAAAAAAAAAAAAAAGTAAACTTATATCTGCCTTAAATGATGGCTTACCCAATGCCCCCACCCCAGTAAGAGGCTCCTAGACACTTTGTTGAGTTGTTAAGGGGGCTTTTCAAACATTAAACAAAAGAAGTCCAGAGAGCCAATTCAGAGTGATGGCCGTGAGAACTAACACTTAAGTACCGCAGTGATGCGCACATCAGATGTCTGCGAATGAGAGGAAGCCATTTGAATTGTGGGAGCATAAGCACATCTACAGACCCCTCTCCTTAAATACACGTTCTCACTACATTCTGGAAACTCCAGATCAGAGCAAGCCAGGCTAAGAACCTGAAATTCTTACAATGCAACTCGTGATGCAACCTAAATTTGAGTATTTGCACAGAGTTCTACCACCCATTCGCCATGTTGCTCAGCTTGTGTGTATATGCACCTGGCTTAACGCAATACACAGCATTACTCTCCTTCCACACCACTACTGTGATCAGGCAGTACCCTGAAAGAGGTGAGGCTGGTACTCTAGTTACATTAAGCTCAAGCATGGAAGCGAGGAGCTGTTAAGGGCAGCAGCTGCAAGGGCACGAGGAGAGGAAGGAGCACTTTGATGTTGCTGTGACTATTATAAATGGGGTGTGCCAAGCCCCACAACACAGCAGCATTTCATTTTCACAGCCTCCTGTACAATTCTCCCTCTTCTGTCTAAAACCTTCACAGAATTAGCCACTGGGCCTGGCCATGGGGACATTATGGCTGAGCCTAAACTCTGTCGCACACACAGGTACTCAAATTGCGTAGAAGTGGCAGACAGATGTTTTTGGAGCTAATCCCAGAAGCCAGCGACATTGGCTTCACTTCTTGGCACCTTGACTATGTGGCACAGCAAACTCAGTACATAGCTTAGTTTACATAACTTATATTAATGCAGCCCCCCCCCCCCCCCCCAGTTTTCTTTTGTCCCTGGTCTTTGTCTCAATCTGCACCTTCACTGTAGGACATCGGGGGACACGCTGGGAGGTCTGGCAAGGGAGAGGAGCGGGAGAGACAGTTTGGGTTTGGAGCAGCAGCTGGGGCAGCTGAGGCTTTGCAATAGGGGGAATGAATCTCCCTTTCACCCCCCCCCCTTTGTGGGCAGGAGCAGGGGGATGGAGCCTTGAACCCCAAGAATCCCTCCCTTCCTCCTGGAAAGCAGCCATCTCACTCTCTGTACACTCAGCCATGTAACTGAATCCAGCACCAATGGGCAGGCTGAGCCCCTCCGTTTGTGTTTAGGTGATTAGCATTAACCAGTAACTGACAAGGGCCCTCACTGTGCTCCAGAGCTAACACAACCAGCACGGCCAATCGGAGCAGTTCACACCAGTTGGCAGTCTCGGGGCACGGCACTGCAGACACAGCATGGCAGTTCTCTTCAGAATGACAAAGACTAGAAACATCTTTAAAATGTTTTTGCGACAAAAGGCGGCTTCCATGGCAAATTCCCAAGCATGCAGCCTGGGGTGGGGCTGCAATACCCTGGCTGGATATGTAGAGGAAGCTTCTGAACCCAGCTACAGCTCTGGGACCTCCTCCCTGCACTGGAGACCCTTCTGCCACCACAAGGAGGGCTCAATGCAGATTGGTGCTGGCTGAATCCTCTAGTTCCTCCCCTGCTGCCCTCAGGAGAGGAGTTCCCCCTCCAGAGAAAAAAAGAGAAACATCCAGCAACTCCCAGTTGCCTCACCACACACAGAGACAATTCCCAATCCCCACCAGCAGATTGTCACCTGGCCCTTGGGAGTCCCTCTGGACATCAGTCCTATACCTGGATATGGGATGGAGAGGAGGGTAAAATCGGCATAGCGCTGAGCTTTGTCCACTTTCTCGGAAGACGTCACACTGAGAAGAGAAGAGAACGGTGCATGTATTTAGTGCAGGAGAGCACTCCATCTGGCCTATTAGAAGAATCTGCCTAGCCAAGCAATTCCTCCTACAGTGCTACATGACAGAAGAGCCCTGACTCCAGTTGTGGGTTGTGGAGTAAGAGTTCAGCTCACGGACAGTTACATGCTCAGCTCAGCTGAATCCCAGGGGAGGCATTCCCAGTCACTCATCCACCCACAGACTGGAAGGACGCCCCCACTCAAAAATGAGTCTCCTGATCATTGCACCAACTAGCCCCATAGGAGGAAGTCACATCACTGCTGTGATGCCATGGGGGATTGTGCCCCATGGATCAGAACATCCACCCACTCACTCCCTACTCAGAGAAGCCATAGGACAAACAGGAACCTATTGTGACTGCAGAAGATGACAAAGTTAAGCAGCTACCATGGTCTTCACAAAGGTACTGGTATGCTTGACTTGGGTACGGAAGAGAGGACCTTGATGTATGGCCTTGTATACCACTGGGGTTTCACTTTAAGGAACTTGCTGAATAGTCTGGATAACATCTCTAGAAGGCCCTGCCGTGAGGGATCTAGGAACTCCTTCTGGAATGCACTTTGGGGAAGTCAGACTTTTGTGCTTGCTTTAGTCGCTGGTCTGCACAATCTAAACAGCAGCTCCATTCCAAAGCCCACATATGGGCAAAGGACGCCATACTCACTTTAAGCCAAACTTCACTTTCTTGTTCTCCACCATCAGGTCACAGATATATCTGACAGACAGGTATCGAAGCAGCTTGATGTCATGTCCTCTGACCTTGTCAAACAGCTGGGAGTCTGCATTTCTGCAACAAGGTACAAGAGAAGGCAAGATTCTCAGGGCCAGTCAGACAGATTCAGTTTCCTTCCCGGGCTGCAGAGAGCCTGGATTCTACTTGCTGAAGTAGCACTCCACCAGCGGCACTCAAGCTGCCCTGCCCAGAGCTCTCCTACCCTACGCCACAGGAACGCCTTCGCACCCCTTCAGCAGAACCCTGCAACCAAGAAGCAGGCTGGTGCCATTCATTCCCACAACGACTGCCCAGCTGCTCACGGAGAACTCAGAGGGGCTAAAGGGCTAATTTTATAACAAGTAATTAGGCAGAATCTCAGAAGAGCCATCAGAACCGGTGTGACTTTCTGTGATGTACTTATCCTTGAGAGAAAGTGCACAGCACCACGCAAGAAAAGCAGGCCTCAGTTCCTGAAGGGCTGGAGGCCTTTCCCCCCATGGACTTGGACACGCTCAAAAAGCGGAACCTCCTGGATGACCGAAAGCCAGTTTACCCCCTGGAGCTATCCCATCTGCAGAGGCAGAGCGTGCATTCCTGCCCTTTTCCGAGGCTGCTACAAGCAGCCTGTTCCACATAACTATAACATGCAAGCGTCAGAACCCCAGTGTGGAGAAGTGAATGGAGTCCTCTAGCCATAGCCTAACAAGAGCTGGAAAGAAAGGGGCTAGCCACTTCCTGGTGTGATTCACAGATGTTACAGGCAGATGGGACTCCTGATAGCCTGGTCTGACCTGCTCAGCACAGACCTAGGACTTACTTGAATTCATTCCTGCTTCAAGTCCAACAGTGTGAATGTGATGCCTCGTTTATACAGCTCAGAGTCACACTGACTTTGTTGCCATATTGTGCTGTGAACCTGTCTAGTTCTGTTCGCCAACACCCATAGGTCTTTCTGCATTGCTGACCCCACATGGCTCTCCCACCCACCGAGTCTCAATTCGGCAGGATTTCCCTTCCAGGTACATCAGCTGCAGTTTGGCAGGCAGGCAGAACGGTGCTACTTTCAGTGTCCTTCTTCCTGCCCCAAACCATCACCATGCTGCAGTCACATATGCAGCCTGTTCCTCTCTAAGCAGAGGTCCAGAACCATTTCTCCTCGGTATGGATTATACATCTCGTAGACCCAGAAGTACCACTTCTGCGTAATTTAGGAGCCTCTTTAATGACTTGGATCTGCCTGCCCCAGTCCCTCCCTCTCTCAGCCTCCAGTGGGAGACGGGGTGGCTTTAGGGAGCTAGTTGGCCCCAGAGTGCTAGCACATTCGGTTTTAGTTTTTGTACCTACCCCCGAGACGTTCTGAAGGGCCCGTCTTTATGAGCAAGGCAAACAAGAGCCCACAGCCTGCAGTGACCCCACACTGCACCCACAGTTCAGTTTAGACATGAAGGAGTTGGAAATTCAGAGACTGAACTAGCCAATCAGCTCTTAACTCCTCTCCCTCCACCCAAATACCACGTACAGACCTGAACGCAGAGTCTTCTTCTGAAAGGTCTTCGGTATCAGCCCAAGGATCATCAGAGCCCCCTGCAGGGAAGCCACAGCAGGGACCATGCATTAGTGGCCAAGGCTTGTGTAACAACTCCAGCTTCTCTCCCACTTCCCATCCAAGTGGGTTACAAGTTGGCTTTGTCACCTCACTTAAAAGAGTTCTCAGCTGTGACCATCTCCAGCGAGAAACAACCCCATTGTCCCACACACCCAGCCCATCAGTTTCATGAGAGCAAGAAAGGGTTTGGACAACCCAGGCAGGTTTGTTCCAGGATGGAATCCAGAGCGGAAAGATGCCATTAGATCACAGAACCATTCTCTGGCAGCTACGGCAGAAAAATTACCCACGCTCACTAGTGTTTTGTCCAGTCTAGTTTTAGAAGATCCAGGTTATGGGCTCCTGCCACTTCCCTTGAGACTCACAGACTAATACATGTTACCATTACCAGAGTTGCAATCCTAAACCTAGATTTTATGCCCTTATTCCTAGTTCCATTCCATGTAGTACACCAAGTTTTTCACCCTTTTAGTGACAACACCCTTCAAATATTTGCAGATCAATGCTCCCCGCCAGCCACCCTTTAACCAAGCTAGATATACTGATCTCCATAATGACAGGTTTCAGAGTAGCAGCCGTGTTAGTCTGTATTCACAAAAAGAAAAGGAGGACTTGTGGCACCTTAGAGACTAACCAATTTATTTGAGCATAAGCTTTTGTGAGCTACAGCTCACTTCATCGGAAGCATTCATCATGTTCTCTGTGTATATAAATCTCCCCACTGTATTTTCCACTGAATGCATCCGACGAAGTGAGCTGTAGCTCACGAAAGCTTACGCTCAAATAAACTTGTTAGTCTCTAAGGTGCCACAAGTCCTCCTTTTTGATCTCCATAAGTCACCCTCTCCATCACCCAAACATTTTTTGCTACTATTCATTGAACTCTCAACTGTGTCAATACCTTTCTGGAAATCAGGAGCCCAGAAACAGACACCATATTCCAGGGTGGTACCATACCAGACAGAGATTATTACATACTGGCCCACACACCCACCCCCAAATATGCCCAGGTGCTATATTCACACTGATTTTCAGGCACTGAATAGCCACTCAAGTATATATGCTTCCGCACTTACCCGAGAAAATGTAGTTGTACCCAGTACGTCCATACAGTTCTCCCCATCCAGCCAGGGTCGCTGACCTACAAACATGCTGGAGAAAATGTCGTTATTAACTACTTATAAAAATTGTATTCCTCTGAAGGCCTTCTGCCCATTTACACTGAAAGCCCATGCCTTGTTTCTGTCCACTGAGAGCCCTCTATCTCATCATTCTCACTTCCCAGGTTTCTCCCTGGAACTGAGTCTCTATGGTCTGGATTATTTTTCATTAGCTTGTGTATTTTCCAGATGAATTTCAGGGTTATTTCTTACCACATTTCTGACCTCTAGTGCCTGTATTTTCCTCAGTCTCACTAAATTAGTCATGTTGGAGTTCTGATAACATACTGGCTGAACCTGATCTTCCCAATCGTTACCTCACTACCCTCCCCCCCACCCCCCACCAATTGATGACATCGATTCACTCGTTCTTAAGGGCCAGCAAAGTCCACATGACAGTATCCTAGCCACTGGTATTTCGGGTAAGACATAATGAGCCAGAAGACCGTTAACATAGTTCTTCGAGTGTGCCACACATGTCCTTCCACTGTAGGTGCATGTGCTACTCCTGGGGGAATTCTGTGACACCGCGCAATGCAGAATTTGCCAGAAATTAACGTTGTGCGCGCAGAATTTCCTTTCCCCGCACAGAAATGGGCTGCAATGCTGCTAGCCACCACTACGGGCTGCTGGATCTGGCAGAGCCCAGCTCTTACACAGAAGACACTGTGTGGGTGGGTGGGTGGGGGGGGGGGGGGGAGAGAGGGAGAGAGCTAGTGTGATCCTGGCAGCTGCACTTCCCAGCATGCCCTGAGGGAAGGAGAGGGCAGTGTCTGGGCTGGGGGAGCCTCAGCTGGGCTCTGGGTGGGTTGGGGGGGGGGAAAAGAGGAAGGTGGCAAAGAAACAGGAACTGGGTTGTCATAGGGGTTTCTTTAACTCTCTTCTCCTGGGAGAGTTTTTGTGTGCGTCTGTATTGTGACAGGTCTCAGAGGAGCGACCGTGTTCGTCTGTATCCACACAAAGAACAGGAGGACTTGTGCCACCTTAGAGACGAACCAATTTATCTGAGCATAAGCTTTCGTGAGCTACAGCTCACTTCATTGTTTCAGACATACTTGCTGGCAGGTATTTTGAAATAAATTACCAAAGTAACTGAAACTGGTGTGATTATGTCGTGTGATTTTGCATATACAGCAAGCTACTTAATCTGGTCAGGAACAACCTCTGAGGCACACCTCCAGAATAAAACTATTTGAGAGAACGTTTCCAGCAAAGACAGGGCTACAGAGAAGGGTAATCCTCCCTCTCAACCCCCTCCCCTGAAATTTCCCTAGCTCTTCAGGAAGAATCTGGCAATCAGTGAGATGCCAGATGAGGCTTTGTTTGGCACCCTGGCACACTAGAGTGGTTGCTTGATGAAGCAGTACAATGTTATCTCCAATGCTGTTCTCAGAGTGAGTGTAAGAGCTCCATCCAAGAGCAGTGCTTCCCCCCTAACCCCAGCTTCCAGGATCCTAGCACAAATCCCACCTGTTTGGGGCCTGGAGCACCAAGCAGTGATCATCTCCATCACTGCTCCAAGGCACCTTATCAGACTCTTTAGTCTGTGCCCAGGAATAGACACGGAGGGGGCAGGAGAGCTGATGGCCCATAAAGACCTGCCTCTGCATAGCTCCAGTAAACACTGTTCAGAATGCCAGGAGAAAGGACATTCCTGAAGCTAAAGCAAACAAGACAAATGTGCTTATGCAGCTTTACCTTTCCCTTGTACAGAATGACTGGGCAGACAAATCGTCCTCTACATCTGGCCATCTTACTGCGGCTGATGAGGTCCTGCAGTTTGCTGACCTGCACAGTGCTCTCAAACCTATCAAACAGAGAGAAGAGTCCCCATTATCTCATATCATCATGGTGGTCACATTTTGGCTACAATCTCAGCACCCACATCCCTTTAGCTGAAAGGCTGGCTATGAAGTCAAGGAGCCAGGGGACTCTTTGAGGAACTGCTTGGCTTGTAATCAGATGGATGTGCTCCCACCACCCAAGTCAATCTCTTGCTGCTGAAAAGCACCGGCCTGGTTTGCTCTTGAAGACACTCACTGCAGCAGGATCAGGTGTGCAGAAAGTCTGTTGTCACATGCGATGCTCCTGGGGGTATATGCAAGGCTGTGAGGCACTTTGCTACCACCTGCCCTGAGAGTGAGAGCATCTTGTCTGCACCTGCCAGGGGTCGGGTCCCTGACAACCCTAGGCACAGAAGCACAAACACTCCTCCGTCACCACCAGCCTCAGCTCTGCTGCCCCTCTACAGGTAAGCGATAGATGTACTCCAAGTCCTCCAAACAGCCCCGGAGAGCCCAACCCCTGCTCCACCAGACACACAAATTACCAGAACCGCTTTCTCAAAGAAACAGGACGCAACAGCTTATTAGCCCACCTTAGATTACAGCTCCACTTTAAACAAATCTAAGTGGTGTGTGTTTAGAGAAAGAAAGTATAAGTTTATTTAGCAAAGAACAGAGATTCATGAAATAGAAAACAAATACAGAAGAACCTCAGAGTTACAAACACCAGAGTTATGAACTGAGCAGTCAACCACACACCTCATTTGGAACCAGAAGTAGAGACCCAAAAAAAGCAAATACAGTACAGTACTGTGTTAAACTCGGAGGTTCTTTTGTATTGGAAACAAAAGGTTAAACAGATAAACTCATACCACACTTTCTATGGTTTAAACTCACCTAACAAGTTCTCCTCCTGTCCAAAAAAATTTCTCACCCAAAGTTCTTTGCAGCATTTTCAGACAAGCCTGGCTGAGATCCCCTTTTCATGAAGCAAACCCACTGTCAGTTTATTTCCTTGGTGAAGGATGCCAGGATGTGTGTTTTCCACCCCGAGAAATACCAGATCAAACATCTGACCTTCACCTGAAAACAGAATTCCCTCCCCCATGTCCCGCTGTTTACCTCTCCCTGTTAACTTCCTTCTGAAATCTCCACAAGATCGCCATTAGCATTTGACTTAGGATGCTAACAAAGGTCTACTGTAACACAACACACAGTACTCAGTGCTTAGCTAGGGCAATAACATCTACCCCTCCTGTCTAGCAACGTTTGTCTCAAAGCACGCTACCTTTGAGTGACCTGCCTAGAATTACAAGGCCCTAAGGACATAATTTCCCGTATATACATATATCTTCTTACACATTAAGTGCACACACCTCTCGCAATGATTTCGCTGACCAGTGAGACACAGGCTTTTGTTGGAGACCTTCCATGACATTCCCTGGGGGACTAGCAGGTAGACACCAATCCCAGGGGATCTCTGTAACCCTCAGGCACTCCTGGGCCCAATGCCAAAGAGGTCCCTGGGTCACAGCGTGACACTGTTTCGGGTTTACCTGACGTGTCTGGGGCAGATCCTCCCGCTGTGAGCAGGTGGCCGTGAAGGGCTGGAAGTCCACCAAAGGAAACACTCCCCTGCCACTGGCTGCTAGTGACACAGGTGTTCTGCTTCTGTCCCCTGGAGCTCCGCTCTTTCCCCGTTCAGGCTAGTAATTTACACACCCCACCTTGTTACACTTGAGAGCCCAATCCCCTATTCTGGACACCTGCAAAGTGCACCGATCCACTGCCTCCATGGAAGGAAGCCTCCCAGCTCACTGGTTTCACCTCCGTGCAACCCTCTCCTTAGCACAAGGCCCTTAGACAAGTCTGTAGTGAAACCAAACGGATGGGTATGTGATAGCGCTTGACCTAGAGATTCCAATATAAATGAGTATAAGGATTTGGAACACAAGATTACAGAAAAAACAAACTGCAATCTCTAGCCTATAATTATTACCAAGTTACTAACCCGTCTCAGAAGGTATTTCTCACCCAAGGGTGGTCTTTGCAGCACCTGTCCAGCTCAAGGTGGGACCCACTTTTCATGTCACCCCTCCACCCCTGCTCATAGAGTCTCCTCCTGTAACGGATAACCATGTGGGCCATTTCTTCTGCGCTTAGACACTCACAAGCTATTGTTTCTTAGACCAGGGCCCCCCTCTTCCCAAAACTCTCCTGGCTGTAGTTTGCCTTTGTAAATCTCCAGCCTGCATCTAGTACAGAGAGGCTGTCTCCAGGGACAATCATTGTTCTCATGGGACGGTCACTGTTCTCATGGGACAGGAGATCCTTGGCATGGCTACGGCTGGCCTGGGTCAGCTGACCAGGCCTCACACAGTATGTAATGTTGTAAAATTAAAATTGTAAAATTGCAGTGTAGCTTTTTGGATTTGGGCTGCAGCCCGAGCTCTGGGACCCCATGAGGGGGCAGGGTACCAAAGGCTGCGCTCCAGGCCAAGCCTGAACGTTTAGCCCCGCACTCCAGGCCCCATGAGCCCGAGCGATCTGACCCGTGCCAACCGCGGCCGGGCCACAGGTCTTTTATTCCAGTGTAGACGTATCCAGGCTGATTGGGTCAGCTCTCAGAATGCCCCTCCACAGGTGACAGGTTTCTCTTCTGGCAGACTTGGAACAGAATATCCTACATGTTACACAACTCCACAATTGCTCTCCATACAAACACCTTACACTAACCATTACAGTCGGCTAGTTCTTAGCTTTGGGCAGAGACCACACACAATCCCTTTCAGTAGGGCATTGAGAAAATGGTCGGACCCAGATGTAATATACCTGCCTGGGCATGTTTGGACATGTCGGTTTCTTACATGGCTATCAGAATAGCCTGCTATAGACTGGCTGCAGCAGCATCGCAGTTCACTAGTTTAAGGCACTAGTAAATGATATGACCATGCCTGGTAAAAAATCCACTATTTTCACACTGTTTTTTCCTCAGAAAAACCCAAACCCTCACACCCACTGTTCAGGCTGCATTTATATACACAGATCAAAAAAGAGAGAACTCAAGCCTGAATGCTCACTGGACTTTAATGTTGATGACTTGTGCATGTACATTTTAGCATAATTAGACTTATCAACAGTCTAAAACTGGCTGGAAATTAGAGTGCTAGGTAATTAGATTAATGACGCATCTAGAGAAGCATCTCCACTGTCCAGGCTGCACTCAGCTATCCAGTTAAAGCGAAACTGAAATCCCAAAAGTTTTAGCCCTGAAGATACATCGACCACAAGCTAAACCTCTGTCACTTACACCCACATGAGAGTTTAGGGTTTATAAGAATATGAAGCTACTCCTCAATGGGTTCTGGATGACTCAAAATGATCCATGGGTAGAGTTTGTGGTTGGTATTTAACATTTTTCATATTCTTCTCATAGACAACTTTATTTCAGCTCTCCACTTACAAAGAATTTTGATATGCAGAGGATTTTAAAGAATTAAAAAAACCCAAGTAGTTGCCATTCTTTAATGGTTTGCATTCACAGCCATCTAGGGGAAGTTAGTAAAATACCAACATGCAAGATTATACATAACAGTGGGTAAGCCTGTGTGAACCTTCGTACAGAAAAAAGTTACCGAAAGATGCATCTGCCCAGAAGAGACTCTGCAGAGACGAGGTCCCTGTTTCAACAGAGATTAGGAGCTCTGCAAGGCAAGCACCTTCTCATGTATCTCAGAGTGCGCTCCTCTACTGCACACCGGAGGGGTACAGAGGGGAAAGCCTGGTGGCAAAGAAGACTGTGCCCAATACACAGTTTAATGCCAACCCAATTTAAACCTGGCAGTTAATAAAATTCCCAAAGTAAAAGCCTCTGTTACCTGATGGGTTGCGGAGGTAATATATAGCCTTTCTGCACAGGTATGCCACTACAGCATTTTCCATAACAAAAATGTAATCCGTAGAGGCTAGAAGCAATCAGTTAAGGTAACGTCCCTAAAATTCCCACTATCCTTTATGGTTCCTAAATCTGGTTGGCAATACAGTCAAATGAGACATCATCTAACACAGTCGGACAGACAGCGTCCGAGACGTATACATCAGGAATGTGTGCGTTGAAAGAGTTCATAGCGCGCCTTGTTTAAACTGGATGTGTAATGTGAAAATTCACAGAGTCAGGAACTAATTTCACAGACCAAAAAAGCTTTCTTCATGCAGAGCTCAGGTGTCCGGTGGTATCTCGTGTCCTTTCAGAATGTCGAGCTCCGCAAAATAAACTTCCAAAAACCAGGAAATAGAGAGTTAAGGTAAATGCTTATGCAACCTTAACTCTGCCCCCACTGGAGCTGGCAATGGCCACTGGCAGTTATCTGCATGCACTCCAGCTGCATTCACTGTCTTAGGTATATGCATTAGATAGAAGAGCTGGGACTATGATATGAAGTGATCTTGGGGGCAGTATGTGTGTGAGCCCCTCTTCCTGACCCCCTCATGTTGGTGGGGGAGAGAGATGACACAAAAGAGGTACACGTGTACCTTGAGAGATCCAGTATGCCTCATCTCAGCACTGTGCTATGTGAGTCATGGGCTTGGCAGCAGTTAGGTGGGAGAGGAGCATAGTCTGTGGGTAAGTGAAAAGCATTAGATGGCATTGTGCACACAAGGGTGAAGGGGTTGTAACAATTAGCAGATACGGTGTACAGTCTGTGGAGTAGGCAGATTATTTGAGCATAGGACAGGTGAGGTAGCTGCTGCTCAGTACAGGGCAGAGGCAGATTGTAAGTATGTGTTATGAGCACATTGGGGCATTACCTCAATTAGGGCAGAGTTAAAGTTGTGTGTCTATGTACCTTCACTCTATATGTCCCGGTTTTCAGAGGTTTGAGATTTGCTCAACTCAGTCTTCTGGAATGGTGCAATATACCATTGGATAACCTTAACTGTATGTTACAATGTTTGTTGCCAGTGAATTTCCTAGGTGCATGGTTTGGGGTTTGTTTTTTTGGGGGATGGGGGCAGAGAGTTATAACAGAAAGCGTGTTGTGGGTAGAAGTTTGCAGACATTTAGGCAGTTGTAATTCTCTTATAGGTCTGCAACTGAGACTCTGCTGTGACCAGTTGATAATACCTAACCCTTGTATAGCACTTTTCATCAGTAGCTCCAAAGGATGGAAACATCTCTGTGGTACAGATGAGGAAACTGAGGCAAAGAAATGAAGTGCTTCACCAAAGTCAACCTTCACGCCAGTGGCAGAGCCAGGAACACAGCCCCAGTTTTCTGAGTCCCAGTAGGCCACAAAGACACTAGGTGATTGCTAGGTGCCCACCTCCCTCGGTGTACTTTCTTCTAGTGGAGTGGGGATAACCACTGTGCTTTGAAGTGTGGGTATCATGCAATTGCTAACAGGGCCAATGCCAGAAATCTCATCTGTGGGCTACGTCCCAAGAACTTGACAGTTTGCTTATGTCATAAACATACAGCTAAGGGTAGCATAAAATCCCTCCTTTACCTGTAAGGGGTTAAGAAGCTCAAATAACCTGGTTGGCTCCTAACCAAAAGGACCAATAAGGGAAGAAGATCCTTTCAAATCTGTGGGGGGAGGTTTTGTTTGTGTGGTCTTTTGTTGTTCTCTCCGGGACAGAGCGAGACCAGGGCAGGGAAAAAAAAAAAAAACCTCTCCTAAAACCCTTCCTGAAAGAAGCATCTAGATTACAAAAATTGTAAGTAAAGCAAGGCAATGTGTTAGCTTGTGAATTTTCACTATGCTAAGCGGGAGGTTTATTCCTGTTTTTTGTAACTTTAAAGTTTTGCCTAGAGGGGAATCCTCCGTGTTTTAAATCTTATTACCCTGTAAAATTATCTTCCATCCTGATTTTACAGAGGTGTTTCTTTTACTTTTTCTTTATAATAAAGTTCTGTTTTTAAAAACCTGATTGGTTTTTAGTGTCCTAAAAACCCAAGGGTCTGGTCTGTGCTCACCTTGTTTACCTATTTGGTTGGTATATTATTCTCAAGCCTCCCCAGGAAAGGGGGTGAAGGGGCTTGAGGGGATATTTTGGGGGAAACAGGAACTCCAAGTGGTCCTTTTCCTGAATCTTTGTCTAACTCACTTGGTGGTGGCAGCAAGGAAGAATTTGTGCCTTGAGAAAGTTTTTAACCTAAGCTCCTAGAAACAAGCTTAGGGGGTTTTTCATGTGGGTCCCCACATCTGTACCCTAGAGTTGAGAGTGGGGAGGGAACCCTGACAGCTTACACGGTGGTTACAGGTTTCAGAGTAGCAGCCGTGTTAGTCTGTATTTGCAAAAAGAAAAGGAGGACTTGTGGCACCTTAGAGACTAACCAATTTATCTGAGCATGAGCTTTCGTGAGCTACAGCTCACTTCATCAAATAAATTGGTTAGTCTCTAAGGTGCCACAAGTACTCCTTTTCTTTTTACGGTGGTTACAGGAACTTTAAGCATCTGAGAAAAGACTAGCATCTCTTCCCGCTCTCACCACACCCACACAACATATAACTCTCCCCACACTATTTCCAGATCACCCTCCCTTCCCTAAGTCATTAGAAATTTAGAAGCTAGGTGCCCACAAAACGCAGTGGTAGAATGTGTGTGAACTTTACAAAAACCTGTTTTTTCCAGGGGTTGTGTCTCAGGAACCACTTGCTCAAATGACCCCAAATTTGGATCTCTAACCCTACCTCGCACTCCCATGAGGTACACCAAATTTCAAGACAATGCAAGTAAGCATAGGGGTTTTAGAGCCCTTAGAAGAATTCTTCTTTAAATAGAGAAGTCTTTTCAATCGTAACAGTTGTAAACTACTGGCCCTCCTCTATAGCACGGTATGGAATTAACCATCAGCAGCTGCACTGCTATACCCAGATTCCCAGGGCCCCTGCTGAGGACGTGCACCAACACGAGGAGTGCAGCATGGACAGGCAAAAGCAACTCAATTGCTGTGGTTGCTGTATGTCAACATAACTTTGGTTGACTTCATTTTGTCATGTAGACTTCCCCTTAGGAGTACTCAATATTTTCCTTTCTAGCCTATCCAATTAGAGGACAAGAACACCATTTTCAGAGCTCTTATTTCATTCTACAAATGCAAAGCATTTATCTCACTTATTCCCCACAAGACTAACATGTTACACAACACACACCTCAATCACATCCAATCACTATTAAAAAGTTCACCATCAACAGCAGCCTATGTATGACCAATAAGGACTTAGCTCTCCTAGGCCCAACTGTTAGACCCTCCAATTCCACAGCGTTTAGTCCCACTCACGTAGTTTCTGGGATAACTTTTTCAAAAGCTTTATAACTTAAGTCAAAATCAATGGTTTCCAACATATAGTAAGCTGATTCACTAATAGGTTACAAATAAAAGCATAGAGTTTGGGTTGTTGTATGTGGCTCAAAATTAGTATCTCCAATACACGAATCCCAGAAGCCGAACAAGTTTTATCAGCAAATGATTGTCCAAAAACATATTACAAAAGTTTGAGTAATTTTCATGTTTGAAAATTTTCAGTCATCTGACGAGGCAGCGCAAATACCATGGAACTTAAATAACCAGTCATAACAAACCTACCGCACATACGAAGAGAGCAGCTTGCTGACTGCCTGAAAGCGATTCACACTTTGGGACCTCAGAGCCAAGTACTGGCCAAGCCTAACTGTGCTTGGTAATGAGATCTGACATAATCTCAGCCCAAAGTACAATGAATTTCTTACTCCCACAGTCAGTGGCACAAGACAGTTCACAGAAGCATTCTGCTCTCATCCACATGCTCCTGCCTTGCACCTACACCTGATTCAGCCTCACCCCCCAAAACAGGGTCAAAAGTCCAGTTGCATTTATTTAACACCAAGAGAGCATTCATCGCTATACAAATATGAAGAATGCTACAGTACCTACACCAGATAGTGTAATCTGAAAAAATTAGTCCACCCTTAACTGCTGTGCACCTAAAGCTGCCTTGCAACATATTCGGGTTTTCCCATCCAACAAACTGAAAAAAATTAGCTTATTTCTTCTCTTGCCGAAAAGCCCAAGAGTTTGAGGCAGCAGCTGCTCTGAAAGTGCCAGAAAGACTGCAAAGCTCCACAAGATTAAGGACTAGAGCAAAGTATCCTAAAACCATGGAACAGCCTCCCCACTGCCAACTTCTCAGTAAGGTGCAGAGACACAGTTCTGTAGGACAAAAGTAACCTAGTGGGTAACCTGCCTAGTTAAAAATAGGGAGTTTGTACATCCAGCAGGCAGTGCAGGCACAATTATAACGCTGCAAAGAGGGCACTTTCAGTTTTTTCCTGCTTCTCAAGAGCCCAGTCATGCAGGTAAGATGGGAAGACTAGCTAGCCCGCTGTGGAAATGCCACCTTTTGGAGCTACTCAATCTGGAGCCTTGGAGCACACTCAGTCTATGTGTCTCGTAGGTGACACAGGGTTTGTTCTGTATGGCTCTTGTGCAGCCAGCTCTCCTGGCACGAAGGAGGGAGGCCGGGGCAGGAGTTACTTACATGTTCCGGTCCCTGTCAGTGCTCTCGTACTCTAGGAAGACGATCTGCCGGGGATAGTGGCCACAAATTTCCCCGTTCACATTCTGGATCAGGCTGTAGCAATAGTCCCTGCCAAACAGCTCCAGGCAGCGCTTCTCAATCCTCTCCACCTGCAAGACAGCCAGATTTACAGCTCAGGGGCTGGAGCTCAGGCTGCCCCCTCCCCTCAGGGCACAGGACACCTCTGCTATAGTCGCCACCACAGGCCTTGGCCTAGGCAGGAGGGGGCGGCTCTGGCCCAGCTGGAAGCGAGGTGTGTTTCAGGGGGTCTCGCCCAGCCAGCAGGGGGAGAGGGCGTCAGCGTCTCTCAGACCAGGGAAAGCCAGCGGGGTCCCGCGGGTGTCTCTCGGCACAGCCGGGGAAGGGTGGCGCGGGACGTGCCTCGGGGGACGTGTCTCGGGGCCCGGCCCGGCCGTAGAGAGGGGTGTCGACCCAAAGGGGCGGGGCTCTCGGGGGCCGCGGGCAGCGGGTCCCGCCGGGGCTTGGCCTCGGCCTCTCACCTTCGCGGTGCTCCCGGCCCCGCCGCCGCCGCCCCCGTCCTTGGCCCGATACTGCGCCCGGGAGAACTCGAGCAGCAGCTCGGCCAGAGCCCGCTCCCCGGAGCCCGCCTGGGGGCAGCCCCGGGCCCCCGCCATCCCCGCCCGCTCACGGCTCCCGGCCCATCGCGGCCCGCACTCGGCCCCCGGGCTGCGTCCGTTCCCCGCTTCCGGGGCCACGGCGCGCACCGGACATTCGCCGTAGGCCCAGCCAATCCGCTGCCGAGAGGGGACCGGGAGGCACCATCCCTTCCGGGCGCTGGCGTGACGTCATCACATCGCGACGCAGCGACTCGAGCACCTCGCGCCAGGCCAGGCGCTCCCGCTATAGACGAGCACGCGCCTGGCGGGGTCCCTGCCCCGCCCCCCCTTCGGCGGCGCTGCAGGCTCCCGCCCCGCCCATTGGGCGGCCCCGCTGGCCTGGGGACCCCAGCGGCGCCTGCTCCAGCCCCGCCCCCCCCCGCATCGCCCCGGCCCCCAGCTTCGCCTCAGCCCGCTCCGCCCGGCCCCGCCCCCCCCCGGCCGCCAGCCCCGCCCCCGCTTCGCCTCAGCCCGCTCCGTCCGGCCCGGCCCCCCCGCCCCCGCTTCGCCTCAGCCCGCTCTGCCCGGCCCCGCCCCCCCCGCATCGCCCCAGCCCCCAGCCCCGCCCCCGCTTCGCCTCAGCCCGCTCCGCCCGGCCCCGCCCCCCCCCGGCCGCCAGCCCCGCCCCCGCTTCCCCTCGGCCCCGCCCCCCCCGCATCGCCCCGGCCCCCAGCCCCGCCCCCGCCCGCTCCGCCCGGCCCCGGCCCCCCCGGCCCCCAGCCCCGCCCCCGCCCGCTCCGCCCGGCCCCGGCCCCCAGCCCCGCCCCCGCCCGCTCCGCCCGGCCCCGCCCCCCCGCATCGCCCCGGCCCCCAGCCCCGCCCCCGCCCGCTCCGCCCGGCCCCGCCCCCCGCATCGCCCCGCCCCCCGCATCGCCTCAGCCCGCTCCGCCCAGCCCCGCCCCCGCTTCGCCTCAGCCCGCTCCGTCCGGCCCCGCCCCCCCCGGCCGCCAGCCCCGCCCCCGCTTCGCCTCAGCCCGCTCTGCCCGGCCCCGCCCCCGCTTCGCCTCAGCCCGCTCTGCCCGGCCCCGCCCCCCCCGCATCGCCCCAGCCCCCAGCCCCGCCCCCGCTTCGCCTCAGCCCGCTCCGCCCGGCCCCGCCCCCCCCCGGCCGCCAGCCCCGCCCCCGCTTCCCCTCGGCCCCGCCCCCCCCGCATCGCCCCGGCCCCCAGCCCCGCCCCCGCCCGCTCCGCCCGGCCCCGGCCCCCCCGGCCCCCAGCCCCGCCCCCGCCCGCTCCGCCCGGCCCCGGCCCCCCCCGCCCCCGCCCGCTCCGCCCGGCCCCGGCCCCCCCGGCCCCCAGCCCCGCCCCCGCCCGCTCCGCCCGGCCCCGCCCCCCCGCATCGCCCCGGCCCCCAGCCCCGCCCCCGCCCGCTCCGCCCGGCCCCGCCCCCCGCATCGCCCCGCGCCCCGCCCCCGCCCGCTCCGCCCGGCCCCACCCCCAGCCCCCGCCCGCTCCGCCCGGCCCCGCCCCCGCCCGCTCCGCCCGGCCCCGCCCCCAGCCCCGCCCCCGCCCGGCGCCGTGGGTCGGGCTGCGCGGGTGTCCGTGTCCCGCCCTGGCGCTGCGGCGCTGGAGCCCAGGCCGGAGCGGGGCCGGGCGGGGCCGGGCCGGGGCGTGTCTGCGCTGCGCGGGGCCCTGGGCGGGTCTGGCGCCAAAGCATTAAACATTCTGCGCGCAGTATTTTAAAGTCCCGCAGACCGTGTCTGTGAAATAAACGCGGAGGCTCCCGCGGCCCGGGGAGCCCCGGCCCCTGCTGCCCAGAGGCGGGCGATCAGCGTGCGGCTCCCCGGGACACGGACTCAGCGACCAGGCGCCACCACCCTGGCACAGCGCAAGGACGGGACCTGCCCCGGAAACACCCCAGGGCCCGGCCCCTCTGAGCCAGGTGACCAGGTGTGGGCAGGCAGCTCGGCAAGGCAGGAGCTCTGCGTGGGGGGTCCAGGTGCGGGTCGGGAGGGCTCTGTTGCGACAAGCAGGGTGCGGGTGGCTCGGTGCGGGGTCCGGGTGCAACAGTAAGGGGACTCTGCAAAGGGGTCCAGTTGAAGGTGGTTGGGGTTCAGCAGTGCTCTGGCTGTGGGGCGGATAGAGCTTGGCAGGGGGCTTTGTTTGGGGGGGATAAAGCTTGGCGGGGGGTCTGGCTGGGGGGGCTCAGTTGGGGGTCCAGATGCTGGGGGAAGGGGCTCAGGGGGGTGGGGATCCAGGTGTGGCTGGCTCGTCAGGGTGATCCAGGTGCAGGGGGAGTGGGGCTCATTGGGGGGGTTCTGGGTGCAGGGGGGGTGAGGCTCAGCAGGGGGTTGGGTGGATGGGGGGTGCGGCTCCCTGTACAGGGATCCCTCCCCCTGCAGCTGAGGAACGATGGGCGCAGAAAGCGGGCGGGGGGGAGTTGGCAGAGCTTCCTGCAGCCAGGAGATAAATCTGGGGGGGAGGGGGGGTCTGACACAGCCCTGGATGCTGTGCAAGGGAAGAGGAAGTCCCATCCTCCCCAGCCCAGCTGGGAGTAGCAACTGAGCCCAGGTACGAGCAACCAGCTGGGTCTTCCCTAGTCCTGCTCCCTGCCCCATGGTGATTTACCTCTCTGCTGGCTGCCCTGGGCACCCAAAACATACTGGGGGGGGGGTCACATGACCGCTCTTGTGGCTTCCCTATCAGAAAGGGATTTTTCTGTGGAAAAGCAAAGAAATCTGTAGGGGACATAAATTCTGCGCATGCGCAATAGCACAGAATTGCCCCAGGAGTAAGTAGAACTGTGACTGAGCCATCTCCCGAGTGATGTAAGTTACACCCACCTCAGCAGTAGGTCTGGGGAGAGTTGCTCCCATCAAGACAGCTACCACCTCTCCGACGGGAGCTCTCTCCCCTCGGCATAGAGCGTTTTCACCCGACGCAGCGCTTCTAACGTGGACCAGCCTGGAAAGAAAGTCAGCTCAGGGTGCTGCTGGCTCAGGAGCTGGCATATGCCAGCATGTGCATCCCTGCCTCTGCTGCAGCCCAATTACACAAAGGGATGGGGAGCCTCTTTGTCCTGTGTCAGCGTTGCCTGCCATACTCCTTCACCTTCAGGCCAGAGTGGCTGCCTCTCCAGGCTGCTCTCTCCAGCCTTTCTCCACCCTACAAATTTAGTCACGTCACATCATTATGCCTCCATACCAGGGTACATCTGTCATGCCCAGCTGTTTTGTCTCCGGCTTGTCTGAGCTCTGCTGTCTGTCAGACACTGCTGTCTGTCAGACACAGCAACTGCCAGGCCTGGCAGGAATCAGATGAGGCATTTTGTGAAAGCTTTTCATGCCTCACTAGGCTTCAGTTTGAGCAAGTGGTTCTGACATGCAGCAAAAAAAGCAGGAGTTTGTCCTAATCTGTGTATTGGCTGCAAGAGCAAGGAGGCAGCAGTGCACAGGAACAGCCAGGCTGTGACACTAGATAGTGAACTAGCCTTTAGCTTCGTGAAAAGGGCCCTACCAAATTCATGGCTGTGAAAAACACGTCAGGGACCGTGAAGTCTGGTCTCCCCCCCGTGAAATCTGGTCTTTTGGGTGCTTTTACCCTATACTATACAGATTTCCCAGAGGAGACCAGCATTTCTCAAATTGGTCCTGACCCAAAAAGTTTCAGGGGGGTTGCAAGGTTATTGTAGGGGGGGATAATGGTATTGCCACCCTTAATTTTGCGCTGCCTTCAGAGCTGGGCAGCCAGAGAGTGGGGGCAGTTGGCCGAGTGCCCGGTTCTGAAGGCAGCGCCCCGCCAGCAGCAGCGCAGAAGTAAGGGGGCAATCCCAGACCAGGCCACCCTTCCTTCTGCGCTGCGGCTGGCGGGGCTCTGCCTTCAGAGCTGGGCTCCCGGCCAGCAGCCGCCGCTCTCCAGCTGCCCGGCTCTGAAGGCAGCGCCCCGCCAGCAGCAGAAGTAAGGGTAGCAGTGCCTACAATAACCTTGCGACCCCCCCCCCCAACTCCTTTTTGGGTCAAGACCCTACAATTACAACACCATGAAATTTCAGATTTAAATAGCTGGAATCATAAAATTTATTATTTTTAAATTCCTATGACCGTTAAATTGACCAAAATGGAGCGAGACAAGTCAGACATCGGCCAGGGATACAGATGAGCTCAGAGCCTCTCTCCATTTACACTTCACAGGGAAGGGGCTCTCCAGGGGGCAGAGCAAAGTCAACTGGCTCCCGAGGGCACAGATACATGCCTGCTGCTGAGCCAGGGATGAGAATTCACAGCTGTCCATGTGGACTGGGGGAAGGAGGCTGTGTCCAAGGGCCGGACTGGACACCATTCCTGAGCCTGCAGCCATGGGGACCAGGATGTTTTCTGCTCCTGCTCCAATGCCCAGTGGTGCTGACCGGGGATTGCTTCATGCTGGTTGCCTAGCCCCTGGGGAATCCTTATCACAGCCCAGCTCAGGCACATTTCAGGTCCTCCCCCCTTCCCCGTTTAACAGGATATCTCTGTGCATGATTCCCTTAACTCCCTCCACGAACAGTCAGGACTTAACCCCCTGACAAAAAGAAAAGGAGTACTTGTGGCACCTTAGAGACTAACCAATTTATTAGAGCATAAGCTTTCGTGAGCTACAGCTCACTTCATCAGATACATATCGTGGAAACTGCAGCAGACTTTATATATACACAGAGAATATGAACCAATACCTCCTCCCACCCCACTGTCCTGCTGGTAATAGCTTATCTAAAGTGATCATCAGGTGGGCCATTTCCAGCACAAATCCAGGTTTTCTCACCCTCCACCCCCCCACACAAATTCACTCTCCTGCTGGTGATAGCCCATCCAAAGTGACAACTCTTTACACAATGTGCATGACAATCAAGTTGGGCTATTTCCTGCACAAATCCAGGTTTTCTCACATCCCCCCCACCCCCATACACACACAAACTCACTCTCCTGCTGGTAATAGCTCATCCAGACTGACCACTCTTCAAGTTTAAATCCAAGTTAAACCAGAACATCTGGGCGGGGGGGGGGTAGGAAAAAACAAGAGGAAACAGGCTACCTTGCATAATGACTTAGCCACTCCTAGTCTCTATTTAAGCCTAAATTAATAGTATCCAATTTGCAAATGAATTCCAATTCAGCAGTTTCTCGCTGGAGTCTGGATTTGAAGTTTTTTTGTTTTAAGATAGCGACCTTCATGTCTGTGATTGCGTGACCAGAGAGATTGAAGTGTTCTCCGACTGGTTTATGAATGTTATAATTCTTGACATCTGATTTGTGTCCATTTATTCTTTTACGTAGAGACTGTCCAGTTTGACCAATGTACATGGCAGAGGGGCATTGCTGGCACATGATGGCATATATCACATTGGTGGATGTGCAGGTGAACGAGCCTCTGATAGTGTGGCTGATGTTATTAGGCCCTGTGATGGTGTCCCCTGAATAGATATGTGGGCACAATTGGCAACGGGCTTTGTTGCAAGGATAAGTTCCTGGGTTAGTGGTTCTGTTGTGTGGTATGTGGTTGTTGGTGAGTATTTGCTTCAGGTTGCGGGGCTGTCTGTAGGCAAGGACTGGCCTGTCTCCCAAGATTTGTGAGAGTGTTGGGTCATCCTTTAGGATAGGTTGTAGATCCTTAATAATGCGTTGGAGGGGTTTTAGTTGGGGGCTGAAGGTGGCGGCTAGTGGCGTTCTGTTATTTTCTTTGTTAGGCCTGTCCTGTAGTAGGTAACTTCTGGGAACTCTTCTGGCTCTATCAATCTGTTTCTTTACTTCTGCAGGTGGGTATTGTAGTTGTAAGAAAGCTTGACAGAGATCTTGTAGGTGTTTGTCTCTGTCTGAGGGGTTGGAGCAAATGCCTCTGTCTGAGGGGTTGGAGCAAATGCGGTTGTATCGCAGAGCTTGGCTGTAGACGATGGATCGTGTGGTGTGGTCAGGGTGAAAGCTGGAGGCATGCAGGTAGGAATAGCGGTCAGTAGGATTCCAGTATAGGGTGGTGTTTATGTGACCATTGTTTATTAGCACTGTCATTGGCTAAGTCATTATGCAAGGTAGCCTGTTTCCTCTTGTTTTTTCCTACCCCCCCCCCCCCCCCCGCCCAGATGTTCTGGTTTAACTTGGATTTAAACTTGAAGAGTGGTCAGTTTGGATGAGCTATTACCAGCAGGAGAGTGAGTTTGTGTGTGTATGGGGGTGGGGGGGATGTGAGAAAACCTGGATTTGTGCAGGAAATAGCCCAACTTGATTGTCATGCACATTGTGTAAAGAGTTGTCACTTTGGATGGGCTATCACCAGCAGGAGAGTGAATTTGTGTGGGGGGGTGGAGGGTGAGAAAACCTGGATTTGTGCTGGAAATGGCCCACCTGATGATCACTTTAGATAAGCTATTACCAGCAGGACAGTGGGGTGGGAGGAGGTATTGTTTCATATTCTCTGTGTATATATAAAGTCTGCTGCAGTTTCCACGATATGCATCTGATGAAGTGAGCTGTAGCTCACGAAAGCTTATGCTCTAATAAATTGGTTAGTCTCTAAGGTGCCACAAGTCCTCCTTTTCTTTTTGCGAATACAGACTAACACGGCTGTTACTCTGAAACCCCCTGACAGCTGACCTGAGGTGGTTGGGGGTCACCTCTGCAAGACCTGAGATTTAGGGGTGAACGTCTTCCTCCCCCATTCTAATGACTGCAGAGGGCACCCTCTCCCACACTGCCCTAGACAGAGAACCCTCTGACGCATGTGTAAATCAGCCACTATAAAGCGCTAACCCAGCATCACAGGAACTTGCCAGACCTTGCCTTGTGTCCTGGCGAGGCCAGAGTGGGATAGGTTCAGCCTGAACTGCAGGGACGACTGTGTGAAAGTGAAATAAGATGCTTTTAAAAAACAACCATTGTTTAGATCCTTTGATTGTTAATTAGCTTGACACGGGGGTTTCACATAGCACAGAAACACGCTACTGAGCGGGTGACCCCGTGTGCTGGGATCCTGATTCCCCCAGGTGCGGTGCAGGTCAGGTCATCGAAGGGGCGCAGGGAGAGCATGGTAAATGGGCTGTATGACCAAACCCAGACTGTCCCACAGGGCTGCTGCCTCCTATGGGTTCCCATGTGCCCCTTGGGGAGCAGTGGTGCAGACTGGCTATCTGGGAACCAGGTCAGTCAAGCAGCAGCCAAGCCTGCCATTTCACACAAGCCAATCCCCACCGTACGTCTCTTCCAGGGCACAGTGGGGTCCCCTCCCCACAGCTAGGGTGTTCCAGGTACATGGGAAAGTCTTAAACAAGGGTTCTATAACTAGGTGCTTCATTGTTCCCACCTGGCTTGCCCAGACACACACGGCCCTAATGAACCTGCTATGACAGCACACACAGCCTGGGAGGGGGAGGATTTCTTCCAGTCCAAAGTTCTGGGTCTGGAATACAGCGGAGAAGGCTCAGGGACATTGCACTCCACTCCCATCTGGGGCCTTCTCCCTTTTTCAGCTCTCGCCTGCACTTCCCTCTCCTCCTGGCCAATCTCCTTTCCTCCTCAGTTTCTGTGCAGGCCCCGCCCCATGGTGGCACTGACTGCAGCCCCTGGCCATGGCCTCCTCACCATAGCGCTTGCTGCCCACTCCACTTAGGTGCTGCAGAACGTCCAGGACCTGATTTTCATGTAGTGGGCCCTTTATGTTGCTCTAGCAGAGCCAATGTAATTTACAGTAGTGTTAAAGTCCCTTTATGCGGCCAGAGCAGGGCAAAGGCCACAGCGAAAGTGAAAATCTGGAAGGTCATATTTTGGAACCTGTGTGAAGTCAGTGGGACCTTGCAGAGTTTGCTCCACATGCAGGCTCCTGCCTCTGGCTATCAAGTTGTTCCCGTCCCTCTCAAGCCTGGATGCTGAATTTACCCATCAGATGGGGCTAGGGCTTCTCTTTCCTCCACCAAATCAGCCAGTCTGCCCAGGCTCATGGTGAGCACCTATGGGTGCAGCTCTCAGGAGCCCGATGCCACCCCATGGCTCTGCACAAGGCCATCCTCACTCTCACTCCGTGCTCTGCCACCTCTCACCAGCTCAGCCACTTACACCTCTGCACAGAAAAGGGCAGGTTGGTGGGAAAGTGCCATTCCCACTGGCTAGCAATGACAGTGCAAAGATGCAGGGCAACCAAAACTCTGGCCCTTCCCCACCTCCCTGTGCCTTTTCTCAAGATACCCCTGTAACCATGCTCATCTCCTACAAGGCCTTCCTAATCACTCACTGCTTCTGGGCCAGGCCACCACTCCCTGTTTGCTCATCTCCAGCACATACAATTACTGTAGAGCTGCCAGCCAAACCTAACGAGGCCTGTGCCTAGGGCCTCCTGCTACCGTGCACCATTCCTGTGACATGCATTGTCTAACTCGGAGTGTGAATTCATCTGACATTGTGCTACTCACACCTCTGCTGCTGCAGCAGGCACCTTACGGAGAATAATGGCCAGTTGAGCAAGGGTCTGGGAATCAGAACGGCTGGGTTCTAGGCAGCTGTGGTGTCAGGGGGCTGGGAGTTAGGCCTTCTGGGTTCTATTCCTGACTCTTGCTGCGTCCGCATGATTGGAGGAGCACAGGGGTGGCCCTCTGAGAGTCTTTCCTCCTCACACTCACTCCAGGCCACCAGCACGCCATTGGCAGCAGTGCTATTTATAGGTCCCAGCCAGCTCCCCCTCTTGCTCCTGGGGGGCAGGGAGCAGTACTAGCAGTCAGCTCTGCCTTCCTTCCTCGCCCCACTCCGGCTTCCTTCCTCTCTGCTCCCAGCTGCTGGGGTCACTCCCCTCTAATCAGCCCTTCAGCTGTGGCTTTACTTGTTAACTAACCCTCTGTTTAGACCCCAATTAACTTCTCCTGGTGGAGATTTGAGTGGCCGGTCCTGTCAACTCCTGACCCAGAACCCCTGTCACAGGGAGGTTTGCTTGCCCACATGGTAGGCCATTCTGTGTGATCCTTTGCTAGTCTTTCTGTGGGTAAACAGTCCTTGTGATCCATCCAAGAAATTCTTTTTCTGCAATCAACGTTCCCCTCCAGTGTCCATCAACATGCATTGCCCACGGAACCTCTTCAGCTGTGCCTCGCCACTCAAATCTCTCTTTCCATAAGATCTGACTGGCATCTGCGGAGTTCCAGTCATCCCCAATGATCTGTCATTGGTTACTCAGTCTGTCCATGACATTTTCAAGTTCTTCTAGAGCACCATAATTTTAATTATTGTAATTTATCATTGATTGTTTGAATGGCCGGGCTTCAATTCAACACAGACCAAACGTACATTTTTAAGAGTCGGAATCTAGTCTTCAGAGTCTGAACATATAAAGTGCTAAGTGGTCTGTCAAATGAAGTTCTAGCTGTCTCAAATGGGCACTCAAAATTAGTGGACACTTTTGGCCTTAATCTCCCTGTGCCTCCGTTCTCCTTTGTAAAATGGGAATAATATCACCCTAAACTGGGGGCATTGCAACGAGAAATTCTTTAGTATTTGTGAGATTCTCAGACCCTGCAGCGAGGAGCCCCATTGAAACAGCCAGGAGGAAAGTAGTAATTCTGTGTTCTATGGAGGATTTGGATGTGTGCAGAACACATGGCCTGGGGGCCACACACTGAATGAGAAGCATAAAGAGAAATATGGACTAGTCACTGATTGAGGGAGCACCACTCACCCTGTGCCCCGACTGGGTTGAGGCCCTGGGCAAAACCCAGGATGTGATCATGTAAAAACAGACTAATAATAATGCATACACACTTGGGGTCACAAGCAACCTGCAGTCTGGCATTTTGTAACTTTTCAGTGCTTGACTCTGCAACCTTAACATTCTTTTAACATTGACTCCGATGAAGTGAGCTGTAGCTCACGAAAGCTTATGCTCAAATAAATTGGTTAGTCTCTAAGGTGCCACAAGTCCTCCTTTTCTTTTTGCGAATACAGACTAACACGGCTGTTACTCTGAAACTTTGTATGAAATAATAATTATTATAATTAGTAATAAATCACGACCACGAAATCTCTTCAGAGTGAGATGCCCCACTCCAGCAAGACCTGGCACTACCCTAACCAACATGTAGGGATGCCATTTTTACTGTGTGACTGCCCTAGCCCTGGACTTCCCAGTTGTGCTGCAAGTAACTGACTTAATAGTAATTGTAAGCCAGGCACCCGATCTCTCTGTAACCTTCTTTTTCTCCAGTTCCTGTTTATTTCTCTGGCTTGGCTCTGGTTGGGGACAGACAGGCCTTCCCAGCAGGCCTCGCTTCCTCTACAAATTCTTCTTTTTTCTCTCTTGGTTAGTTTCGTTTCTGTTCTCCTTTCTCGCCAACCCATCAGCAGCTCCCCCTTTGCAGTGTGATGGAAGGGAATGGGGTCTCCTCTCCCTGACTAGCTTCATCCAGGCTCAGCCCACAGTGAATCAGGTGTTCAGCAGCTCCAGTGTGAGATCCAGGAGCCATCCACATAACCTTGAAAATTATGTGGTTCCCCCATCCATGTCTGACCAGATGATCAGCCTGGGGAGCAGCTTCCCCCTCCACCCCCCCAGTTCTCTCTGCTCCACCCACCCGGCACCACATCAGATCTGTTATTTGGGCTAAAACAATACATGACAGATGATTTAACATGTCCTATCCCAGCGTGAGTGCCAATCATATGGTCCATTCACCGCCAGGGCACCTCCTGGCCATATCTGGGGATTAGCTCCACTCACGTGGGACACCCCTTTCTGGTGCTTGCTGCACACCCTACCACCATTGTCTCTCTCAGGGTGCTGTTGTAGTCATGGCATTTGATGTTTGTATTTTGTATAATTTAGAATGAAGGATAAAGAATAATAATGTAGCATGCATTAAATGTATTGATGTATGATTTGACCATACCCTGCCAGCCACCCTTTCTGAAAGCAGAAAGGAATGGCCTAGCATGCCGTTGGTAAAGATGCATCAGCCAGAATCTTGTGTCTGAAGCTGATTTCAAGGTAGTGACAGACCTTTAGGGTCACCATTTTGTTGTAAATTTAGCATTTTGAAATAAGTAAAAGAATGTAATGATTGTTTTCTCCTGCATTGCAATTTGATGTTCCCATTCAAATGCTCTGTGTAAATCAATCCTGTTTTGTGTGTGTGAATGAGGAATGTGTGTTAGAAGACAAGCGTGAAGGCCATCACCAGACCAGATGTTCTAGGGAGGAACCGATGACAGACATAAGGACAGCGCTGAGAGTAACTGAGGCCACTTACAGGTACGGGGCAGGGTGGCTCTGGCCCCCGGAAGGGGCGGGGCCTCGGGTGGAAGGGGCGGGACTGGGCATCAGCATCCCCCAGCCAGCCCTTCCAGTCCGGCTGGCCCACGCCACCCAGGGCTCCCGTGTTGATTTAAAGGGCCTGGGCTTCCAGACGCCGCTGCAGCCGTAGGGCAATGGCGTCTGGAGCACCAGCCCCTTTAAATCGCCAGCCCCAGGGCAGCTGCTCCCTTTGCCGCCCCCGCCCGTCGGCAGCACCAAAAGGGGCAGGAATGTTAAAGCGCAGCAGGGTCTTTCCTCCCCACCCACCGGTAGGGTCCGTCCCAGCCTCAGGCCGCTGACGGGAAGCGAAAGGGGCTGCTGCGGCAACGCTTTACTGTGGGCTGGGTACGGGCCGGGGCGGGTTCTTACCGGTACGTGGTACCGGCCCCTCCCGACCGACTTTCACCCTGCGTAAGGGCACCAGGAGGCTGCACCACGCCCCTGTTGGAATGTCAGAGGAGGGCAGACTGATGACTCTAAAGAGGAGACAGGCACCTATCCATGGGGACAAGATAGCAGTGATCAAAGCCAGCCTGGGGTAGTTCCCTGAGAGACTTGATGAAAGAACAAGATAAAGGATGAGAAGGACAATCTAAGAAAACAAGCTCTCGTCAAACAGCAATTGATTACAGCATGACGGTGCAAAACTCATTGGTCCCAATGAAGGAAAATCACTATAGAAACAGGGGGCCTTGCCATGAAACTCTGGGTTCGCCCTGCCAAGACTTCCCTGGAGCATCGTGTCATGACTGACAGAACCCAGCTCCTTTCTACCTGTGATCAACCTAGTTGGCCACTAGATGGATCCGGACTCTGGACTGGTAACTATAACATCGACTGGTGGGACAGTGCGTGTGTGTGATTGAATGCATATGCTAATTGTTGTATTTCCAATTAATGCAGCATATTGCCTTTTCCCCTGAAAAAGATCCTGGGTGCTTCTTATAAGCATAACTCTGTGTCATCATAGCTTGGCCCTCTGGCCAGGTCACTGTGCATTTTCCCCTTCAGGGGTAGCAAAGTCTTTCTGTACCAATGGTCCCTGGCAGTCTTCTCATTCACAGCCCCTTCCCTGGTGGTTTATAGGGGAACCCAGGCCCACCCACTACTCTGGGTTCCAGTCCAGGGACCTCAAACCTGGCAACTGGGGTCTTCTTTTCCTCAAACCCTGTTGCTCTTTCCCTGAACTCCTTCCTACATCTTCTTTTCCCCCACTCTCTGGGCTTACCAGCTCCAGCTCCCTACTCCTGGAGAGTGATCGCACACTACTTCCCTGCAGCCTCTTTCTGCTGCCAACTTCCTGGCTTTATACCAGCCCCCTGCTCCTCCCCAGTTGGGCTCCATCTTCAATCAACCTGTCAAGCCCTGGCTCTTCCCCAGGTGCAGCCTATCAAGGTAATAACCCTAATTTACTGGCTCTGCTGGTGCCACATAGTGTTCTCCCTTGGCTCTTTCTCCTGGGGGTGGGAAATAGCATGAGTCCAGATCACTATTTGTACATTGCCATAATCACTGTGAAACAAACGTTGAAAATGATCAGGCCCCCTGATGCCGGCAGCTGTTACATTCTGTTCCCCAAGAACATCCTCTGAATCCAGCTCCAAGACCATGGCAGAGCTTCAAGGAGGCGCCTGGCTCTAGTGCCCAGGGCAGCTCAGTCAGCATTATAATGCACTTTGTAGGATAAACATGAAATTAAAGAGTTAGAATTAGCTTAAGGAAATAGATCTGTGCTGTAAAAAAAGGCCCTGACTAGCAGGTAGAAGGAGAGCCTTCAAAATAGTGAGGTATTAGGCCAGAAGTAATGAAATAGGGAGGATGGCTGGTTCAAAGAATAATAAGGGGAGGTTTCTCTAAAGAAGGATAGGGCTGCCTGCCAATTGTTTTAAATAAATCAAAGAGAATCTGTCTTAAAATGAGCCGACATGGTCCTTCCCACCTCACACACCAGTGTTAATTCCTGTGTGAGCCCAGGTGCAATGGGGAACCTGTTGGGTACTAAGAAGGAGGGGAGGGAAGGCCGTGGGAAGGAACGAGGTTGTAAATCTTCTCTGGATTAAGACTGGACATAAGGGTGAACTGTCTCCCGCTGGTTTTTAGCTGAAGTCAGTCATTGCAATGACATCACTTGGTTGTAAAAGGGGATAAAAAGTGAACTCTTCCAGGGTTCATTGCTAATACCTGCCTGCCCATGCTGGAGCCGACCAGCATGGGTCAAAGCACTATGGGTTTTGCCTGTTTGTGCATCTCTTGATCAAATGCGTATCACTGTGTTTTACTGTTTGGATGTAGTAAATTGCTTATTAGTGAGGCTTTTTAGGCACATTTACAAGAATTGTTTAAATACCATTTGACCTTTGGATTTAATAAAGGACTTTATGGTTAAACTAGTGTTTGCAGGTTTTCTATATCAATAATTCCAGCATAGCGACTCATTGCCGTGGGCGCGATGTAGCGGGGGCTGCTCCAAGAGTGACTGCTGCACCATGGCTCAGCTAAATCTCATCTCTCAGCTGGGTCTGCATCCAGGCAGAGCCCAACCTTGCATCGCCTTAGGCCCCTGCTCCCCAATTACTCATTGGGCACCTCTTTGAGCACTGTATGGGGTGCTCCTGGCCCATCAGTTCTCTCCTACTGTAAGTCTGGTGAGTGTCAATGCATATGCCCAATTGCTTATGCCAGCAATGTGCTGGGGCCTGACCCTGCAAGCACAGGACTCCCATGGACATTGAAGAGTGCAGGATCGGGCCCCTGCTGCGTACTTCCTTGGCTACCCTGACCTCTCACTCCCCACTTGATCCAGGACTTCTAGTAAAATAGAAGTCACCCAGTAAAATAGCAGGAATCCCAGTTACTTCATTTCTATCATCCCCATCAAGTAGAAATGAAACAAAAGTGACATAAACAGGACGACCACCGGAGTGACAAACCTGAGACCTCATTGCTAACCTAGGGAATTCCCTTTCCAATGGCTTATGGCAGCACATTCCCAGCCCCCAAGCCAGACCTCTGGCTACTGACCCAGGGTCAGGAAAAGCAGTTTGTCACACTAACATTTTAAACAAATATTCTACTGGAGTTAGAGAAAATTTCTCCACAGATTCCATCAGACTTTGTGACTCATTCTGAGCGCTCCCCTAAATATTTCGGGGCACTTTCCTGCTTTCATAATGGGGGAAGGGGGAGAACAGCACCAGTATTGGCTAATTATTCCCCTTTCTGCAGGAGGGTTATGCCCTGGCAAGGGTCATTAAGTAAAAAAAAAAGAGGTAAATGTGGAATTCAAGAAATCATGGGAAATGCCAAACAGGAGCCCCTATGAGCCCTGAGACAAATGTACCCCCTCAAAGAGCAGATTCTGTCCCCAGGAAAAAGGCCCTCTCCAACCCACCCTCCCCCCCAAGCCATTTGGAAACATGGCACCTGCTCCGCATCACACTGCAGTTCAGAGCCGGCAGCCATGTGCAAGAACCTTGTATCCAACTGAAACAGCAGTAAGGCTTTAGGGAGACCAAATGGGATCACGTGAGTTGAAGCAGGTTGCATAAGCCATGCAGAGTGCCCTATCTTCTTCTCCCAGACCCTGAGCTCCTGTCTCCCTGCACAGATTTCCAGCCTCCTCCACTGCCTGCCTGGACCAGCTTCTGACTCTCCCGGCATGGCAAGGGCTGGACTTTTCCCCAGGAACTGTGAGCCTCACTGGGAAATGCGCTCAGTGAAATGTACATAAATGTGTAGCCGCTGTGATTAATAAGGGGACGCGGGGTGGGTAAGTGGGGAGCGGTTGGCTCCTTCCCTTTCACTATAGACAGATTGTGCCTTACCCTGGGTGGAAGGACACTCACAGTTAGTGTATAAATAGCTGTGCTGAGAGCTAACAAAGGCCCCTCTGCTGTACGTAGCAGAGCGAATGGAGAAGTGCTCGGGTAATGGGAACTGAATGTTTCGTGTCACTGACCATGCTCACTCAGGGGGGATTCCCAGCTGCTTTAGGCTAAACACTTGAATCCATCCAAACAGCAAGAATATTTAAACAAAATGAAACCATTGCAAAGTAAAATACTTTGTACAGAAAATAAAATAGAAAACACTGACAGAAACCAGAGGAAGACAGGCCCCACCTCACACAGAATCCAAACTAACCAAGGAACATGCGCTGCCGAGTCTCCGAGCAAGGACTCCCCTTTGTCCATGGGCCCATTTGGTGCCTATTTTAGCTTTGGATCATTTTTAATTAAAAGATGCCAGACGAGTTTAAGATCATAGGGTCAGATTTGGCAGTGAGAGCTGTGTGAATGGCCTGGGAGGATTGATCCACAAGCAAGAGTGATGGGGGATTGCATGGTGGTGTGGAGCTAGCAGAGGGCTTCACGTGGCCAATTCCCTCCTTGGCCAGGAACAGTGTGAAAGACCAGGATTGTACTGTGCTACCCTGATCCTGGGCTGGGTATTCACTAATGCCACCCGGCAGCCCTGGCTGCCCTCACACAGTGCACACTGGGGATGGACACAGAGTGAGACTGGGACTGGAGCAGTGCAAGCAAGCATTTCATTAGAACATCAGAACGGCCAGACTGGGTCAGACCAAAGGTCCGTCTACCCAGTAATCTGTTTCTGACAGTGGCCAGTGCCAGGTGCCCCAGAGGGAATGAACAGAACAGGAAATCATCAAGTGATCCGTCCCCTGTCGTCCATTCCTAGCTTCTGACAGCCTGTAGGGTTGCCAACTTTCTAATTGCACAAAACCGAACACCCCTGCCCCGCCTGTGCCCCCGCCCTGCCCCACCCCTTCTCTAAGGCCCCGCCCCCGCTCGCTCCAGCCCCCCTCTCTCCATCGCTCGCTCTACCCCACCCTCACTCACTTTCACCGGGCAGGGGCAGGAGGATGGGGTGTGGGAGGGGGGTGAGGGCTCTGTCCCAGGATGCGGGCTCTGGGGTGGGGCTGGCCATGAGGGGTTTGGGGTGCGGGTGAGGGCTTCAGACTGGAGTAGGGGGTTGGGGTGCAGGGCGAGTATGGGCTCTGGGCTGGGGATGCAGGCTCCAGGTGGGGCCAGAAATGAGTGGTTCAGGGTGTGGGAGAGGGCTCTGGGCTGGGGCAGGGGGTTGGGGTGTGGGGGTGAGGACTCTGGCTGAGGGTGCAGGCTCTGGGGTGGGGCCAGGGATAAGGGGTTTGGGGTGAAGGAGAGGCTACGGGCTGGGGCAGGGGGTTGGGTGGGTGAGGGCTCTGGCTGGGGGTGTGGGCTCTGGGGTGGGGTCATGGATGGGGGGTTTGGGGTGCAGGAGGGAGCCCAGGGACCTGGCAGTCACTTCTGGGAGCCGTGCGGAGCTAGGGCAGCCGGAGAGCCTGCCTTCGCCCTGGGCCCCCACTGTGCCACCAACCAGACTTTTAATGGCCTGGTCAGCGGTGCCGACCGGCGCTGCCGGGGTATCTTTTTGGTCGAAAACCGGACACCTGGCAACCCTAGCAGTTGGAGGTGAACACCCAGAGCATGGAATTCCGTTCCTGCCCGTCCTGGCTGATAGCCGTTGATGGACCCATCGTCCAGGAACTGATCTAGCGGTGAACCAGACCAGGTGCACTGCCCGCGGCTCGGCACTACAAGAAGGATACAAACGCAAGAGGGCCACATCCTATTCCACCCCGCGCAGCCCCTTTGCCTTTCCCTCGGCAGGAAACAGAGCAATGCTGCCTCCTGCAGGCCAGCTCCTGGCAGTCTCCCTAAAGGACACGTTGGATGGAGTTCCCACTCCGGGCCTTGTGGCAACAATTCTCCACCCTGACCCACCTCAGAGCAACAGGCATTTCCCTGGGAGTCCACCTACATCTCTCTTTGCTCCACTCTGTCCCATTAGGACTTGTGATTCGGCCAAAAAGACCCATTTTATTCAGGGGCCAAAGGTTCCCGGTATGGGGGGTGCTTGAGACTCCCCTAGAGGGAGGGCTGCTGGAACACCAGGCAAGGCTTCACCAGAACCTCCCGCTCAGGCTGTCTGGGCGCCCAAGCAGCGCACTGGACTTCGGCATGCCCCTGCCCCATGGCTGCAGTTCCCATCACACACCAAGGCCTGCCGGCAGCCTGTGCTGTTACCCCTGCTTCCCGGGGGCTTCCCACCAGTGAGTCCAGGGCATCAGCAGCCAGACAGTGAAAGGGGGACTCTGGCAGGTGATAGCTTTTAGCAGCAGGGCAGGGTGCCATGGTAGGATGCAAAGAAAGATGCTGCAGCTAAGGAGAACCAGGCTGGCAGCAGCCCCTGGATGGTCAGGATCTCTGAGTTTAGTGGCAGTTTAAAGGTGGCCCCTCCTGCAGCATGCCCCACAGCACTGCACTGGGGACCTGGGGTCAGCACTGAGGGCAGGGCACAGCCCCTTCTGGCCCCGACACACTCCTGCAGCACTTGGCTGGGCAGGGGGCCACCGGCACAGGCAGGCCTGGCTCGGCCGGTGAGCACTGAAGTAATCCCAGCGGGGGGAAGGATCCCCAGGAAGCACACCACAGCCCAGCACCCCTCCCACCCAGAGCCAGGCCTCACCTGCCTGGGGGTCCTGCCCCGGCAGCAGTAGGGCAGCGAGGGAGGGGGCTGCAGGGGGCCTGGCTGGCCTGAGCTCTTGGGGAGGCTGTGCCTCCCTGGCACCCCAAGCCTGCAGGCAGGGCAGCAGAGGGGGGGAGAGGCTCAGACTCTGCACCCTGGGCAGCTCCCTTCGGCCCCCCAGGAGCAGATTCCTGGGCTCCTTCTGGCCTCTCCCCAGGGTTTGGAGTCCCCAGCCCCTATTGGGCTTTCCTGGCAGGGGAATCCCCATCCCAGAGCACTGGGGGACGGGGCAGGACCCGGGTACTGGGCGGGGCAGAGCGCAGTGGGAAGCCGGGGTTAGCAGGAGAGAGGGGAACGGTCCCCCCAAACAGGCCCCTCTCCCCACCCACATTGAAGGACCCGTGTCTGGGTGCTGTGGCCCTGCGAGGAACAGGCCCCGGGCCCCCGGGGCTCGGGTCCAGGCGCAGAGCCCGGGGCGGCCGGGGACACGGCCCCCTGCCCCCCCCTCCGCCGCCCCCTGAGCTGCATTGCCGCGGGAGCGCGCCCCGCCGCGGGAGCGCGCCGCGCACAGGAGCAGGGAGGCGGCAGCCAAGATGGAGTCGCGGCTGCTGCAGCTGGTGGGAGCGAGCGGGCGCGTCTAGGGCTCCCCGCCCGCAGGCTCCCCCCATGGCCTGGCCCCTCGCAGGCCACCCCGCGGGCTCGCCCTCCGCACCGGAGCCCCTCCCGGGGCATCTCCCCTCGGCCTAGCTGCTGCTGCGCTGCGGCTGCCAGCCCGTGCGCCCCCGACCCCTGCGCCCCCGGCCCCGACCCGTGCGCCCCAGCCCGTGCGCCCCTGGGCCCCCATCCCTGCGCCCCCGGCCCCGACCCGTGCGCCCCGGCCCGTGCGCCCCCGACCCCGACCCCTGCGCCCCCGGCCCCGACCCGTGCGCCCCGGCCCGTGCGCCCCTGGGCCCCCATCCCTGCGCCCCGGGCCCCCCACCCCTGCGCCCCGGCCCGTGCGCCCCCGGGCCCCCATCCCTGCGCCCCCGGCCCCGACCCGTGCGCCCCGGCCCGTGCGCCCCCGGGCTCCCATCCCTGCGCCCCGGCCCGTGCGCCCCCGGGCCCCCATCCCTGCGCCCCGGCCCCGATCCGTGCGCCCCCGGCCCCGACCCGTGCGCCCCGGGTCCCCACCCCTGCGCCCCCGGCCCCGACTCGTGTGGCCCCGGCCTCGCGCCCCCACCCGTGCGCCCCCGACCCCGACCGGTGCGCCCCGGGCCCCGATCCGTGAGCCCCGGCCCCGCGCCCCCAGCCCTGCGCCCCGGGCCCCGATCCGTGAGCCCCGGCCCCGCGCCCCCAGCCCTGCGCCCCGGCCCCGGCCCGGCAGGATGCTGCCCTCGCAGGAGGCCTCCAAGCTCTACCATGACAACTACATGCGGAATTCGCGGGCCATCGGCGTGCTCTGGGCCATCTTCACCATCTGCTTCGCCATCATCAACGTGGTGGTCTTCATCCAGCCCTACTGGATCGGGGACAGCGTCAACACGCCCAAGCCGGGCTACTTCGGCCTCTTCCACTACTGCGTGGGGAACGGGCTGGCCAACCGCGAGCTCGCCTGCCGCGGCTCCTTCGCCGACTTCAGCACCATCCCCTCGGGCGCCTTCAAGGCGGCCTCCTTCTTCGTGCTGCTCTCCATGGTGCTGATCCTGGGCTGCATCACCTGCTTCGCGCTCTTCTTCTTCTGCAACACCGCCACGGTCTACAAGATCTGCGCCTGGATGCAGCTGCTGGCGGGTAGGCGGCCGCGGCTCGCCCCGCTGGGGCCAGGGCCGGGCGGCCGGGCCGGGCGGCCGGGCCGGCGCCGGCTCTCAGCGCAGCCTCGGCCCGGGGCTCTCGGGGCTTCGCTCGGCTGGCGGCGCTGGGGCTACCCAGGCTGCAGCCCGGGGAGAAGCACCAGCTCCGCGGGTAGAGGGCGACAGACGTGGGGGAGGGTCCCGAGCAGGCCCGGGCGGCCTGGGGCAGGGGGCTCCTGTGGTTGGGCCGGGCCGGGGAGCAGAACCCCACCAGGCAGGCTGCAGAGGCCGGGTTTGGGTCTGGCTTGGTGCCGGGGGTCCCCCTCGGAGCAAGGGCTGCTTTCGGTGTAAGGGGGTGCCCTGTGCACACCCAGATCCAGCTGCCATTTCAGCCGGGCAGTCTGGTCTGTTCCAGGGGTCTGGCCCGGAGCTCCGAGCTAACTAGTTTGAGAGTCACCTGCCCAGGTTGCCCAGAGTCTGAGTCGCAGCCGAGTGGCTGGGCTCAGGCATGGGGATTGGACCCGCTATCCGCGGGGCCAGGCGCCCTGCAGCTGCCCGGGGTGCAGCCGGACGGGGAGCCAGCCTTGCTGCCTATGACTCCGGCGGCAGACAGGGGCCTGCCCGGCTCCCCCAGCTTGGACCTTGGCATCCCAGCAGGGGTGGTGGAGAGCCAGGCCAGCTGGGCCCGAAGGCTGGGTGCACAGGGGGCCCAGCACACGGTGGGAGGTTCTGGCTCCTGACATGGCACTCAGCCCCCAAGGTGTGAAGGACACAGTGCGGGATGGGCGCAGGTGCTCCCTCCCACATCCTGGGCCCACCCTCCCTGCTGCCAGACACCAGGCCTTGCCCCCAGCCACTGTGCATAGGGGGCCCCTTCCTGCAGTCCCTGTCCCCTACCCAAGGCAAGGATATGGGATCGATACATTTCTACAGCAATGAATGGTGACCCAAGCGCCAGTCAGAGGTGACCCTGCAGGGGCCAGGCCCTGGAGAGACAGCCCAACCCCACCCTGACCTTGCAGGGGTCTGGGCACTGGTGAGACCACCCACCCCAACTCCCACCCTTCAGGGGCCAGGCCCTGCTGAGACAGTCCACCCACTCCCAGCAGGGACCCAGGCCCTGGTGAGACAGCCCACTCTGACCCTATAGGGGTCTGGACACTGGTGAGACAACACACCCCAAACTGCACCCTTCAGGGGCCAGGTCCTGCCAAGACAACCCACTCAGACTCTGCAGGGAGCCAGGCCCTGGTGAGACAGCCCATCTCCACCCAGCAGGGGCCTGGGCAGATAGCTTCCCTCCTCTCGACCCAGCAGAGGCTAAGTAAAAGCTGACACAAAAAGAGGAATTTGGACCACTGATTTCAGACCTGAATAAATCCCTGTTCCATGGTTCCAGGCCCTCCAGCTGCATGGGGGCCCTGTGGGCTCAGCCTCTGCTCTCTCCCCTCCAGGGTGGGAGGCTCTGCTTGGCCATCTGCCCGCCCACCTGCCCACCAGGCTGAGGAGGGTCCTGCTGCAGCCTCTGGCTTGTCAGACTGATGCAGTCTAGCCCTGACACGAAGCTCAAGTCAATGCACCCAGCAGGCCTGGTTCTGCTCTCCACCCTGGGGCCTGGCTTTCTGAGTGAAGCTGCAGTGATAGGGCATGGCTGGAAATGCTAGGGCTGATCCATTAATGGGTTTGAAAACCAGGCTCAAGTCCTTAAAGTGGCAGCAGAAGCAGCCTGGGGGCAGAGAAGGAAACAGGGCACAGGGGCATGGGCTGGTGCTGGCCTTGGCCCTGGGGGAGGCAACCAGATGCATTCTGCATGAGTGAGAGCCTCTGCTTTGAAGGTCTCAATCATCAGTCCCAGGAAGGGCAGGATACAGGAATCCAGGGGGTGGGGGGGTGGGGAATGAATGCGTTACATTCGGAACATACTTTGAGAGCAGGTCTGGCTAAACCCTCAGGTTTTCACTGCAAGAGTTTGTCTCAGCCCAGGCTTCTGAGGCAGTGCGCTACGGTGTATTCACGCTCTTGGTACCTTTAAACTCTGTTCAGTGAATCGGGGGAGCAGCTCTGCCTCATTGCAAACAGTCTGGAGTCGAAGGCCATTATTTGATGCCAGGTCTGTTTACAAATTGCTCTACGCATCCAGGCCCCACTGCTGCACCGTACGTGTAGTTCACAGCACCCAATGCAAATGGAATCCAGGAAGCGAGGTGGCTGGCTGGTGCAGTTACTGTTACAGTCGATCAGAACACGGGGGCAGGGGGAGCAGCTGGGCTTTTGGAAATGGACTATTTTACAAGAGATCTTCCTGGGCTGGCGTAGCTTTCCTAAAAGTCAGGTGGAGCATCTTTCAGACAGCTAACTAAAACAAGCCCTGGACCAGGGAGTTAGGGGCTGCTGGCAGTGGAGGAGAGGGATTTCTCACGGTGGCTTTGAGAGGAGAGGAAGGAGCCACAAGGAAGATTGGTTCAGATGGCAGAGCCCCATAGCAAAGGCTCATAGCCCCCTCAGCGTACAGGTCAGTGTTAGGTAAGCAGACAGAGGAGGGAAGGGAGGAGTGAGACAAGGTCTGGGAGTTAGTCTGGACTCTGGGCTATTTTTAAAACCAAGGCAGATGAGCTAGAGCTAGATCCTGAAGTGGGTGAGGAGACAGTGACATAAGGTTCAGCTGGGGTGTCTTGGCAGCTGCCACATGCTGGAGTGAAGGCAGCTCTAGATGTGGGAAGCGCAGTAGTCCAGGTGGAGATCATGTAAGCATGGAGAGTGAACTGAGGCAGTGAAGCCCATGGAGCGTGTGAAGGTTGCACTAAGCAGAGTTATGGACATGGGCTGGAGAAGGAGGAGGAGAAATCAGGGCCTTGGCTGATAGACACAGTGTTATGGACAGTGGAGATAAATGGAGGAGTTGTGTTGGGGGTGGGGCAGTAGAGGAGATGATGATGTGCATGAGTAAATTAGCATTTAAAGTAGCATTTAAGGCTAGAGATACTGAGCTGAAGGAAGCCACACCTTTCCCAGGCCACGGCAGGCAGTGAGGCTGACGGCTGTACAGTCTCACTGGCAAAGGGGCGGTAGGCAGGTGAAAGCAGCGAGAAGGGAGAAGACGGCCCGCTCTCATTTCCTACCTGGTTTTCAAATGCACTCATGGACTGGAGCTAGTGAGCAGGAGTCCACATAGGGGAGTGTTGTGAGAGAGTTTAGAGAGGGAGTGTGAGAGCCAGATACACCAAATAAACAGTCTCCAAACTTAGGCGAACCCTCTCCCCGCATCAAAAAAACCCCCACAACCCACCCCAAGAACAAAGAAAGAAAGAAAACCTGGAAGAGTACAAATCAGGTGTGCAGAAGTCCGGCAACAGAGTGGGGGCTAGCCAGTTCATTGCACTGACTGCAGCCTGGCTAAGTACCTACCCTGTGGGCAGGGGGCTTGTGTGTGCATTCGATGCAAGCAGTTCATGGCCCTCAGAGCCGGTACTCAGCCTCTGGAGACCAGAGTGACTGAGCTGGAGGAGCTGAGGAAGGGAGACAGGTACACAGGCAAGACTTTCCAGGACACAGCAGAGTAGTCCCACCCCAGTCTGGCAGCCTCTGTGCTGTTGAAGAGGAGGAGAGTCTCAGAGAAGGAGAACATCAAGCTGGAGTGGAGAAAAATGATCCCGTAGTTTGGACCCTCCTTACAGATGATATCATAGTAGTTCTCCGGGGTGGGGGGGGATCACTGTTATTATGAAGAGACAGGTAATAGTAATGGGGAATTTGATTATTAGAAATCTAGGTAGTTGGGTTTGTGATGACCAGGAGAAGCGCATGGTGAATTGCCTGCTGGATGTGAAGGTTGTGGACCTCTGGAGACAACTAGACAGACTTATGTGCAGCCAGTGGTTGTGATAGATAGGGATGGACATAGGGATAGGTAGGAGAGAAATCCTGGAGGCCAAGTTTTGGCTGCTAGGTAAAAGATTGAAGTCCAGGACCTCCATGGTAGCATTCTCTGAAATGCTTCCAGTTCCATGCTCAGGGCCAGTTAGACAGGCAGAACTGCAGGGTCTTAATGAGTGTATGAGACAATGGTGTTTGGAGGAGGGGTTTAATTTTATTAGGAACTGAGGAACCTTTTGGGAGTGGAGGATGAAGGATAGACATGAAGGATAGGCTCCACCTAAACCAAAACAGAACCAAATTGCTGGAATGTAAAATTAAGAAGGTCATAGAGGAGTATTTAAACTAAGGCCTGAGGGAAAGCCAACAGGTGCAAAGGAGCACATGGATTGGACCCCTTAGGGGAGGGAATATTCTATATTCTAGTAAAGAGAAGAGGATAGATGGGCTAGACGTGCAGGTAAGAGCTGAAGAGTAAGTCAAATGAAAAAAAGTCCAATTGATTATATCACATGAAGGCAGACAACTGAATATTGACACATTTTATAAGTACTTCTATATAAATGCAAGAAGTTTAAATAATAAGATGGGTGAATTTGAGTGCTTGGTGTTAAATGAGGATACTGATATAACAGGCATCACAGAAACTTGGTGGAACAATGATAATCAATGGGGCACGGTAATACCAGCATGCCAAATATGTAGGAATAACAGAGTAGGTTGGACTTTTGGGGGAGTGGCACCATATGTGAAAGAAAGTGTCAAATATAATAAAAATATTAAATGAATCAAACTACACCATAGAATCTCTATGGGTAGAAATCCCATGCTTAAATAATAAGAGTAGAGCAGTAGGAATATACTGCCAGCCACTTGACCAGGATGGTGCTGGTGACTGTGAAATGGTCAGGGAGATTAGAGAGGCTTCAAAAACAGAAAGCCCAATAATATTGGGGGATTTCAGCTATCTCCATTTTGATTGGGTACATGTCAGCTCAGGATAGGAGGCAGAGATAAAATTTCTAGACACCATTAATGACGGCTTCTTGGAGCAGCTTGTCCTGGAACCCACAAGGGGAGAGGCAGTTCTTGATTTAGTCCTAAGTGGTAAACAGGACCTGGTTCAAGAGGTGAATGTAGCTGAACTGCTCAGTAATAGCGACCATAATGTAATTAAATTTAACATCCTTTTAGGGGGAAAAATACCAAAGAATCCCACCACAGTACCATTTAACTTCAAAAAGGGGACCTATACAAAAACGAGGAGGCTAGTTAAATGGAAATTAAAAGGAACAGTCACAAGAGTGAAATGCCTGCAAGCTGCATGGAAGTTTAAAAAAAATATAATAATAAAGGCTCCAACTAAATGTATCAAATAAATAAATAAATAAATAACCAACCAGTAAGAGGACCAAAGAAACCCCCCAAAACATCACCATGGCTAAACAAAGTAAAAGAGGCAGTTAGAGACAAAAAGACATCTTTTAAAAATTTGAAGTGAAACCCTACTAAGGAAAGTAGAAAGGCGCATAAACTCTGGCAAGTCAAGTGTAAAAGTATAATTAGGCAGGTCAAAAAAGAATTTGAAGAGCAACGAGCAAAAGACTCAAAAGCTAACAGCAAAAAAAATGTTTTTAAGTACATCAGAAGCAGGAAGCTTGCCAGTCTGTGGGCCCACAGGATGATTGAGGTGCGCAAGGAGTATTCAAGGAAGACAAGGCCATTGCACAGACGCTAAATGAATTCTTTGCATCGGGCTTCACTGCAGAGGATGAGAGGGAGATTCCCACACCTGAGCCATTCCTTTTAGGTGACAAAGCTGAGGAACTATCCTGGACTGAGGTGTCCATAGAAGAAGTTTTAAAACAAATTGATAAAATTAAACTGTAAGAAGTCTCCAGGACCAGATGGTATTCACTCATAAATTCTGAAGGAACTCATATGAAATCAAGGAAATACTAACTGTGGTGTGTAACTCATCACTTAAATCAGCCTCTGTACCAGATGATTGGTCGATAGCTAATGTGACACTGATTTTTAAAAAAAGGCTCCAGAAGCGATCCCGGCAATTACAGGCCAGTCAGCCTAGCTTCAGTACCAGGCAACCTGGTTGAAACTATAGTAAAGAACAGAATGATTAGGCACATAGATGAACACGATTTGTTGGGGAAGAGTCAACCCATCTTTTGTAAAGGGAAATTATGCCCCACCAATCTATCAGAATTCTTTGAGGGCATCAACAAATGTGTGGATGAATATAGTGTACTTGTACTTTCAGAAAGCCTTTGACAAAGTCCCTCACCAAAAATTCTTAAGCAAAGTAAGGAGTCATGGGATAAGAGTCCTCTCATGGATCAGTAACTAGTTAAAAGATAGGAAACAAAGGGCAGGAATACATGGTCAGTTTTCAGAATGGAGACAGGTAAATAGTAGTGTCCCCAAGGGGTCTGTACTGGGACCAGTGCTGTTCAACATATTCATAAATGATCTGGAAAAAGGGGTAAACTATGAGGTAGCAAAATGTGCAGATGACACTAAATTGCTCAAGATAGTCAAGTCCAAAGCTGACTGTGAAGAGTTACAAAGGGATCTCACAACCAGGTGACTGGGCAACAAAATGGCAGATGAAATTCAATGTTGATAAATGCAAAGTAAGACACTGGAAAACATAATCCCAACACTACATACAATGGGGTCTGAATTAGCTGTTACCATTTGAGAGAGAGAGCTCTTGGAGTCATTGTGGAGAGTTCTCTGAAAACATCCACTCAATTTGCAGCAGCAGTCAAAATAACTAACAGAATGTTAGGAACCATTAGGAAAGGGACAGAGAATAAGATGGAAAATGCCACTATATAAATCAATAGTACGCCCACACCTTGAATCTCCATGCAACTCTGGTCGCCCCATCTCAAAAAAGTTATATTAGAATTAGAAAAAATACAAAGAAAGGCAACAAAAATGATCAGAGGTATGGAACAGCGTCCATAGATGGAGAGATTAATAAGACTGGGACTTTTTAGCTCAGAAAAGAGACAACTAAGGGGGGATATGAGAGAGGTCTATAAAATCATGACTGGTGTGGAGAAAGTGAATAATGAAGTGTTATTTATCCCTTCCCATAACACACAAGCCAGGGGTCACCCAATGAAATTAATAGGCGGCAGGTTTAAAATAAACAAAAGGAAGTACTTTTTCACACACGCACAGTCAACCTGTGGAACCCTTTGCCAGGAGATGTTGTGAAGGCCAAAAATATAACTGGCTTTTCAGAAAAAACCAAGATACGTTCTTGGAGGATGGGTCCATCAATGGCTATCAGCCAAGATGATCAGGCATGCAACCCCATGCTCTGGGTGTCTCTAAGCCTTATTGCCAGAAGCTAGAACTGGACACCAAGGGCTGGATCATTCAATAAATTGCCCTGTACTGTTCACTCCCTCAGAAGCATTTGGCAACAGACACTATGGTATGGCCATTCTTATGTTCTTCTAGTACCAATGACAGAGTTTCACATAAGTTTATTCTGATCTCCTTGAAGATGCATTTCTGAGTGGGAAGCTGCATAACTAGGGATTCCAGCTTGTTACATTAATCCTGGGAAACACATGGGTGCAATCTGTGAGTGATTTGACATTTGCTTCAGACACAGCAGAGGAAACCTAGGTCACAAAGTGGGTGGGGGTAGGGGGACATATTGAGAGAGAGAATAGTAACAGCGCCTCTTTTAGCAAAAGGGTTAAACCTCCAGTGTCTGATTACTGGACAGTAATCAGGAAAGGGTTTAATTAAGGCGTCACAGAAGGCCCAGCTCAAAAACCACTGCCCCCTAGGAGGAAACTGGATCTAATTAAGAGGAAAGACTTTACTTCATCACAAACAGAAACCCAGCCATCTGCCCTGCTCACAATCCCAGTAACACAGAACTGGAGATTTTGCTAAATCCTTCGCTGTTATAAAACCAGCTACAACAGTTGTATGAGTGACAGTGTCCTATATTGCCCCACAACACCACATCTGGCAACAGAGGCTGCCGTTCCTTCCCAGCTGTGTGAATAGAAAGATCTGTGGGACAGAACTGATACTTATTTGAAAAGAAATAGGGTGCATGTTTTACTCCTCTTCCCCACCCTTCATGTGTTGCTTGTCACCTTAACCTGTGAGCTCTCTGGGAAGGGACTTATCTGTTTGGGAAGTAACTGGCCCGTTATGGGCACTACTATCATCTGGATACATAACTACTAACAACAGAGGAAGTTCCTAAAGGGGTAGAATAGAGGCCAGACAATCTGAGTTAGGCTGCAAGTAGTTTGGCCTCAACTGCATCTGGCGTGGAGGGAGCCACCAGGCCATTTGACTGGCAGAAGGACAGAGAGGGAAGGTGCTTATACGCAGCAGACGGAAAAGGGGACTAAGATAGCTGGATTGATATTTTCAATGTCTTACCTCCAGAGTCTACATATTGACCACCTCCCCTGTGACCAGTGGAGTTGGGGACACTTAGAAAGGCTCATAAGATGCCCTGGCACATTGGTGACACCCAAGGATCACAGAACAGGAATTTCTTGTACCCGGAAGCCATAGCAGCATTACAGGAACAATAGGCGATCAACAGGCCTTGAGCATTCCCGTCTTCCTCCCAGAAACAGAGTTGGAAAATTTAAAATTTTATTCTTTTGTGAAGGAAATTTGTAGTTTGAAATAACAATTGTCTCCTGGTATTTGATACTAATGTTTAAGAGCAAATGATACTTCAAACCAGCCTCATGGGCTTTAGCCCCCAGACTTACCATTGGAATCTAGCTCCATCATGACTGTGTGGCAATCGCCAAAGTCCACGACAAGTTGACAACATGCATCTCCTACTGTCTGTTGGGTTCGTTGCGCTAATCCATAGAGCCACTTCTGAATGCTGAAGTAGCAGAATGTTCCTTAGCCAGTCTTCCAGACACATATGGGCAATAGAACATCAGCAGCATCACTCGATAGCTCTATTTTCAAAAGGGCCTCTGATTTTGTGCTCACAATCAATTGTGGGCAGAAGGCAGCAGATGCAGCCAGCTAGGCAGACGTCTACGTTCTACTGCTTGTCCCCATGATTCAGTGTGGACAAAAAAATTAGAGCCCACATCTGAGCCCCCATTAGTCCTCCTTCCTAGCAGTCTACCTTCTGTCTGCCATAGTCTGCAGGCCCTAGATGACACCAGATGGGAAGTCTGAGAAATACGGGTCAGTCTTGTTTGTACAGGGTCATTTCATTGGCCATTTCATTGGCCTTACCTGTTGCACTTTGGAGTTAATTATATTAGCCTCATCATGTTTTAGTGTTCAAGAAGCTGTGCTGGGAGGCATATGTCCAGCTGGGCAGCTAAGGGGTTACACCCCCTTGCTGGGCCAAACAAAGCAGAGGAAGCACACTCAAGGACTGCCTTAGCTGCCAAGCTAGAGTGGGCAATTGCTCACACAACAGCCCTGTGACTGCTCCATGCTGTTCATTTGACCCTGCTGTCAAGGGGATGAGCAGCGTACTGCATCCCAGGGGCAACCCCTGTCCTGGGGGAACCATGGGGGCCTTATGTTCCCCCAAAAGCAGGAGCAAACTGAGTGCCAGAGGTTCCCCCTCCTCAACGAGGCCATAACCCACTTTCCCAGGCTGCACTGACATCTCTCAGACAGGCCCTCCCCTCCAGAAAGCAAATGGGTATCATCTATTGTCAAACACTGAGACACGGCCACTGAGTAGTATCGGCCACTAGCCAAGCTACACCAAGGCAATATCACTGCATTGCCAGAATGAAACCCTCCATGAGGCACGGGTGCTGGCGGAGGATGGGGGGGGACAGCTTCCTCTGTACCTGTGAAAAGGAACCTTTTGGAAGGATTCACCCCCACAGCAGTTCTTTTTGGCAGCTTTGAAAGCTGCTGCTTAAATGACTGGTATTTCTGCACCCAAAGGGACCAGATCCACTTCCCAGAGCCTCAGAGCTAGAGTATGCATTTATGCTGGAATGCCTCTTAAGGCAAACAGGCATGGAACAATCACTTACATCTCCCCGGCGTGGATATGCAGTTGCAGGCTCAGTTTCCTCCCTGACGAGAGCCTTCCTGGGCGGGTGTAGTGAGGTGATTTGGGGTCCAATCTTCTGGTCAAACCCAGGAAAAGGTACCTCGTTTTGTGGGAAAGGAGAGTCCAAACAAAGCCCCAGGAACCCCACCTTGCCTCCGGGGCTGGCTTGTTCCTGCTGCAGGGCTCCAGAGTCCTTCAGCCCTCTCCAAGGACAGGATTTTTTTGGTGGAGGCTCCCCTCCCAGAGGCTCCCCTCCCTCCCCCATCCCATGGGCTCTAAGAGTATGTCTATGCAAATTATTGCTTCATTACAAGTTTACACCAAGGAACTTAGGGAAGGTCAGGTGCCCTCTGCACCGCTGCATTCCAAAGGAATCAGGTTAACTCATCTTGCATACTGAGCCAGGCCAAGCTGATAGAATGGGAGTGGGAAAATGGATGGAAGCTTGAGTAAGAATCTTTGTGCAGAGCTCACTGTGGTGCTAACACACACTAGAAGGTTGGCACTCACTAGATGCCAGGGGAAAAGAAGAGCTGGCAACAGTGTTAGAGGCCACTATATGTTTGTGTGTCTATCTTTGTGAAGAACAGACAGGGAACTGGTTACTTGCACACAGGTGCTGGCAAAAAACACCAATGCTAGACACAGTCGGACATACTAGCTCAGCAGAAAATCCTCCAGCAGCCCCCTCCTGTGCATTTCTGCTGCTGCTTTCATCAGGAGATACAGAAATAGCACATGCCTTTTCTCGGGGGCTCTGGCTGGAGTGCTGGCAGAGCAGAGGAGGGTGGAAGGTGTTATTTCCTGAATCGGTGATGTTTATGTCAGGAGGTAGAAGCTATTGTTGAAGATTTTGAGTTTAAAAGGCAGTATTTATTTATAGCCTGGCCCAACAAAAGGCTCACAAATTATCTACAACACTCAGAAGGGATCCCCTCTGCACAGGAATACACCCCAGTGCCATTTCTACAGGGATCCCAAGGAGCAATGGGAGAGCTGCCAGCCAGCGTGGTAGAGAGGGGACTTGGTCCTCAAGTCTGGACTGAGGGTGGGAGACTGAACAGCTGCCTAAACAGACACATCAAGGGCCTGCCTTTTTGTAGTTCACATGCAGAGTGTAATCCCCTTAGACAGTCACAGTTAAAAACAAATGCTTCCAATGGCGCAAAACACTTAGTCCTTCTGATTCCAAGGGCATATATTAACCAAGGAATCCCGAGCGCTCCCTGGCTCACTGCAGAGGCAAAGCACTGACCAACCGGTACATAACAGCCAGTGATGGCACTTGGGGGCTTGGCCACCCTTTGCTGTCATGCACTGGAGAGCGTTAACCTAAAGATCGCAGAACAACTGTTAGTCTTTGGTACCAGCAGGGCCTCCCACGCCCTAAGGACAGCCCTGTCACTCCTTCAAAGACAGCAACAATCCTCCCTAGGGGTGCCTCTTAATTACACTGGGAAGCCATGTGCATTTCAAGGGCTGCACATGGGAGCCTTTCTTGTGAACATTGCTCCATTCAGCAGGCAGCAGAGCAGACTGGGCAGCCTCTCGTGGTCAGGCTGAGAGTGGCAAGGTGGGGTGGAGCAGCCATCTGGTTCAGGAGGCTCCCCTGCATCCTGTGGCTGGGATCCTGAGATCTTTCTGAATGTATGTCAAGTACATGCTTTAACGATCCCACATTCAACCACACCACTGAAGCAGGGGAGAAGGGGCTCAAGGCTGGGCAGTGAGGGGGACAAGAGCCGGGGCGCATTTCCTGAGCAGCATGCATGGAGAGCACTCTGCAACAAGAATGCCTATAGAAAACACACTGCTTTAAAACAGCCATAATTTACACCTAACCCAACTGTTCCACACCCAACCCAGGCCCTAGTCCTCCCCAAGAGCTCGATACCAGAGCTGCTTGGAAGGGTTTTGTTACAGTTCTTTGACAAAAAAGTCGTGTTCATTAATTTGATCAATTAGCCCCCTCTTCTCGAAAGGAAGCGTTATGATAATGCTGAAATGTCCCATTTCAACACTCTCAGCAGGTAACATTTCAGAATGAGCTTTCAAAATGAAATCCATTGTTAATTTGATTGGAGAAACATTTTTAAAAAGGTCAAAATTGGAACAGAATGTTATTTCATCTCCATTGCACATTGTGTGAAAAAGTGTTTCTTTTCTCAGTTTTAAATGTGCTACCTGTCAGTGTCCTGAAACGCCCCGGTTCTTCTGTCAGGACAGAGGGAGAATGGCAGTGCCCACTCTGCCTTTTCTAGCCCATTCATTCTCCAGGCCACCTTAATCCGCTCCCCCCTTGTCTCTTCTCTAATGGAGACAGGCCCAAGTGTTTCAGGCTCTCTGCCTGGGGGCTTTCCAGCCCCAGACCATTCGCGTTGCCTCTGCCCAAGCCCCTTGATTCCTACTGTGTTCTGGCGGAGACGTGGGGACTAGCACTGATCACAGCATCCCAGAGGAGGCTTTTTCATCCTTGCGTATTCCACCTGTCTATTAGCTTGTTCACTGCGGCTGCACACGGAGCAGATTGATTCATCACGAGCACACCTAGGCCCTTGTTCACTGCAGCTGCACATGGAGACTTTAATCTGCCATCAAGTTCTCCATTCCCCTTGTTGGGTTAATCCCTTAAAGGCTCCTTTCAGTCTTCACTAGCTTAACTAATTTAAATAATTTTGTGACTATGACAATTTTGGGATCATCCAGACCAATAAAGGGGTCGGTCACCACCTGCCCTGTAACCTTGGGTGCCTTAATGCTGTGCTGCTATGGCTCAGAGCCCTGACTCCAGTAGCCAGCCTAGAAGCACAAAAGTCTCACCTTGGCTTCCACTAGCCTCGTTATGCCTTGCCTGGTGACACCAACACCTGTTCCAGTCTGGATGATCCCCAAATACGTCTACCTCAGTTCTTAACTATCAGACACTGGGACTGTGTCATCACCTTCTCAAAAGTGTGAAAACAGCCCCCCCAGTTTATCTGTTCACTTTGGGATATACCCTTCACACTGTTTGGAAAACAGAGACCTGATTGGGGTATAGATAAACACAGTTCATGTAATAGAAAAATCATCGATTCAGAGATGAACTGATAAGGAAAAGCAAACACCCACTGGTTACACAGAAAATAAACCAAGACAACCTCAGGCTTTACACTTCTATATTAGCCAAATTTCCTTTTCCAAATTACCTATCGACTCTAAACAGTTTTGCAGCATGCCCTCTGTCCTAGATGGGTATCTAGTGTTTCAAAGACAGCAGCCCATTGAGATGCTGGCCTTCCGTTTCTGTTGTCCTTCAGTGTTTTCCCATTAACTCTAATGGTCCACCATTGTCTTTTCCTGGCTGGACAATGGATGGGTATGTGAAGTTAGTTTCGTGTAAACACCTGGCTTGGGAGGAACCCCTCCATGCTGTGAGGTATACTTGAAGTCATAGCACTGGTCATGAACATACTATTCCATATAAATACATAATTCATAGCCATCCTCTGTGTGTGTATATCTATATGTATCTGTCTATATATCAAAGACCATCAAATTCAGAACACTATCATCTTTCATAAAAGACCTTACTCAACATATTTGTATACACAATAACATTGTATATACCACTTGATTCAATTGCTTACTCTTTGGGGTTCAGACCCCTTGTCCTCCCTTAGGGTTGTCTGGACGCTGATTGTCACAGTGTCATCTGCAACGGTTGCCACTTCCCTGCTCACCTCCATTTCTAAATCACTAAACAATACCATAAACACCAGTCCTAGAACAGAGCCTTTTGCTAGGATGCAAATTGACCATTTACGCTTGCTGCATTTTCTGTCTCTTAGGCAGTTTCTGATCCATGACAGAACTTTACCTCTCACTCCATTGCTGCTTAATTTCCATAAGACCCTCTCCTGAGGGACCTTACCAAAGTCTAAATCAGTTACGCTGAGCAATTCTCCTTTGTTATTTATATTTCCCATTAACTATAGTGGCGGGAGGCTTCAACTGCAATTTGTGCCCAGTTGTCCTGGGCACTACACAGCCACACAGTGAGTGACAGGTCCTGCCTCAAAGATCATCACTGATATGTTCAAAGAATTCTGGTAGAATAGTAAGATACCATTTTCCTTTGCAGAATCCTGGCTGGTTAGACCCTATTGTACCATAATCTTCTAGGTTTATTATTCCATTTGATTATCATTTCAGTCAATTTACCAGGTACAGATCTATGACTCACTGGTCTGTAATTCCCTGATCACCTTTAATACCATTTTTAAACAGAGATGCAATATTTGCTACCCTCCAATCTAACAATTTATTTTAATCTGGCTCAGCTGATGCATTCTTATGTTCCTTCAGAGCTCCTGTATGTGGCACATGTGCCTGGGGAGAACTTGTTTCTTTTTAATTTATCATTTGTTCTTGTATCATTTTGTTAGAGAACAGTCTTATCAATATCCCATCCTTGTTACCAGGAGAGACTAGTTATCTCCCCAGCACCTTTTGTGGGGAAAGACTGATGCTAGAAATCATTCACAGCAGAGTTCTTATCTGTAATTGCTCCCTCTACCCTGGTGACTCACACCACACCACTTAAAGAACATAGAGACATTTCTGTTGGTTTCATGCTTTTGCCTATCTGCTCTCAGAATTCATCTGGGTCCCAGGAGCAGCAGCCTCCCTGGCTGCTGGCATGTCCAAGAGCAGCATGGCCCCTCAGAAAGTAGAGGCCAGCTGAGAGGGTTTATGCACATGCTGAGGCCAGGGAGTAGTCTGGAGATTATTCCATAAAAATGGAAGAACCCTAGGGGGGAATCCCGGACACCTGCAGCTTGCATCAGGGGACATTGGGAAAGCTGCAGAGTTTGTGCTTCTAATGATGCTATGGACGATGTCAGGAAATCAGTTCCTTTCTGTCTCTAGGAGATGGGATTTTATGCACAATTCCTGTAGAGGGAAGTAATCTTACCAGAGAACAGAGGGGCGGGGTTGTAGTTATTTCCTGGAGGGACTATACATCTGTCCATCGTATCCTACACTGACATTACATGTGTTCTCAGGTAGCTCTACAGTCTGAGCCATGAGGACCAAGACTGCAAACGGATATCACCCCAGAGTTCTAAAGAAACTCAAATATGAAATTGCAAAACTACTAACTCTAGTATGTAACCATTTGCTGAAATCACCCTCTGTACTATTCTCTGACTGGCGCATAGCTAATGTGACACCAGTTTTTTTTAAGGTTTCAGAGTAACAGCCGTGTTAGTCTGTATTCGCAAAAAGAAAAGGAGGACTTGTGGCATAAAGTACTTGTGGTATAAAGTCTGCTGCAGTTTCCACGATATGCATCTGATGAAGTGAGCTGTAGCTCACGAAAGCTTATGCTCTAATAAATTGGTTAGTCTCTAAGGTGCCACAAGTACTCCAGTTTTTTTTAAAAGGCTCCAGGGGCATTCCTGGCGATTACAGGCCAGTAAGACTAACTTCAGTACCAGGCAAACTGGTTGAAACTACAGTAAAAGAACAGAATTATCAGGCACATAGATGAACATGATATGTTAGGGAAGAGTCAACACAGCTTTTATAAAGGGAAACCATGCCTCACCAATCTATTAGAAATCTTTGGCAGGAGTCAGCAAGCAGGTCGACAAGGATGTCCAGTGGATATAGTATACTTGGACTTTCAGAAAGCCTTTGACAAAGTCCCTCACCAAAGGCTCTTAAGCAAAATAAGGAGTCATGGGATAATGGATCAGTAACTGTTAAAAGATAGGAAACAAAGGGTAGGAATAAATGGTCAGTTTTCAGAAGGGAGAGAGGTAAATAGTGATGTCCCTCAAGGATCTGTACTGGGAATAGTGCTGTTCAACGTATTCATAAATGATCTGGAAAAAGAGGCAAACAGTGAGGTGGCAAAGTTTGCAGATGACACTAAATTACACAAGATTGAAGTCAGCTTTGGACTTAACTAAAGCTACAAAGGGATCTCACAAAACTGAGTGACTGAGCAACAAAATGACAGATGAAATTCAATGTTGATAAATGCAAAGTAATGCACATTGGAAAACATAATCCCAACTATACATACAAAATGATGGTGTCTAAATTAGCTGTTATCACTCAAGAAAGAGATCTTGGAGTAATCATGGATAGTTCTCTAAATACACCTGTTCAATGTATAATAGCAATCTAAAAAGCTAACAGAATGTTAGGAGCCATTAGGAAAGGGATAGATATTTTCTGTCTTATTATCATAATACCACTAAATAAATCCATGATACACCCACACCTTGAATACTGCATGCAGTTCTGGTTGCCCCATCTCGAAAAAGGATATATTAGAACTGGGAAAAGTACAGAGAAGGGCAACAAAAATGATTAGGGGTATGGAACAGCTTCTGTAAGAGGAGAGATGAAAAGAACTGGGACTGTTCAGTTTAGAAAAGAGATGTCAAGGGGGAGATATGACAAAATCAGGAATGGTGTGGAGAAAATGAATAGGAAAATGTCATTTACCCCTTCATTTACCCATAACACACAAACTGGGGTCACCCAATGAAATTAATAGGCGGCAGGTTTAAAATAAACAAAAGGAAGCATTCCTTCATACAACACACAGTCTACCTGTGGAACTCATTGCCAGGGGATGTTGTGAAGGCCAGAAGTATAACTAGGTTCAAAAACAATTAGATAAGTTTATGGAGGATAGGTCTATCAATGGCTATTAGACCAAGATGGTCAGGGATCCAATCCCATGCTCTGGGTGTTCCTAAATCACTGACTGCCAGAAGCTGGGACTGGACAACAGGGGATGGATTGGTCGATAAATTGTCCTGTTCTGTTTATTCCCTCAGAAGTATCTGGCACTGGCCACTGTCAGAGATAGGGCACTGAGGCCATTGGTCTGACCTAGTAGGGCCGTTCTTAGGGTTTTATGCAGGGCTCCCACTGAAGACTTAGCATGATGCCTAGCCATTTTTACAATCTTTTTTTTTTTTAATGTGTGTGTATCTGCCTTCCCAAAGTGTTTACAGCCCTTATTGATAGTTGTTCTCCATTCAGATCTGTCTGCGGCTGTGTCATCGAAGTTGCCAGTATTTATGCTGCAAGAGGTGAGATTCTGTTAAGGGTATCTTTAAAGTGTTTTCATTGACCAAGCCTCCTGTGCTTTCTGAGTTTCAGCTCATCATAGAAAACATTTTTCAAGAGTCTATTATTGCCTGTTCTGGTAACACGATCTGTCTATCAAAGCTCAGCAAAATGGACAGATGATCATTGCTTAAATGGTGGTTAGTTTTGCTCTTTTAAGGATGTTAATGTTTTAGACTATCTTGCTAATGGACATTTATAACAGATCAGAGACAGCACATGTGAAATTCTTCCAAGTTGCTTAATGGGTCTGCAGTAAACAGTCCATGTTTCACACCCACGTAAAAAGGTCTGATCACTGCTGCATTGCATATCTTCCGTTTTGTTGACTGTTTGGTGTGCAGCTTAAGTATCCTATGGTGAAATCTTCTGAAGGCCTGACTTGTCTTTCATACTCTATGATATTTCTTGACTCCAGAAACTGTCACTTGAGATAGTACTGTCAAGGTATCAAGCTCTTTACATGCTCTTTGGTTCTGTACCATCAGCAGTGAGTTTGGCTCCATGGTAATGGTTGATGGAGCTTGTTGGAAGAGGACTTCAGTTTCTTCCAGGCTGATGGTCAGTTCAGACTGTTCAGTTGCTTTTGAGAACCTGTCAAGGATAAGCTGTAGATCACTTTCAGTATAACTAAGTAGACCACAATCATCTAAAAAAGGACTTCACACATGAATTCCTCAAGAACTTTGTCTTTGCTGAAAGCCTTTGGAGACCAAAGAGATTTCCATCAATCCTGTAATTTACATAGCCCCCCCCTTTTTAAGGTTGCCTGTTGCATAATTCAGACTGACTGCAAAGAAGAGACCAAACAGTGTTGGTGCCAGCATACAGCCTTGTTTCACCCCATTAGATATGGGTAATGGTTTATAAAAGGCCACCATCTGAGAGTATTGAGCAGTCATGTCTTCGTGGTGTTGATGTATGAGGCTAACAGATTTGGTGGGATAGCCAAACTTTTCTAGAATTTTCCAGAGGCCATTTCTGCATAGTGTCAAATGCATTTTTTAGAGAAATAAGACATCATACAGGACCATGTATTGTTCGATACACTTTTCCTGAATCTGTCTCAGAACAAAGATCATGCCTGTGGTGCTCTGATCTGACCTAAATCCACACTCGCTCTCTGCTGGAAACTTCTCTGATACTGTTTTGACAAGCCAGTTGATTGAAATATGGGCCAGGCTTTTGCCACCTGTAGCTAGCAGGGAGATACTGTGACAGTTCTTGGGGCACCTGGGACTGAGTCCCCTTGTTACCCCTGCCTCCAGCCAGAGGGAGTCTCGCCTGTGGTGACGGAGTGTGGGCTCCCTAACACCACCTGCCTGTCAGCCACTCCAGCCCTCTCCTCTGGGCTACACCAGCCCTGTCTTTGCCTGCCTGCCTCTTTCTTTTCATCTCCATTCTCTGCCTTTTCACACACGCTCTTTTCACGGTAGGTCCAGCTGCACAGCTCTCTCCTGGCTTTGGGGTTGACAAAACTGGCGGTGGTCTCAGGCACGTTCCCTGAGTCTTTAGGCACCCTCAGGAAATTTGGCTGCCCTTCGTGCTGCTTGTCATATTCCATGAGGAAGGTTTTTAACTCATCCATATTTTTTCCTGCAGATAATAAGCAGTGTTCTGCACAAAACCCTTCTAATCGCTTTCTGGTAGGTTTAGCATGTATTTCTCTGCTCATCCTGCCTTTTCTGGCACTCTAGTCCCTTACCTGAAATAAACAGAAAACAAGAAACTGTAACCTTTTCTTTCCTTCTCACTCTTTAGTCTCTCAGTAACTGGTTTATAAGTGCTGGGAGCATGGTCTTTGGTTAGCTAGTAAACAGGGTACAGATCCTGCCACCAATGCCACTGTGACAGTTCTTGGGGAGCCCAGGACTGAGAGTGCCCTGACACCACCAGCCTGTCAGCCACTCCAGCCCTCTTTTATGGGCTAGGCCAACCTTGCCTTCTCCTGGCAGGTTAACAGGAGCAGAGGACCCTTTGCCAAGGGATCATAGAATCATAGAATATCAGGGTTGGAAGGGACCTCAGGAGGTCATCTAGTCCAACCCCCTGCTCAAAGCAGGACCAATCCCCAACTAAATCATCCCAGCCAGGGCTTTGTCAAGCCTGACCTTAAAAATCTCAAAAGGAAGGAGATTCCACCATCTTCCTAGGTAACCCATAGCAGTGTTTCACCACCCTCCTAGTGAAAAAGTTTTTCCTAATATCCAACCTAAACCTCCCCCACTGCAACTTGAGACCATAACTCCTTGTTCTGTCATCAGCTACCACTGAGAACAGTCTAGATCCATCCTCTTTGGAACCCCCTTTCAAGTAGTTGAAAGCAGCTATCAAATCCCCCCTAATTCTTCTCTTCCGCAGACTAAACAATCCCAGTTCCCTCAGCCTCTCCTCATAAGTCATGTGTTCCAGTCCCCTAATCATTTGTGTTGCCCTCCGCTGGACATTTTCCAATTTTTCCACATCCTTCTTGTAGTGTGGGACCCAAAACTAGACACAGTATTCCAGATGAGGCCTCACCAATGTCGAATAGAGGGGGACGATCATGTCCCTCGATCTGCTCGCTATGCCCCTACTTATACATCCCAAAATGCCATTGGCCTTCTTGGCAACAAGGGCACACTGCTGACTCATATCCAGCTTCTCGTCCACTGTCACCCCTAGGTCCTTTTCTGCAGAACTGCTGCCTAGCCATTCGGTCCCTAGTCTGTAGTAGTGCATTGGATTCTTCTGTCCTAAGTGCAGGACTCTGCACTTGTCCTTGTTGAACCTCATCAGATTTCTTTTGGCCCAATCCTCTAATTTGTCTAGGGCCCTCTGTATCCTATCCCTACCCTTCAGCGTATCTACCTCTCCTCCCAGTTTAGTGTCATCTGCAAACTTGCTGAGGGTGCAATCCACACCATCCTCCAGATCATTAATGAAGATATTGAACAAAACTGGCCCCAGGACCGACCCTTGGGGCACTCCGCTTGATACCGGCTGCCAACTAGACATGGAGCCATTGATCACTACCCGTTGAGCCCGACAATCTAGCCAGCTTTCTGTCCATCTTATCATCCATTCATCCAGCCCATACTTCTTTAACTTGCTGGCAAGAATACTGTGGGAGACCATGTCAAAAGCTTTGCTAAAGTCAAGGAACAACACGTCCACTGCTTTCCCCTCATCCACAGAGCCAATTATCTTGTCATAGAAGGCAATTAGATTAGTCAGGCATGACTTGCCCTTGGTGAATCCATGCTGACTGTTCCTTATCATTTTCTTCTCCTCTAAGTGCTTCAGAATTGATTCCTTGAGGACCTGCTCCATGATTTTTCCAGGGACTGAGGTGAGGCTGACTCGCCTGTAGTTCCCAGGATCCTCCTTCTTCCCTTTTTTAAAGATGGGCACTACATTTGCCTTTTTCCAGTTGTCCAGGACCTCCCCCGATCACCATGAGTTTTCAAAGATAATGGCCAATGGCTCTGCAATCCCACCCGCCAACTCGTTTAGCACTCTCGGATGCAGCACATCCGGCCCCATGGACTTGTGCATGTCCAGCTTTTCTAAATAGTCCCGAACCACTTCTTTCTCCACAGAGGGCTGGTCACCTCCTCCCCATGCTGTGCTGCCCAGTGCAGTAGTCTGGGAGCTGACCTTTTTCATAAAGACAGAGGCAAAAAAAGCATTGAGTACATTAGCTTTTCCCACATCCTCTGTCACTAGGTTGCCTCCCTCATTCAGTAAGGGGCCCACACTTTCCTTGACTTTCTTCTTGTTGCTAACATACCTGAAGAAACCTTTCTTGTTACTCTTAACATCTCTTGCTAGCTGCACCTCCAGGTGTGATTTGGCCTTCCTGATTTCACTCCTGCATGCCCGAGCAATATTTTTATACTCTTCCCTGCTCATTTGTCCAATCTTCCACTCCTTGTAAGCTTCTTTTTTGTGTTTAAGATCAGAAAGGATTTCACTGTTAAGCCAAGCTGGTCGCCTGCCATATTTACTATTCTTTCTACACATCGGGATGGTTTGTCCCTGTAACCTCAATAAGCGTTCTTTAAAATACAGCCAGCTCTCCTGGACTCCTTTCCCCCTCATGTTATTCTCCCAGGAGATCCTGCCCATCAGTTCCCTGAGGGAGTCAAAGTCTGCTTTTCTGAAGTCCAGGGTCCGTATTCTGCTGCTGTCCTTTTTCCCTTGTGTCAGGATCCTGAACTCGACCATCTCATGGTCACTGCATCCCAGGTTCCCATCCACTTTTGCTTTCCCTACTAATTCTTCCCGGTTTGTGAGCAGCAGGTCAAGAAGAGCTCTGCCCCTAGTTGGTTCCTCCAGCGCTTGCACCAGGAAATTGTCCCCTACAGTTTCCAAAAACTTCCTGGATTGTCTGTGCACCGCTGTCCCAGTCACACATGCCCAGAAGTTCCTAAAGTCAGATTTGCTTCCTTTATTTGTGTTTGGTGCAACTATTATTACATCTCTAAAGTCCTGAGGAATTTCCTTAGCTTCCCAGTTATCCTTAATGATTTCATGTAGATACGGGACAGTTTGGGTGCCTGCAAGTGTAAAGATTTCAGCTGGTATTGTGCCTGTGCTAGGTGATTTACTTGACTTCATTTGTGTGATAGCTTTTTGCAACTCCTCAGTGGTAGGTGGCTGGGCAATTTCTTCATATATAGGTGCTGGGACAGTCCTCTAGCATCTGTGTGTTGACAGGAGAGGGATGGTTGAATAGCTCAGCAAAGTGGTGCATCCATCTTTCAGAGATTCCTCTCTTTGACCTTGATTAAGGGACAAGTAGCATGCACCATCTTAGAGTTGCACAAATGACATTCCATAGAGGTCCTGAAATTCAGTAACAATTACTTGCTGTAGAATTAACAGACGTTATTAAAATGGCTAAACTTCCTTGTGACTCATTTTAACCTGATTCCAACAAGACTGCAGATAATTGGCCAGTTCAGCAATGTATGCTCAAGGGGGAAGATGCATCATATGGCATCGTCTCTGCATGAATTCCAGCCAGCACCACTTGCTCAAACTCTGGAAGCATTTGGGGACCTTCATGTTGTGACCTGCGAATTGGACCCATGTCCTTTTTGTGTGGGAGAGCCTAGCAGGGGGACAGCGAGTCCATTATTGGAGGAGAACATCAATGCCTCTCCTAAAAGGGCTAGGTGTTAGCATAACTGAAAGAAGCTCTTGTTAGCACTGCTCCAGAAAACATTTCCACACAGAGCCTTGCCAGTCACTGCCTGCCCCGAATCTCTCTTCCTTAGGGAAAAATAGGGTGGAGCGTGAGATCTCCGTAAGCAGGTTTTGGGCCTGGAACAGCTTCTCCCATTGGTCTATGATTTCCTGCTGGCAATGAAGATCACATCCTGGCTGATTCCTTTAGACTTTCTCAGCTGACTGGAACCACCAGTCATGAGCTCTTGCTGACATGCACGCAGGCCCTGGCCGGGGTACAGAGATGTGCTCAAGGGCTCGCATGCTGGTGTCAAAGGGTCCTGTTGCATCTCTCCTCCTGTACAGCATGCACGCGAGCCCCCGGGGAAGACACTGAGCTGGTATGAGCTGTGGAGCTGGAGCATGCAAAAGGCACTCAGTGCTCCAGCTCCATAGCTTCAGCCAAAGATTATGCTGTTGATCTGCTTGGCTGAGGGGATGTTGGTGGGCTGGAAGAAATATCTGCACCCACCTTTCATTACTGAGGGCCTCAGCGTAGGAGGTAGTTGGGTCCCTAGCTCCATCTGGATTTCAAATAGTACCAGTGGCCAAGGGGGTGCTTTCCATCTATGATTGACAAGAGTCGTGACCTGCTCTGTCTTTGTGTAACGAGGCCTGTATGGTGCCTTGTGCTGTATTTGGGACTACCCCTTAGGCCACTCAGAAGCTTCAGTTTCTGCAGGGGGCAGCGGGCAGCGTACTTAGCATGGTTTTTCAAATGAAGCATCTTACACTAGGGCTGCAGGGGCCTCACTGGCTTCCACTTCACAGTGCTGTGTAGCTCTAAGAAAGCCCTGTATGCTTTGGGTTCTGGATTCCTTAGAGACTGGGGGGTGTGGGTGTCTTTTAGCCCAGAGACTGAGTCAGCTGCCAGTCTCCATCTTATAGTCCCCAGAGGCATTAGCGTGGAGGTGGGGTGATATGAGTGGAGATCCTTTGACAGTGGAACATATTCCACACTCTTGGTCAAACAAAGCCAAAATCTGTTGGCCTGCAGGGCATGTTGACAGGCCTCTTTCTCCATTTATCATGGCTTTTGGAGAGTTGCTGGAGTAAGGGGGAGGGAGGGTAAGAGATTTAATGTTCCTGTTGGGTCATGTTGATTTTATTCTCTACTTTTATGTTGAGTTGTGCATGCACCCAGAGCTCTGGAAAGAAATAAAATAAAATGTCCAATGTGTGTCTATGTTTAGAAAACAAAACTAGGTCATGAAAAGCATAGTCGCCTCTTCTCAGGCTTTAGGTTGGGAGACTAATGTCTATTCTGGCCTAGAAATGCAATCTTCAGGCCCTTTACAAACTGTGTGTGGAGTTTTCAGTGGAAAAATAAATCAGATCTAAACCCTGTCAGACAACTCCCAGTCCTGTGCAGCTGCTCCTCTGCTTTGGAATAAGTCTGCTATTGTGCAAACATGCAAGTTACTCAGACACTCCAAATTAGCTAAATGCATCTTCTACCAAGGGGATTTTAGTCCTGTCAGTAAGAGCCTCCTCATTGTAATTTGCTAAAATCCTGCTCCATTGTCGTAGCCTGAGTCATAACATTAAATTCCCTTCAATTAATTAATTTTGCTAGGATAAGAAAAGCCCTTGAGATGTGCATCTCATTTCCAAAGGGCCTCTGAGAAGATGGTAACAAAGTATGTGAAACTAGACAGCCATAAAGCATCTCCAAAAAGAAATGCAGCCAAGAGATTCCAGCTAAACAGAGCCAAAGATGTCAGGGCAGCCAAAGGAGAATTCAGGAACCAGCACAAGACACTCCACACATAGAAATGGACTTTTTAAAAATGGAGTGAATCTGAGATAGATTCCTGAAGTCTGGAAAGGGACAAACAAAGATTATGACACCAGGAAACCAAGAGCAGCCTGTTTCTAAACTCTCGCCTAAAGGACCTGGCAATTAGGTGCTGGGGAGTCCAGTTGGTGGCTGGCTTTGCCAAGGTGGATTCAGGCAGCAAAGCATGTGTGTGTAACAGCAGAGGACCTGGGAGGAGAAAGGGGGAAATCAGGGATCAGCAGAGAGTTGGTCTAAACAACTGACAGGATTCGACATCTCACACAAATGGCTCATGGCAAAGCGCAGGAGCAGGAGGAGAAACAGGGGAACTGGCTAGAAAAGTGTAGGAGCATGAGACAAAGGGGACTCTTAGGAGGAGACTCACCCAGCTCCAGAATGGCTGAGTGGAGCATTCAGGGTGGTTCTAGGACCTCTACTCATAATGGAACTGCATTGGATGTGAGGGGATTGAAAACAAGCTCTCTGGGTTCATAGGCCAGACTAACCTTGGGGCACGGCAAATAATCATAGAATAGAATATCATGGTTGGAAGGGACCTCAGGAAGTCATCTAGTCCAACCCCCTGCTCAAAGCAGGACCAATCCCCAATTTTTGCCCCATATCCCTAAATGGCCCCCTCAAGGATGGAACTCACAACCCTGGGTTTAGCAGGCCAAAACTCAAACCGCTGAGCTATCCCTCCGCCCCCCCAAATGATGCAGGGAGATTCCAAAGGGATGCCGGGGTTTCGAGGACTGGACAGCAGTGGGGAAATGCAGATCAATGGAGACCAGTGTAAAATCATGATCTGGGGAACAAGGACTCAGTCTTGGGAATATGAGCTAACTGGACCAACCACAGAACACCCAGGTCTTGAGAAGCTCCCAAGATGATTGTGAGGAAGCAGGAAACCTGGCAGCATGGTAAAAAGGCAAATGAAATATTACTAGGCATAAAGGCAGAATCCCAGACAAGAGGTGCTACTGTTAGTCCCTGTCTGTGAGCGCTGGGTACCACCTGACAGGAAGGAGATTACTGCCCTATGGAGATCCTGGGTCTGAAGAAAGTATGAGTCAATTTTCTTCTGCTTGGAACAGAGGAGACTTGCCTCATTGGGGGCCTTTAGAGCTGGGAAAGAGGTCCAAATTCATTCAGAAACACTAGGGGCTAAAACCTAGCAGTGAGGAAGCTAGGAATAAACAGGTCAGGAAAAGCATGTGGGAAAAGATTCTGGAGAAGGCAGCTGCAGCCCAGAGCATGGAGAAGTTCAGGAGGGGTCTAGATAAACCAAAGAGGAGCAGCCAACTTGTTTTTAGTATTGCAACCCCAGCACTTAAAAAATCATGGGACATACTTAAAAATCTTGAGATTTTTAAAAGGTAACAGAAGTTGGGTTGCTTTATTTGCATTTTGGTTTCTGAGCCACATGGGTTCATGGTTTCCAACTTTGCTCCACAGTCATGAGGGCTAGAAATGCATTCCTTTATAAGTGAAAGCCACGATTCTCACATAACCACAGGACTCCAGGAGCTGGGACTTTAAGAAAACATCAAACATTGTGAGGCTGGTGATAAAATCATGAGTTGGCAACAGAGAGAAGTGTCCCTTGCCTTGGCAGGCAAATATAAGCACACCCCAGGCCAGGAAGTAGTCAAACCCAGCCTGACTGGGCTTCTGAAGAAGGCAGATGAGACCTTAATAGAAACAGTACTGTTGTTGTGCAGTGTATGCGTGCTCCTTTGCACTAGGAGAGGGGAGGTGCTGTACTCTTCTCCAGAGCAGGGGTGGGCAAACTTTTTGGCGTGAGGGCTACATCTGGGTATGGAAATTGTGTGGTGGGCCATGAATGCTCATGGAATTGGGGTTGGGGTGCAGGAGGGGGTGAGGGCTCCGGCTGGTGGTGCAGGCTCTGGGGTGGGGCTAGAGATGAGGGGTTTGGGGTGCAGGAGGGGGCTCTGGGCTGGGACTGAGGGGTTTGAAGGGTGATCAGGGCTGGTGCAGGGGGTTGGGGCGCCGGGGGGGGTGGCTCAAGGGTGCAGGCTCTGGGCGGTGCTTACCTCAAATGGCTCCCAGAAGCAGCGGCATGTCCCTGCTCTGGCTCCTATGTGACGGTAGGGCCAGGCAGCTCTGCTGGGTGCTGCCCCACCCACAGGCAGCTGCAGGGGAAGCACTTGGGGCAGGGACAGCATGTGGAGCGGAGGCCCCTGGCTGCCCCTATGCATAGGAACCGAAAGGGGGACATGCCGCTGTTTCCGGGAGCCACGCAAAATGGCCCTGGACCCTGATCCCCATCTGGAGTGCCGGAGAGGGTCAAGCCCCAGACCACACTCTGCAGTGGGAGCTCGAGGGCTGGATTAAAACGGCTGGTGGGCCGGATGTGGCCCACGGGCCGTAGTTTGCCCACCCCTGCTCTAGAGCCTGCTCTGTCTGCTCAGGGTCCCTGATACCGCCACCACTGCCTGACCTTTCTGAAGCATGTAGCTGAGTTGTCTCAATGGGCCAGTGTCTGCATCTGAGAAAGGTTAGGTTTGCAGTGGCAGCATGGCTGAGAATGTCAGCTTTAACTCTCTGAGGGCTCCTTGCCTCTCCATAGGGGTCTCACAGGAACAAGGTTCAGCATGTGTCAAACACTGGGCCTGGCAGCAGACCACAATGCTGCTGTAGATCAAGGTAGCTCCCCTGAGTGACTGGTGTGAATCCAGTGGGAGGTGCAATCCCACTGGTGTTAGTGAAGATACCCCAGATTTACACTGGTGGATCTGGGAGCAAAGTCCAACCCTAGGAGCACTTGGAGCTTGCACTGAATTATTGGTAAAGAAGCTTTATTCAAAATAATTGGTGTGATGATCACCAGATCTCATTGTTGCCATTCATTATTTGAATTACAAACTTAAAGGGTTAAGCTATGTAGAGTCCTCCTGAGAGCTAAGGGTCCAATTCAAATCCCACTGAAATCATGGGGATGGGTTTGTAGCAAAGCTCAATGGAAACTGAGTTATAATTAGCCAAAGCACACACTCCCAGATGTCAGATCCCAGCCCCAACCCCCATCTCTCTCTTACACACATCCACAGATGTGCCCCAGCCCAGCCCTTTTGTGCCCATCACTTTTGTTTAGCTCCCTAGAACAGTCCTCATGTTGCAGAGTCTCAGATTAGCCTCATGGCCACCAGGGAGATCCCCCAATTCATCTGGTGCTTCCAGGCTTCCAGTCCTGCCAGAGTGGATCACCACTTTGCAGACCAACATTCCATGTTGGTGATGTAGAGGGAACAAATCCAGCCATGTGTGTAGAGTCCTCACCTTGTCTGCCTACCGTACAGCCCCTTCCTCCTACCCACAGTGCTGCTTTGGCTTTGCATCTATCCCTTTCCCCATGGAGTGCAGGGGAAACCCTACTTTTGTCCCCCATCCAGCCTCAAGCTCATTCACCCTTGTCTCCTCAGCATTGTCCTGCCTAACATACGCCTAGGAGCCTAACCATCAACCCCCACACATCCATAGACATGTGATTACCATTCATTCCTCAATTCCTTACCCATCATTTTTCCATCAGGCTACTCATTCATCCTCCTACACCTACAATATAGCCTTTGCCAGCCACTGAGTCATTCATTTTTTGGAGCCCAGCCCACCTGCCTTCCACTCAGACCATCTATCTAGTCATCTGCCCACAATCCCACTTGTGCCTGCCACTTTCTAGTTGTCCCCAGTGCTGTCCATCCCCATAGGTAGGCACTGATGAGAAAGGGAAAGGTGGTAATCCAGGGCAGCCACATGGCGATCAAGGGCAGTTACAGAGAGCAGAAGTAGCTGGAGACTAGGGAGGCATCCTCCAGGACAAGCCACCTACAAAGAGCCTCCCACAACCACTCTGAGGCCTGATCTACTCTATACATTTGCATTGGTATAATTATGTCACTCAAAGGGGTGGGAAAAATCCATCCCCTGCCCTGAGTGACAGCATTACACTGACCTAGCCCCCAGTACAGACAGGGCTATGTCGACAGGAGGGCTTCTTCTGCCATTGCAGCATTTTAAGTATAGACCTACCCAGAGGTGCCACAACTGAGGGAAGCAACGGGGTGTCTGCACACCCTGGATAGCCCATTGTACCTGGTTTATATTGGTGAATCACACAGCCCCTTCTTATGTGGCTCCAGTCCCTGGGGCTGGACACTCATAGTCACTCTGGGCTTCACGAAGCTTGGACTCTAAGTTAAAGAGAATCCTTTGGGGTTTTGCCTGGGAATTCCCAGGAGAAGTCTCCCCCATTTCCAGGAGGAAACACAGGGAAAGAAAAACCCAGTGTTTTTGGAGAGTTGGCTCCAAGATATTTTGGGAGGCAAGATGGGGGGAGGGATAGCTCAGTGGTTTGAGCATTAGCCTGCTAAACCCAGGGTTTTGAGCTCAATCCTTGAGGGGGCCATTTAGGGATCTGGGGCAAAAATTGGGGATTGGTCCTGTTTTGAGCAGGGGGTTGGACTAGATGACCTTCTGAAGTCCCTTCCAGCCCTGATATTCTGTAATTCTTTGGATGGACAAAGCAGCACAGTATTCCTAAGAGGGGTCTGGGTCAGACAGAGAGGCTGCAAGCTGCCCTGAAAGGAGCAGAGGGAAGTGTATAGACAGACGATCACCCTGGGGAAGGAGAGGGGGATACAGGAGTCGGGGGAGGGAGAAGAACATGCGGAAGTGATTATGCAGCTCAGATGGAGTTGCCCTGGAGACAGGATTTCAGAGGCATCTTGTTCGAAGAGAGCCTGACATTCCGGTGACCAAAACCCCACTCCTCGCACCCTTCTGGAATTGTGAGGGGCAGACTGCCTTTGCTAGGGCATTGTCCCCTGTTCTTACTGACCCCTCAGGAGTGTGGGGGAGAAATAAGAGAGGAGAAGCTCTTGGGGGTATCTTTGGAGTGAGGAGGGATGGGTGCAACAGGGGAGAGGGAGTGTGAGTGGCTCAGCACAGAGTGTCTCATTCACATTCTCATGGCAGGTGCTCTCTGTGTCCTGCTCTCTGCAGCTCATTAGCCATTCCAAACACCTCTGAACAGAAAGGTCTCCACCTTCAGCAGGGATGCAGAGACTTTGGTGGATTGGGCAATTTAAATGTAAATGAGATTTCACTGCTGAAATCAGAATCGGGAGAGTTAGAGTGAGTGTGTGTGGGGGGGGGGGTCCTGCAATGAAGGATGGTGACAGAAATGAGGCCCTGGTGAGCATCTCCTTGTCCCTGCCACAGGGAAGCACATATTCCCGGTGGCTCCTTGCAGGCTGCAGCTCCACATCCATGCACAGAGACACAATCTGCTCAGCATTGGGCATTCACATTCTTCCATGAGTGTCAACACAAATAAGTCTCATGCCACAAAGGCCATAAAATCCACAAAGGAAGATTTATTCTTTCCTGCCTGCGCTCAGCCAGGGACACTCCCCAAACCCTCACCCTTCCTCTGTGCTCAGCCCGTTCACCCGTCACAACTGAGTTCCTCAGGGGCCGGGTCCTGAGGGCAAAGACCTGCTGTAATTCTCCTCCTGAGCAGGGTGGTGCCAAGCCCACCCCAGCTCAGGGATGGGAGCGAAGGGAAGGGAGCTAGTGCCAGGCGAGGAACAGCCCCAGCTTGGAGGAGAGAGGTGGTATGGATTTGGGAAGGGTGAGCCATTTAGGGTAGAGGGGCACCTACAATCTCCTACCAGCTGGGTTTCCAGGCAGCCCTGGGGGCTGCGTTATTGTCCAACCTTTCTCAGAGTGGCTTCTCAATGGGCCAACCCCCGACTGTCTGCCCCCCCCCGCCTGAGGGAGCGCGGGCCACCCCCCGACTGTCTGCCCCCCCCCCCGCCTGAGGGAGCGCGGGCCACCCCCCGACTGTCTGCCCCCCCACCTGAGGGAGTGCGGGCCACCCCCCCGACTGTCTCATCCCCCCCCCGCCTGAGGGAGCGCGGGCCACCCCCCGACTGTCTCATCCCCCCCCCCCCGCCTGAGGGAGCGCGGGCCACCCCCCGACAGTGTCTCCCCCCCCCCGCCTGAGGGAGCGCGGGCCACCCCCCGACTGTGTCTCCCCCCCCCGCCTGAGGGAGCGCGGGCCACCCCAGACTGTGTCTCCCCCCCCCCCCCGCCTGAGGGAGCGCGGGCCACCCCAGACTGTGTCTCCCCCCCCCCCCCCGCCTGAGGGAGCGCGGGCCACCCCAGACTGTGTCTCCCCCCCCCCCCCCCGCCTGAGGGAGCGCGGGCCACCCCAGACTGTGTCTCCCCCCCCCCGCCTGAGGGAGCGCGGGCCACCCCAGAGTGTGTCTCCCCCCCCCCCCGCCTGAGGGAGCGCGGGCCACCCCAGACTGTGTCTCCCCCCCCCCCGCCTGAGGGAGCGCGGGCCACCCCAGACTGTGTCTCCCCCCCCCCCCGCCTGAGGGAGCGCGGGCCACCCCCAGACTGTCTCGCCCCCCGCCCCCAAACTAGTATTGTTTAATCCGGTAACTTTTTAAGCGGCTAGTTCGGAAGTAGCTGCTCCAGGAAGCAATTGTCGGAGGAACTGAGTCTCCGAGCTGGGTCTGGGGGTCTGTGACCCGCTCATGTTGAGGGCGCCGGCCCCTCACAGACCCTCAGGGCTGGAGGGGCCCTCAGGAGGGACCTAGTCCGACCCCGGCTCGAGGCAGGGCCCGGCCCCGCTAACTCACCCTATTACCGCCTCTCCCTGTCAGCTGTAAGCGGTGTGTTTAAACGTACTGCGGTTTAAATCGGCAGTTTTCGGGGGGGGTGAGACAGTCGGGGGGTGGCCCGCGCTCCCTCAGGCGGGGGGGGAGACACTATCGGGGGGTGGCCCGCGCTCCCTCAGGCGGGGGGGGGGGGACGACACAGTCGGGGGGTGGCCCGCGCTTCCTCAGGCGGGGGGGGCACAGTCGGGGGGTGGCCCGCGCTCCCTCAGGCGGGGGGGGGAGACACAGTCTGGGGTGGCCCGCGCTCCCTCAGGCGGGGGGGGGGAGACACAGTCTGGGCTGGCCCGCGCTCCCTCAGGCGCGGGGGGACGACACACTCTGGGGTGGCCCGCGCTCCCTCAGGCGGGGGGGGCAGACAGTCTGGGGGTAGCCCGCGCTCCCTCAGGCGGGGTGGGGGAGACACAGTCTGGGGTGGCCCGCGCTCCCTCAGGCGGGGGGGGAGACACAGTCTGGGCTGGCCCGCGCTCCCTCAGGCGGGGGGGGGGGGGAGACACACTCTGGGGGTGGCCCGCGCTCCCTCAGGCGGGGGGGGGGAGACACACTCTGGGGTGGCCCGCGCTCCCTCAGGCGGGGGGGGCAGACAGTCTGGGGGTGGCCCGCGCTCCCTCAGGCGGGGGGGGGCGAGACAGTCTGGGGTGGCCCGCGCTCCCTCAGGCGGGGGGGGACGACGCAGTCGGGGGGTGGCCCGCGCTCCCTCAGGCGGGGGGGGCAGACAGTCTGGGGGTGGCCCGCGCTCCCTCAGGCGGGGGGGGGGCGAGACAGTCTGGGGTGGCCCGCGCTCCCTCAGGCAGGGGGCGGGACACAGTCTGGGGTGGCCCGCGCTCCCTCAGGCGGGGGGGGACGACACAGTCGGGGGGTGGCCCGCGCTCCCTCAGGCGGGGGGGGGCAGACAGTCTGGGGGTGGCCCGCGCTCCCTCAGGCGGGGGGGGCAGACAGTCTGGGGGTGGCCCGCGCTCCCTCAGGCGGGGGGGGGGGGAGACACAGTCTGGGGTGGCCCGCGCTCCCTCAGGCGGGTGGGGGAGACACAGTCTGGAGGTAGCCCGCGCTCCCTCAGGCGGGGGGGGGAGACACAGTCTGGGGTGGCCCGCGCTCCCTCAGGCGGGGGGGGGGGGGAGACACAGTCTGGGGTGGCCCGCGCTCCCTCAGGCGCGGGGGGACGACACAGTCGGGGGGTGGCCCGCGCTCCCTCAGGCGGGGGGGCAGACAGTCTGGGGGTGGCCCGCGCTCCCTCAGGCGGGGGCGGGAGACACAGTCGGGGGGTGGCCCGCGCTCCCTCAGGCGGGGGGGGGGAGACACAGTCTGGGGTGGCCCGCGCTCCCTCAGGCAGGGGGGGGGACACAGTCTGGGGTGGCCCGCGCTCCCTCAGGCGGGGGGGGCAGACAGTCTGGAGGTGGCCCGCGCTCCCTCAGGCGGTGGGGGGGAGACACAGTCTGGGGTGGCCCGCGCTCCCTCAGGCGGGGGGGGAGACACAGTCTGGGGTGGCCCGCGCTCCCTCAGGCGGGGGGGGGAGACACAGTCTGGGGGTGGCCCGCGCTCCCTCAGGCGGGGGGGGGAGACACAGTCTGGGGGTGGCCCGCGCTCCCTCAGGCGGGGGGGGGAGACACAGTCTGGGGTGGCCCGCGCTCCCTCAGGCGGGGGGGGCAGACAGTCGGGGCGTGGCCTGCGCTCCCTCAGGCGAGGGGGGGGATGAGAGAGAGGCGGGGGGTGGCTCTCGCTCCCCTCAGGCAAAGTTGTGTTCCTGTCATTTCCCCCTCCACTTGGCTTAGTCATCTCTCCATCCCCGAGGGTTTGCTCAATCACAAGGCTCAACGCCCTCGGCAAGGTTCGCATGCTGCACTTTCCCCCATCTCTCATCCTCCCAGCAACAAGCCTGGCTCCCTTTTCAGTCAGACCCATTAGCCCTGGTTCCGTGAGCTTTCCTCTGCAACACCGCAATGAAACCTCAGCAGCCAGCAGACAAATTAGTCACTCCAGGTGGGGCTCGTTAAGTGTCATTTTGCTGAGTGCTACCTAAGCAGGCAGGAGGAGCTTTTCACCAATAAGAAAGAGGGGGCATTTAGGAAATGCACGGAGGGGTCAGAAACATCATGGAATTGAAAGATATCACTTGGAAGAAGAGACATGTTCAGTGTGGAAGTGTCCATCAGACCCCGTATGAAATAGACAAACACTGCTATGGCTTGAGAAGCTAATGATTCAGGTGAGTTTGTTGTGACCTGGGAGAGTGTATTGTTGTGGTTATTTCCCTAACCTCAAATGGGAGGCTGTATCTTTTATGACAGTTAAAACATAGTTTAATAACAGCCTGAGAATATAATTTGTTATTGCTAGATCAAAGGGGAAGCAGGTTATACCTGAGTAGGGAGACAGGGTCCATCCCACACCACAGAGCTGGGGCTGACACCCACCATTTGGCTGTCAGAGAACCAAGTGATGTGGAAACAATACTCAGGTCTTGCTCAAAGGGACAATTCAGTCTCCAGCTCCAGAGTTTAACGTTTAACAACTTTCTACCTCATACTGCCTTTCAGCTAACCTGGTTCTTGCTGTTTGGCGTAGGGCCTTCTTACAAGGAGACACCTCTCTGCTGAAGCGGAGATCTGCCAAGGCACCTAAGCTGGCCCTTCCTTAGTATCAAAGAGAGGGGACTGCTGGTAGGCAGCTCTGTCCTTAGGAACGTGCATTCAAGACAAATGAAGAAGTTGGTTGTTTTCTGGTGCCTGGCTATCTGTACAGTTCTATGTTGGGGGGCTGTATTATTGTGTATTGTCAGAGGCAGAAAGAATAAATACATACATAAATAAATATTGGGGAAAGTACTGTCTGGCCCTTGGAGGCAGCCTCGGCCAATGATGCAGAGAGGTCATAGCAGCCTGTGGACATGTCACACTGCTGAAAGGTGAAATTAGGGCTAAAGAAGAGCCCTGGGTACCACTGGAGGCACATGCCTGAAAGTACAAGATCCCCTTGCACCTGCATTCTAGCACATTGGTATGTTCTGATTAGTATTTTGGATAAAGAGTAAGACCAAGGGAGGCAGTTCATTAGTCTCCTGGGGCTTCCTGGGTGGCAGATGGCACTTTGGCAAGAGCTACTGGGGAAAGAGCAGGTATTTTCATAGATTTGTAAAGTTTCAGGCCGGAAAGGACCATCTGATCATCTAGTCTGATCTCCAGTATATCACAGGCCATTTAATTTCACCCAGTAACCCCTGTATTAAGACCAATAATATGTATTTAGCTAAAGCATCTTCCAGAAAGGCATCCAGTCCTGACTGGAAGACATCAAGGGATGGAGAATCCACTGCTCCCTTTGGTAGCTTGTCCCAAAGTTCACTGTTAACATTTTGCCTTACTTCCAATTGGAATCTGTCTGGCTTTAGCTTCTAGTCACTGGTTCTTATTCTGCCTTTCTCTGCTAGATTAAAGAGCCTCAATATTTTTTCCCTATGAAGGTAATGATATACTGTAATCAACTCACCTCTCAATCTTCTTTTTGATAAATGGATCAAGCATGGGCGGTGGGTATATTAAGCCAGGGAAGGCTTTGCCTTCCCTAGCTGCAGCCTCTGCCACAGGATGCTGGGCTGGAGCTGCTCCAGCCCCAAGCCAGCCCATGCGGCTGGGGCTGCTCGGGCCAGGGTTTGGGTGAGTCTGTCGGCCTGCTGGGGCTGGCCTGGGCCTCCTCTGGCAGTGGGGGTGGGCATGGCTTGAGGTTCCAGGTGGCCTGGGGCTTCTCCGGACATGGGAGAGGAGGGTAGGGGAGTCAGGCCGTGTGGGGCAGGGTCTCACGCGAAGTGGGTGAGGCTGTGGGGCAAGCCTCCCGGAATGGAGGGGGTCCACCCGCCGCCCATGAGCTCAAGCTCTTTCACGCTCCATGCAAAGCATTTTCTTGAATTGTACAATCGCTTTTGTGGCTGTTCTCTGCACCTCCTCAATTTTTCAACAGGACTTTACAAATGTGGACACCAGAACTGGACACAGTATTGCAGTATCTGTCTCATGATTAATCGCAGTTTTAGTTGCACTGTTAGACAATAATAGAATATCATTTATTTAAATATTTTTGGATGTTTTCTACATTTTCAAATATATTGATTTCAATTACAAACACAGAATACAAAGTATACGGTAGCTCACTTTATATTTTTATTACAAATATTTACGCTGTAAAAAACCAAAAGAAATAGTATTTTCAATTCATCTAATACAAGTATTGTAGTGCAATCTCTTCATCATGAAAGCTGAATTTACAAATGTAGAATTATGTACCAAAAAATCTGCATTCAAAAATAAACATAAGAACGGCCATACTGGGTCAGACCAAAGGTCCATTCAGCCCAGTATCCTGTCTGCTGACAGTGGCCAATGCCAGGTGCCTGAGAGGGAGCGAACCTAATGGGTAATAATCTAGTGATCTCTCTCCTGCCATCCATCTCCACCCTCTGACAAACAGGCTAGGGACACTATTCCTTACCCATCCTGGCTAATAGCCATTAATGGATGTCTTCAGAGAACTATCCAGTATGACTCCAAGATCTCCTTCCTGATTAGTTGTAACTAAATTAGCCCCCATTATATTGTATGTATAGTTGGGGTTATTTTTTCCAATGTGCATTACTTTACATTTATCCACATTAAATTTAATTTGCCATTTTGTTGCCCAGTCACTTAGTTTTGTGAGATCTTTTTGAAGTTCTTCACAGTCTGCTCTGGTCTTAACTATTTTGAGCAGTTTAGGATCATCTGCAAACTTTGCCACCTCACTATTTAACCCCTTTCTCCAGACCATTTATGAATAAGTTGAAAAGGATTGGACCGAGGACTGACCCTTGGGGAACACCACTAGTTACCCCTCTCCATTCTGAAAATTTACCATTTATTCCTACCCTTTTATCCCATGACAACTTAATTTACGTAAGAGCCTTTGGTGAGGGACCTTGTCAAAGGCTTTCTGGAAATCTAAGTACACTATGTCCACTGGATCCCCCTTGTCCACATGTTTGACCACCCCTCCAAAGAACTAATAGATTAGTAAGACCTGATCTCCCTTTACAGAAACCATGTTGGCTTTTGCGCAACAATTTATGTTCTTCTAGGTGTCTGACAATTTTATTCTTTACTATTGTTTCAACTAATTTGCCCAGTACTGACGTTAGACTTACCGGTCTGTAATTGCCAGGATCACCTCTAGAGCCCTTCTTAGCTAATGTAACACCAATATTTATCTTCCAGTCATTGGTACAGGAGCCAATTTAAAGGACAGTTTACAAACCATAGTTAATAGTTCTGCAATTTCACATTTGAGTTCTTTCAGAACTCTTGGGTGAATGCCATCTGGTCCCAGTGACTTGTTACTGTTAAGTTTATCAATTAATTCCAAAACGTCCTCTAATGACACTTCAATCTGTGACAATTCCTCAGATTTTCACCTACAAAGGACGGCTCAGGTTTGGGAATCTCCCTAACATCCTCATCTATGAAGACTGAAGCAAAGAATTCATTTCATTTCTCTGTGATGACTTTACCGTCTTCAAGTGCTCCTTTTGTATCTCGATTGTCCAGGACCCCACTGGTTGTTTAGCAGGCTACCTGCTTCTGGTGTACTTAAACATTTTGTTATTACCTTTTGAGTTTTTGGCTAGCTGTTCTTCAAATTCCTTTTTAGCTTTTCTTATTACATTTTTACACTTAATTTGGCACGGTTGATGCTCCTTTCTATTTACCTCACTAGGATTTGACTTCTACTTTTTAAAAGATGCCTTTTCATCTCTCACTGCTTCTTTTACATGGTTGTTAAGCCACAGTGGCTCTTTTTTAGTTTTTTTAAATTTGGGGTATATATTGTTTACATTTAAAACAATGTAAAACTTTAAAGCCTAGAAGTCCACTCAGTCCTATTTCTTGTTCAGCCAATCGCTCAAGCAAACAAGTTTGTTTACATTTGCAGGAGATAATTCTGCTTGCTTCTTGTTTACAATGTCACCTGAAGGTGAGAACAGGTGTTTGCATGGCACTGTTGTAGCTGTCATCCAAGATATTTGCCAAATACGCTAAAGATTTATATGTCCCTTCATGCTTCAAACACCATTCCAGAGGACATGTGTCCATGCTGATGACGGGTTCTGCTTGATAACAATCCAAAGCAGTGTGGACCGATGCATGTTCATTTTCGTCATCTGAGTCAGATGCCACCAGCAGAAGGTTGTTTTTCTTTTTGGTGGTTTGGGTTCTGTAGTTTCCGCATCAGAGTGTTGCTCTTTTAAGACTTCTGAAAGTATGCTCCACACCTCGTCCCTCTCAGATTTTGGAAGGCACTTCAGATTCTTAACCCGTAGGTCGAGTGCTGTAGTTATTTTTAGAAATCTCACATTGGTACCTTCTTTACGTTTTGTCAAATCTGCTGTGAAAGTGTTCTTAAAACGAACATGTGCTGAGTCATCATCCGAGATTGCTAGAACAAGAATTATATGGCAGAATGCAGGTAAAATAGAGCCAGGGACATACAATTCTCCTCCAAGGAGTTCGGTCACAAATTTAATTAACACACTATTTTTTTTAAATGAGCACCATCAGCATAGAAGCATGTTCTCTGGAATGGTGGCCGAAGCACGAAGGGGAATATCAATGTTTAGCAAATCTGGCATGTAAATACCTTGCCATGCTGACTATAAAAGTCCCATGCAAACTCCTGTTCTCACTTTCTAGTGACATTGTAAATAAGAAGTGGGCAACATTATCTCCTGTAAATGTACACAAACTTGCTTGTCTGAGCGATTGGCTGAACAAGAAGTAGGACTGAGTGGATTTGTAGGCTCTAAAGTTTTGCATTGTTTTGTTTTTGAGAGCAGTTATGCAACAAAAATCCAACCTACATTCGTAAGTTGCACTTTCACAATAAGGAGGTTGCACTACAGTACTTGTATGAGGTGAATTGAAAAATACTATTTCTTTTATCATTTTTACAGTGCAAATATTTGTAATAAAAATAATATAAAGTGAGCAGTGTACACCATGAATTCTGCATTGTAATTGAAATCAATAAATTTAAAAATGTAGAAAAACATCCACAAATATAAATAAATTTAAAGTGGTCTACTATTGTTTAACAGTGCAATTTAAAACTTATTAGTTTTTTTAAATTGTGACTTTTTTGAGTTAATCGCGTGAGTTAACTGCAATTAATCGACAACCCTAGTATTTACCACTCCCTCCATCTTTGTGTCATCCGCAAATTTTATCAGCAGTGATTTTATATTTACTTCCAAACGAATGATGAAAATGTTGAATGGTGTTTTGCCTTGCACTGAACCCTGTGGAAACCCTCCTAAACACCCCCATTTCATGATGAGTCCCCATTAACAACTACTTCTAAAACTCTGGCAGTCAGTTCTTAATCCATAGACCTACCTTATGAGAGGAGATTCAAAGAGCTCGATTTCTTTAGCCTAACCAAAAAAGGCCGAGAGGAGATACGATTTCTCTCTATAAATACATCAGAGGGATAAATGCCAGGGTGGAGAGGAGTTATTTAAATTAAGCACCAGTGTGGACACCGGAACAAATGGATAGAAACTGGCCATCAACAAGTTTAGGCTTGAAATTAGACAAAGGTTTCTAACCATCAGAGGAGTGACATTCTGGAACAGCCTTCCAAGGGGAGCAGTGGGGTCAGAAAACCTAACTGGCTTCAAGACTGAGCTTGATAAGTTTATGGAGGGGATGGTGTGATAGGACTGCCTACAATGGCATGTAGCCAATCTGCAACTTCTAGCAGCAAATATCTCCAATGGCCGACGATGGGACACTAGATGGGGAGGGCTCTGAGCTACTACAGAGAATTATTTCCCCCAGGTGTTTGACTGCTGGGTCTTCCCTGCTGTCATGAGTCACTCTGAAGCTCAGCCAGGACTCTGGGGCAGCACACTTTCACCAAGGCAAGAAGCCTCCTCAGCTTTGGCGCTTCCTCGGTCCAACTCGGAGCATCCAGCACCCCTGTTTGCACCATGAGCACCCTGCCGTGAGTCCACCTAGATGGGGCATCTGGGGAAGCCTTGCACACCCCCAAAGGGCCCTGCACCCCAACTTTGCAGTCAGAAGAGACTCTCAGCCAGTGTTGTATAACAGAAAGGTTTATTAGTCATCAGGAATACAGCATAGAACAAATCCTGTTAGCACAGAAATCAAGAACATTCAGTAAAGTTCATCTTGTGAGGAGGGGAATAATCCAGAGCCCAGGCCCTCTCCCTTGAGTCCCAAACCAGGAGACTGACTAGCCTCCAGGTGCCTGGCCTAAGACACACCCATTTCCCCTCCTCCATCCTTTGTCTCATTTCCTGAGCAAAAGGGTCCCCTGGTTGCCACCTCTCTCCTGGTTCCAACTCATTGCAGCCGGCCCCAGTAGGAGGGCCCCAGTCAGCAGTTGCCAGGTTATGGAGTGTTTTGGCCATTGTCTACATGCAGACAGCTAGAGGCAGCCCCACCTGCCCACTAGGGTCTCAGCAAAAATCACACATCTTTGTCCCACCACCTAGGCATTGGGGTAACACACAGGGAAATTGAGGCACACACAGTATTCATGCAAATCATTAAGACTCTCACAAAACATTAAGAAAAAACCTCCCACTTTGTCACACCCACATACTCAGATTCCAACTGATCCCCATATTTGGGGTCAGGAAGGAATTTTCCCCAGGTCAAAGTGGCAGAGACCCTGCTGATTTTTCACCTTCCTCTGTAGCATTGGGCACAGGTCACTTGCAGGTTTAAAATAGTCTAAATGATGGATTCCCTGTAACTTGAAGTCTTTAAATCATGATTTGAGGACTTCCAATAACTCAATCAATGGTTATAGCTCTATTACAGGAATGGGTGGGCAAGGTTCTGTGGCTTGCAATGTGCAGGAGATCAGACTAGATGATCATGATGGTTCCTTCTGATCTTAAAGTCTATGAGTCTGCACATAGTAGACACATGGGCCTGGGAAGCTTATGAAGTATTTCCAAGGTTCCAAATAGTTCTGGGGCCTCTGGCAGTCCCAGAGCATTCACACCAAATTGATACATTAGCAAGTGTTTTAGCTGTAAGTACTGCCATTCCACTGAGGGTGGCAGGTCTTATCATTGCTTTACTGTTAGAAAAGGGACAAAGCCCCCATCCTGCACTAATTGGGGAATCCATAAAATGCCTCTGCTCATACAGTTCTTCCAGATTGTATGTTTGTTCCCAATTTGCAAGTCTGGGTTGCCTCAAATTGGTGCTTTTGCATGACAGCAAGGATGAAATTGGTGCCTCTTAGCTAGCCAGACCCTTCACACAGCCACCACTGTAGGCATCCTGTTTTTGTCCAATGGAGACAAAAAAGAATTGAGACCTTCAGAGGGAATTGCATGCATCCATACACATTCAATTTAATAAGGGTATTAGTGTGCTGAAAGCAGTTTGATATCTGTGACGTGATAAAAGCTTGATAGTAATTTTGTAAGTCTGGGATCCCAATGCTTCCTTGCCCCTTGCCTAGAGAGGGTTAGAGGTTTTTAAATTATAGCCTTAGTTGTTGACCAGCGACCCATAGGAAGGCTCTTACAATGCTATTAAATTTTCTAAAATAGGACCGAGGATCTATATAGATAGGCTACTTGGAATATAGCAGAGTCTAGGCAGAATATTCATTTTTATTATGTTAATGTTCTCCCCCAAAGGCTCATGGAGAAAAGATAAATTTCGATCCTATATTTCTTATACAGTTAGTGATAGAAATCCTCACTAGTTTGTTAACATTTCTGGTACTTTTATAGCTAGGTACTTAATTGCATCAGTTTGCCTATGGCAATTCCATTGAGAGAAAGCCTCACTACATGATAACCGGGAGATTTCATAGTGCTAATTTTTTAATCAGAATGTTGTGTGGTACTAAGTCAAGTGCCTTACAAAAGTTTGAGTGTATTACATCTACATAATTACCTTTATCAACAAAACTTTTAATTTCAAATAATTAAATCAGGTTTGTTTGAAAGATTTAATTTTCCATAAAACCATGTTGGCTGGCATTAATTATTTTCCTATCCTTTAATTGTTCATAAATTTAATCCCATGTCAGTTTTTCCATTATTTTGCTCAGGATTGATGTCAGGTTAACTGATCTGTAGTTAATTGGATCATCCCATTTGCCCATTTTGAATACTGGCACATCATTAGGGCTCTTCCACTCTTCTGGAATTTTCCTGCTATTCCAAGATTTATTAAAAATTATCAGTGGGCCAGAAATCTCCTCAGTGACTCAATTCTTTTAGCAGTTTTGGATCAAGTTAACTGGTCCTGTTGAAAATTTTTTTGTATCCCTAGTAGATATTAACATTTTCCTTAGTTAAGAATGGACTGGAATGTACTTCACGATGCTCATGTGATACAAGTACATCATCCTGCTTCTTTCCAAATATAGAACAGAAATATTTATTAAATACTTCCACCTTTTCTACATCAACAGTGTTACCATCTCCATACAGTAATGGATTTTTTAGCTGGTGTATTTAGCTTCCCTTATCAATTTTCTACACTTCATAACTTCTAATTGATATAGATTGCTATGTATTTTCACTTTTTCCCTTTTACTATATGTGACTTTATTGCTAGTCATTGCCTTCACTTCACCACTGAACCAGGATTAGCTAACAACCCAAGTCTCAATTTCTTGATTACAGAATCATGGCATTTTGGCCATCTAAAACTCTTCTTAACTCCCAGTTTTCATTCAGATTTTTCTTTCAAATTTTCTCAATTTTGGAACGTTCACCCTTTTGAAGCACCATATATAGTACTAGTTAGAACTGCCCTCGGATTGCCTATATTGAATGAAATCAGATCATGATCACTGGTCCCTAGGCAACTACCAACTTCTAGTACACTGATTAATCCATCTTTATCAGTCAGATAGATAGAGGTCCAAAATAGAATTACCTTGCATTGGATATAATACCTTTTGCGTTAGAAAACTATAGGTTCTAATAGGGTGTGGGGTATTTGTCCTACCAAAATCAAGTTTCTGATAACAGCACTCCCATACAGAGAGAACACTTGCAGGGTGCCCATGGGAGACTGTCTGGATATATCAGGTTGTTTTTTAATTAACTGAACATGATGCTGTGAAAGATGCCAGACTGACAGCCCTGGTGACTGGAGTCCTCCCCTTACCCATAGGATAGCTGCAGCATTGACAGTGACAGCACAAACTCCTCAACCAGGTGCTTCAGGCCTCCTCTGGAGGCAGGGGAGGTTATGGCCGGGTCTGTGGATCCAGGCTCTGGGTTGGTGTGAAAAGGGGAGAGGATCCAAGGGTCTACAGCTGTGTGCTCAGGCTCTGCCACAGGGACTGGATGAGCAGGAAGCCAGGAGTGACATGAGCCATTTGCTTGGTTGTGGAGGAGCTTTCGGGGGCCTGGGTCTATTTTGTTTTAATCCATCCTTGTTTAGAGGGTCATTGCCTGGTCACATGTATCTCTGGCAGCCTCCACAGAGAGGCCCAGAAGTTGATGGGGCCACTTTGGGTATGTTTACACTGCAATTAAAAACCTATGGCTGGCCTGTGCCTGCTGACTCAGGCTTGTGGGGCTCAGACTGAAGGGCTGTTTAACTGTGGTGTAAACATTCTGTTTCGGGCTAGAGTCCAGGCTCTAGGACCCTGTGAGGTGGGAGGATCCCAGAGCTCAGGTTGCAGCCTGAGCCTGAATGTCTACACTGCAATTAAACAGCCCTTTAGCCCGAGCCCTGTGAACTTGAGTCAGCTGGCACAGGCAAGCTGTGGGTTTTTAATTGCAGCATAGACATACCCTTTGATCAGAAATGGACTGACACCCCCAAACCATTTCGAAATGGCCACTTGGCAGCCACCAGCTGGTAACAGCTTTCAGGCCCAGAGACGGTCATCTCTTTGAAGCAGAGATTATCTTTTTGCCCTGTGTTAGTAGGGTACCTAGCACAATGGGGTCCTGGCCCATGGCAGGGGCTCTAAGCACAAAGGTAATACAAATAATATAAGTACCAACCTGCGTCACTCAGTGCTAACCAGTTGCACAGTCTGGTCCCCTTGCTCCAACACTGGTCCTCTCCAATGGAGATGTTCATGTCTTTAGTTGCTTTTCTCAGTGCTCCTGCACCAAACATCCCACTCCCGAGTCTGCATGGGAGCACCACCTCTGAGTCCCAGGTAGCTGAGCTGACAATGCACAGCACACAGGAAAGCCATGCTAGTTTGAAGAACCTGGGAGAATTGTAGGGCAGTGCGAAGATCGCTCTGGGACGTCATATACTCTCTGTTCCATCTGCTAAAGCCTAGTTTGACTAACAGGTGAGAGATATTTGATGGGGGAAGTGGGGACCCAAGATCCCTTAGATAAACTCTGGGATTTATACTCTGTGGCTCAGCCAGGCTGCACATAAGAGTAGGAGATAAACTCAGACAGCTCCAAATGTGATCAGTACCTGCAACTGAGTGAGGCAAGAGGAAACCAAGCCCAGGAGAAAGTTGTTTCTCCTGGGCTTACACTGAAACTTAGAGTATGCCTAACCTCCAGTGTTAGCCCAAAGATCAGTGGGATTTGAGCCCACTGGCTCAATGTTCGTAACCCTGGGCTTGAGTGTCCAGATGAATATTGAGCCTAGATTCAGAATTTCTGAACCCAGGTCTCACGCTTGTGCTCAGGAGTCTACACTGGATTACACAGACCCAAGTCAAACCAGCTTAGGCAGGCTTTCTAGCACCCTACCCACTTGTAGCAACTGTAGGCCTTGGTTTTTGGTGCAGTGTGGGAAAACTTGACTGTCCACCTCCCACGTTAGAGGAAGTGGTCACAACCTGCCAACACAAACTGCCATGTCACCTTTTGGGTTTGCATGCTCCCGTCATCCAGAGCCAGCAACACAGAAGTGTCACCATTGTCTTTCTTGGAGTTTCACTCCTGTTTCAGAAAATGAGCAGAGCATCCATGAGACACTGGTGGACATTTGTGACATTTTATGACCTACCAAAGGCACCTATCAGAGGAGGATGAGGATGATACAGACATGGCAGACTCAAACTGCTGATGCCGCTCACAGCTCTTGGTATAGCTGCTGATTCTCTTACACTGACTGGCTCTTCTGGAGCAGGGCCACAAGCAGAGACTGATGGGTCACATAGTCAAGCAGATCTGGGATGATCAAGTGAGGGTCCAGAACTTTAACATGAAGAAAGCTACATTTCTGGTGCTTTGTGAGCAGCTTGCCTCAACCCTAAGCATAATGACACAGGCATGAGGATGGACATGCAGTCCAGAAATGGGTTGTTATAACCATCTGGAAGCTGGCTACCCTGGACTGCTGCATGTCCATTGCTAATCAGTTTGGCATGGAAAGTCAACTGTGGGTAAGATGTTGGTGGAGGTTTTTAAGGCAATCAGGAGTGTGATTTACCCAAAGGTGGTAGTGGGCATAAATAATATCCCTGAAGTAATTGCTGGTTTTCAGCGAATGGGGTTTCCAAACTGCACTGGGGCCATTGATGGGACTCATATGCCTATAGTTTGCTCCCCTCAAGGAGCATGAGTACATAAACCACAAAGGGTACTACTCCATTGTTATGCAGGCCCTTGTGGACCACAAAGGTCAATTTATGGAAATGTTCATGTCACCAGGGTTTCCCACTGATCAGGAGTCTACCTTTATAGTCAGGCTGGGACACTATTCCCAGGAAATGACACTGTCATACATGAAGTAACCATCCCCACTCTTATTCTGGGGGATCCCATGTACCCCCTTTTGCCTTGGCTTATAAAACCATACCTTGATCTCAGAGGCACTGGCAAAAGAGTTTAATTATGTTCTCAGTAGGTGTAGAAAAGTGGCTGATTGTGCGTTTGGCAGATTGAAATCCCTCTGGCGCTGTTTATAGAACTGTTTGGATTCCAGTGTCCGCATCACTGTGTCTTGCTGTGCTCTTCACAGTCTTTGTGAATCCAAAGGTGAGCCACTTGTTCCTGAGTGGCCCTATGATAGTAATGGATTGCTGAGCTGGTGCATTTTCTGGGTGAGCGTACCTGTCATAGCTGGAGCAGGATGCACCCAGGCAACAGAAATCAGGGATGCTTTGTACACCCACACTATGGACTTCCCTGGGCCAATGGAAGAGGGAGAATAGTATGTTTATGGATGTATTTGTGCAGCAGCTTTCACAGTAAATGAAGTACTGTCACTGTATACTAAGAATGGGGGGTGTTAATTGTCATGAATTGTTAATTGTGGATGAGATGACTGTTAATATAATGGCGTGGGACAATGGTTTGTGTGACATGAACTGTGGATTTTCATTGTGGATTGATCAGAATAGATGTATTGAGAAAGTGTGTTTGGATGCAACTTCTCAGTTGCACTTTACATGTTTTTATCATTCTTATTAAAAATGCACATTATATGATGTGATGCAATAATGGTAAAAACTTAATTCAATAAAAGCCTTTTCTTATCACTGTATTAAAAAAAAAGCAATATTAAAGCATTGTTAGGCAGGCCAGCTGTCATTGCAACACCAAAACACCAGTAATAAACCAAAGCCAATAATAAAACAAAGTGCATAAAGAAAACCCTGTGAATAGTACAAACAGTGAAACCAGTGCCAACTAATAAATGCCCTACTTTTGAAAGTTCTCCGGCCCCCTAATCTCCTTTCCCTTTCTTGTGTGTTTAGCACATACTAGAGCCACTGCATGGGGGTGGATGCCAGTAGGAGCTACCTTTGTCCTGTCCAGTTAGTGTTGTCCCATTTGGGCCACCCAGCCATGGAATTGTCCAATATATTCCTGGTCTGCAGCCTATGGTACTGTGTAGGGGACTCAGGATGTGGTGGGGGTGCAACAGGAGCCTCTTAAACAGGTCTTTCTGGAGCACTCTATCTTCCTCCCTCAAGCAACATTCCTGTTCCAGAAACTTTACTGCCAGCCTCTTCTCATGCACTGAAATTCTGTCCTCATGCCCTGCAACCTGTCTGTGTCTTTCCCCTTGCCATGAATCCTTTTTGCTTGGGTACTGCACCTGCTTGTTCGCCCTGTCTAGAATGTCCACCATACTTTCATCATGGAAACAGTTCCTCTTGGACTGCTCTCTGACAGTTCAAAATCCCAGGGTCCTGCTGAAGTAGGCTAAGCTGCTGAAACACAAGGGCCTGCACAGGCCAAAAGCCCTGAAAGTAGACATCAAATCGTAGAAGTGGATAACTGGAAGGGACCTCATCTAGTCCAGTCCCTTGCACTCAAAGCAGAACTAAGTAATAACTAAACCATTCCTGACAGGTGTTTGTCTAACTGGTTCTTAAAAACCTCCAATGACGAGATTCTACAACCTCCCTAGGCAATTGGTTTCAGTGCTTAACCACTCTGACAGTTAGGAAGTTTCTCCGAATGTCCAACCTAAACCTCCATTGCTGCAATTTAAGCCCATTGCTTCTTGTCCTAGCCTCAGAGATGAAGGAGAACAATTTTTTCACCCTTCTCCTTGCAACAACCTTTTATGCACTTGAAAACTGATGTCCCCTCTCAGACTTCTGTTTTCCAGACTAAACAAACCCATTTTTTTCAACCTTTCCTCATAGATCAGGTTTTCTAGACCTTAAATCATTTTTACTGCTCACCTTTGGACTTTCTCCAATTTGTCCACATCTTTTCTGAAATGTGGTGCCCAGAACTGGACACGGTACTCCAGTTGAGGCCTAATCAGTGCTGAGTAGAGTGGAAGAATTACTTCTTGTGTCTTGCTTACAACACTCCTGCTGATACAGCCCAGAATGATGTTTGCTTTTTTTGCAGCAGGGATACACTGTTGACTCCTGTTTAGCTTGTGATCCATAATAACCCAAGATCCCTTTCCACAGTTCTCCTTCCTAGGCAGTCATTTCCCATTTTGTATGTGTGCAACTGATTGTTCCTTCCTAAATGGAGTACTTTGCATTTGTCCTTATTGAATTTCATCCTATTTACTTCAGACCATTTCTCCAGTTTGTCCAGATCATTTTGAATTTTAATCCTGTCCTCCAAAGCACTTGCAACCCCTTCTAGATTGGTAACATCCACAAACTTTAAAAGCGTACTCTTTATGCAATTATCTAAATCATTTATGAAGAAATTGAAGAGAACCAGACCAGGATCAATCGCTGCGGGCCACCACTCGATATGTCCTTCCAGCTTGACAGTAAACCACTGATAACTATTTTCTGGGAATAGTTTTCCAATCGTACATCATCTCAGTACTTCAAAAAATGTTCAGTGCCTTCACTGAGAAAAGGGCCTGTGGAATTTCAAGGCCAAAAAATTATATTTTGTAAAACTCTGATTCAGTATACTGTCAGAAGAATGCTTTGGTGCCCAGAAGCTCCATGAACACAACCGAGTTAATCAAAGTGAAAAGAGTGAACACAAGATAAAATTTACAAATGCTATATATTTAAAAATTGCAGACCTCTGTAGCTTGGGGGAGGGGGCCAGTGGTTTACTACCTGAGCTTTCTCTATCCTTTCAGGCATTCCATATTCTGGAGGACATAACAATCTTGGAGTTTCTTGAAAGGCAAAGGGACATTCTATTCCAAGCTGCTGCTGGAACGCCAGCCATGTATGGCATAGGGGTTTTCAAGCTGACGGTGACTGAGGAGAAGTACATCTATAAGTGGAGTGGGCAGGTGTTCTACAGAGTTGGGCCCAGAAAAATATACCCTTACACAAACTGTGACTATCTATCTGGAGTTTCTACTACAGGAAAAGTTTGCAGCTATCAGCACCTGGGACTGGGTCAAAATTCATGGGGGAAATCAACAGGATGCTGCATTAGTGTCCACATGGATTACTGCCTCCCTACAGCTTCCTATACAGCCTGCTCTGACTACATCTACCTATGGACTACATGCAAGCACACATGATAACAAAGACACGCAAAGAACTACACAGCCATTCCCCAGCCACATATCCCAGTATATTTTCTAGTCTGCAAACAAACCCCCAAACTGTATGTTGGATATTGATTTTGTCACACATGCACTACGTTGTACCTGCCCTCCATCACCCCTATGCAGTTTACTGTTTACAGACAGGTTTCAGAGTAACAGCCGTGTTAGTCTGTATTCGCAAAAAGAAAAGGAGGACTTGTGGCACCTTAGAGACTAACCAATTTATTTGAGCATGAGCTTTCGTGAGCTACAGCTCACTTCATCGGATGCATACTGTGGGTGTGTATAAAAGATCTTCTACACTTTCCACAGTATGCATCCGATGAAGTGAGCTGTAGCTCACGAAAGCTCATGCTCAAATAAATTGGTTAGTCTCTAAGGTGCCACAAGTCCTCCTTTTCTGTTTACAGACAGTTTGTTATGCTGTGTTGTGGCTGATTTGTACAGAGCGGCATACTAAAAGGGAAGGCCTTATAAGGTTCTTACTCTTAACACCTTGGCACTGACATCTCTATAAAAATGTGTGAGTATCAAGGAAAAATTTGATGTGAAATGTTTGTTTCACTGTTTGTGCTTCCCTTCTGAGTTCCATGTGGTGGTCATGTAATGCCAAGGAGGAAGCATGCAATCTGCCCTCAGTGTATACATGCTGCTACCCGCAGCTTGCAATAAGTTTTGCATTGGGTCATAAAACAGAAATACCTCCCATCCCTCTATATTAACAACCACAAAATGAATCCAGGTTTCAGAGTAACAGCTGTGTTAGTCTGTATTCGCAAAAAGAAAAGGAGTAGTTGTGGCACCTTAGAGACTAACCAATTTATTTGAGCATGAGCTTTCGTGAGCTACAGCTCACTTCATCGGATGCATACTGTGGAAACTGCAGAAGACATTATATGCACAGAGACCATGAAACAATACCTCCTCCCACCCCACTCTTCTGTTGGTAATAGCTTATCTAAAGTGTTCATCAAGTTGGGCCACTTCCAGCACAAATCCAGGTTTTCTCACTCTCCGCCCCCCCCCCACAAACTCACTCTCCTGCTGGTAATAGCCCATTCAAAGTGACCACTCTCTTTAAAATGTGTATGATAATCAAGGTGGGCCATTTCCAGCACAAATACAGGTTTTCTCACCCCCTCACCCCCCTCCAAAAACTACACACACAAACTCACTCTCCTGCTGGTAATAGCTCATCCAAAGCGACCACTCTCCCTACAATGTGCATGATAATCAAGGTGGGCCATTTCCAGCACAAATACAGGTTTTCTCACCCCCCCACCCCCATACACACACAAACTCACTCTCCTGCTGGTAATAGCTCATCCAAAGTGACCACTCTCCCTACAAATGAATCCAGAATCTTACCAGGGTCCAGAACTATTTCTGCCTCGTCTGCTGTCAGCACCATGGCACGTTGCTCCTCCAGGGACTCATCAAATAGCTCCTCTAAGTGTGGATCCAGGATGCACTGCAGCTGCTCTGGCATTAAAGCCTCCTTGCAAATTGGTGTGAGCACCAGAATAATTTTGTTAGCCTGATCAGGCATCTGCTGGCTCTTCTCCAGTCCTAGACTGGATCAGGGGCTGAGAAAGTTGCCATCCTGGCTGACCAGGTCTCCAATCCGGTGAATCCCCAACATTGCCAGCTTCTTTGCTATTTCTGGGTGTGCATGGTCATTCTTGGAACTCTTACTGAAGTCAAATGTTTTGCTCGTCTCGCACCAGTTTTACCAAAAAGCTGGCTGTGATCACGTGACCAGGTAGCAGTGTGCTTGGCAACGGAGGACTTCTTATCAGTGACCACTTCCAACCCCCAAGAAAGTTCACTCTGTTTACAGCTCAGTGGTCAGAATAAATAAATGGAAGGTTTAAACCCCAAACAGCTGTACTTGACTCCCAGGAAACAGAAGCAACCCTGGTGGTTTGATTGGCTAATCTTGGGATTGAAAGGACAATTCCCCATGGAATTGTGGCATAGCATTGGCAGACTCTCAGGACACGAGTCTGCGGGACCCAGACCTGAGCTGAGCCCACACAGCAAAACAATGGAGTTTGGACCCAAGTCCCAGGGTTGGGCTCCAACCCACCTGCCTTCTTGCTGGGTCCTAGGGCCTGGGCCTAGGCCTGGAGGATTTACTGCCTGACTCAACAAAATTGTGTCTAGATGGAAGGGGGCTTTGGGCTCGAGCCAGAGTCTGAGCCCACATTGCAACGTAGACATTCCCTTACTCACCCAGAGAGCACAGGGTGGGCTAGAGACACAGGCCAGCAGTACCTGGGGCCCTTAGAAAACCTGTGCAGACAGTGTCATACAGGTACACGCACATGCGCACACAGTTTGTAACAACCATCTGTCCTCTCCCCCTGCCCTTCCCGACCCTAGCCATCACCCTGACGCCTGCCTTCATGCTGGTAATGGAGAGCTCAGTCCAATTTACTATTATGAGGCACTAAGCTCCACAAAGTTTTATAAATATTAACTAGCCATCATCATCCTAGCATGGGTCAGGATCATCACCCCGTGTTACAGATAGGGAAGAGGCTTGAAAGACAGAGTTAGGGTGGGACACTCTGGTCCCCTCCCAGGCTCTTACAACACCTCTTTCTCCTAGAGAACAGCAGAGACAAACTAAACATTAAATACGGACATAGCGGCTCTTCTTCACGGGAAAGAATGCCCCTCTGCCATGTACATTGGCCAAACCGGACAGTCTCTACGCAAAAGAATAAATGGACACAAATCTGACATCAGGAATTATAACATTCAAAAACCAGTAGGGGAACATTTCAATCTCCCTGGACACTCAACAACAGACTTAAAAGAGGCAATTCTTCAACAAAAAAACTTCAAAAACAGACACCAATGAGAAACTGCAGAACTGGAATTAATTTGCAAACTGGACACCATCAAATTAGGCCTGAATAAAGACTGGGAGTGGGTGGGTCACTACAAAAACTAATTTCCCCCAGCTGATACTCACACCTTCTTGTCAACTGTTTGAAATGGGCCACCTTAGAATCATAGAATCATAGAATCATAGAATATCAGGGTTGGAAGGGACCCCAGAAGGTCATCTAGTCCAACCCCCTGCTCAAAGCAGGACCAATTCCCAGTTAAATCATCCCAGCCAGGGCTTTGTCAAGCCTGACCTTAAAAACCTCTAAGGAAGGATATTCTACCACCTCCCTAGGTAACGCATTCCAGTGTTTCACCACCCTCTTAGTGAAAAAGTTTTTCCTAATATCCAATCTAAACCTCCCCCACTGCAACTTGAGACCATTACTCCTCGTTCTGTCATCTGCTACCATTGAGAACAGTCTAGAGCCATCCTCTTTGGAACCCCCTTTCAGGTAGTTGAAAGCAGCTATCAAATCCCCCCTCATTCTTCTCTTCTGCAGGCTAAACAATCCCAGCTCCCTCAGCCTCTCCTCATAACTCATGTGTTCCAGTCCCCTAATCATTTTTGTTGCCCTTCGCTGGACTCTCTCCAATTTATCCACATCCTTCTTGAAGTGTGGGGCCCAAAACTGGACACAGTACTCCAGATGAGGCCTCACCAATGTCGAATAGAGGGGAACGATCACGTCCCTCGATCTGCTCGCTATGCCCCTACTTATACATCCCAAAATGCCATTGGCCTTCTTGGCAACAAGGGCACACTGCTGACTCATATCCAGCTTCTCGTCCACTGTCACCCCTAGGTCCTTTTCTGCAGAACTGCTGCCTAGCCATTCGGTCCCTAGTCTGTAGCTGTGCATTGGGTTCTTCCGTCCTAAGTGCAGGACCCTGCACTTATCCTTATTGAACCTCATCAGATTCCTTTTGGCCCAATCTTCCAATTGGTCTAGGTCCTTCTGTATCCTATCCCTCCCCTCCAGCGTATCTACCACTCCTCCCAGTTTAGTATCATCCGCAAATTTGCTGAGAGTGCAATCCACACCATCCTCCAGATCATTTATGAAGATATTGAATAAAACCGGCCCCAGGACCGACCCCTGGGGCACTCCACTTGATACCGGCTGCCAACTAGACATGGAGCCATTGATCACTACCCGTTGAGCCCGACAATTTAGCCAGCTTTCTACCCACCTTATGGTGCATTCATCCAGCCCATACTTCCTTAACTTGCTGACAAGAATACTATGGGAGACCGTGTCAAAAGCTTTGCTAAAGTCAAGAAACAATACATCCACTGCTTTCCCTTCATCCACAGAACCAGTAATCTCATCATAAAAGGCCTTGATTACATTGGCCTCATTAGCACGACAAAAGTGATTTCCACCCCTTCTTGTCAACTGTTGAGAATAGCCCACTTCCACCTTAATTGAATTGGCTCGTTAGCACTGACCCCCCACTTGGTAAGGAAACTTCCATCTTTTCATATGCTGTGTATTTATACCTCCCTACTGTATGTTCCACTCCATGCATCTGATGAAGTGGGTTTTAGCCCATGAAAGCTTATGCCCAAATAAATTTGTTAGTCTCTAATATGCCAAAAGGACTCCTCATTGCTTTTACAAAGATTGATGCCACTCTCAACCCTGCAGGAAGCTTGGGTCCCATGGCAGCCATGTAAAAGCCTGAAGGGACAAGAAGAGCATTGCTAGATCACAAATTGAGGCGAATTAAAAACATACATTAACACAAGAGCCTAAAGTGACTGTGGCCATTACTGCAGTGGCTTGGTGCAAGGTACAGCATGGGCACCTCATCAACCAGACTCTAGCACTGCCCTATATTAGGAGGACTGCTTCTCCCCCAGTCCTGCCAGCTCCCTTCACAGCCCTCACAGGTCCCTCACACTCCATTTCACTCTGAGCACTTCTCTGTCACGTCCGCTAGCTGTAGACTGAAGTATTGTCATTATTGAGCAGCTCAGCCTCACCAAGTCTGTGAATATTCAACTCCTTCTCACTGAGCCAGGCTTAGATGTTTGTAGGGTCCCTGCCTCATTTATTCCAATTGTCAGAAGGTGTGTAATGAATGAGGCAGGGGATTGCAGGATGAAAAAGAATGGACTTGTAGCTTAAGCAGATGAACCCCACCCTGAAGAACTGCAGTCTATCCCGGCCTCTGATACAGGGTGCCTGTGTGTTGCTTGGCAAGTCACTTCGTGAAAAGTGCTCCTCATTTTCTGGGGACCCAACCTGAGACCCTGGGCTCTGATTTGCGGAAGTACTGAGCACTCACAGCTGAAGTCATAGGGAGCTCTCTTTTTATACATTACTTATATGAGAGGAAAATTCTCTTTTGCCAGGCACCTGGAGTGATACCCTATGAAGGTCTGCCTGTGATAACTCATCCTTCCTGCACCTCCTTTTTGTATCTGGGATGGCTGAAGCCTAGTGCAAGGTACTTCTCAAACACTGAACTTTAGGGCTCCCCTACCTCCCTTCACTTTAATTCCCGGTCAGTCCAGAATCAGAAATTGCTTCCCTCCTCTGCCCTGGCTGGGACATTTGCATCCTCCTCCTAGAATCTCTCACAGCTGTGTGCATGTCCCCCAACACACTTCTCCTCCGAGGAAAGAACTAGTGACTCACAAATCTGTCTGTGCCTGACTCACAAGCATTTCAAATGCAATTTTAAAATCCACCTGGTCAGCCCTGCTCCTCTCTCTTCTCCCAGGGTAGGGAGGTGTGGCAGGGTCCTTGACACCCCAGCAAACTGCCAGCTCTTACACAGTGTGCAAACGAGGGATGAAAAGCAACCTAACAAAATGCGCTGACAGGTAACAGATGAAGGCACAGGCCACTCTGTCCAGTCTCTTCATCTCAAGTGATACTCAGATATGTTGATGACAGGGCCAGATAAGTTACTAGATAGCCAGATCAGGCCTAAGCTCCGGAAGCAGATTCAGAGAGAACACCCAAAGCCAGTAATCCAGGGTAAAGTCCCTCAGTTTCACCCAAACCATCACCACCACCAGGGAGCCATCTGTTCCAATTACTGACCAGCAAACAGGAGCTAGGAAAGTGCTAGGAAATCTTCCTGCTTCAGCTGATGAGCCAGCCTCTAACTATTGCTAACAAACTCACCACAGGTGGCCACTGGTTACATACTGTTCATTTTCTGGGGGACCAAACTTGAGGCCCCTGAAATCTGATTTGCAGAAGTGCTGAGTGCTCAGCTGCACCTAAAGTCACTGGGAGTGCCACTCTAAATCTATGAAGTGTTATACATAATGCTAAGTATTCTGAAAAATCAAGTCCTAGCCATCTCACATTGGGCAACCAAACTCAGTGGACACCTGATAATTGTGTCCTTAATCTTTCTGTCCCCATTGTACAATGGGAACAATACCTCACTACCTCCTGGGCAAGTTGGAATTATATATTCATTCGCATATGTGAAGTTCTCAGATCCTATGATGAGAAGCACCATAGAAATGTCCATGAGGAAATCAGTAATTCCATATTCAGTGCAGTGTTTAAATAGTGGGGAGTAAATAAGGCCTGAGGCCACACATTCTTAGATTCCAAGGACAGAAGGGACCATTGTGATGACCTAGCCTGATGTCCTGTATAACACAGACCATAGAACTTCCACAAAATAATTCCTAGGACAGATTTTATAGAAAAATGTCCCATCATGGTAAATTGTTCCGGTGGTTAGTTATCCTTACCATTAAGAATGTATGCCTTATGTCCAGTCTAAATTTGTCTAGTTTCAACTTCCAGACATTGGATCATGTTAGATCTTTCTCTGCAAGATTGAAGAGCCCATTATCAAATATTTGTTTCCCATGTTGGTACTTATAGACTAATCAAGTCACCCTTTAACCTTCTCTTTGAAGATAGATTGAGGTCCTTTCAACTCTTACTATAAGGCAGGATTTTCTAATCCTTTAAATCATTCTGATAGCTCTTCTTTGAACCCACTCCAATTTATCAATATCCTTCTTGAACTGTGGACACCAGAATTGGACACAGTATTCCAGCAGCAGTCACAGGAGTGTCAAATATGAAGGTAAAATATCCTCTCTACTCCTATGCAAGACTCCCATGTTTATGCTTCCAAGGATCACATTAACTCTCTTGACCACAGCATCACACTAGGAGCTCACATTTAGCTGATTATCCCCCACAAACCCCAAATCTGTTTTAGAATCACTGCTTCCCTGGATAGTGTCCCCATATTATATGTATGGCTGACATTCTTTGTTCTTATATGTATACACTTATGTTTAGCTGTATTAAAATGCATATTATTTGCTTGAGCCCAGCTTATAAAGTGATGCAGATCACTCTGTATGAATGACCTATCCTCTGCATTACTTACTACTCCCCCAATGTGTGTGTCATCTGCAAACTTTATCAGTTATGGGTTTATGTTTTCTTCCAGGTCATAGATAAAAAAATGTGAAATAGTGGAGGGCATGGGCAGTAGGAAGGGGGACTCCACATGGAGGCTAGCCCCTGACTCTGCACATGCCCACAGCCCTGAGACTCCCTGCCCCGAGACTCCCTGCCCCTTCCCCATGGCCAAATCCCTGAGCCCCCCCCCCCCCGCAACCTGGAGGAGCCCCTGGACCAGCCACAGCCATGCCTCCCCTTCCCAGAGCCCAAGCCAACCTGGGGAAAAGCCTCTCATGCAGAAGACACTTTTGATATGTCCCATGCAGGTTCTGGGGCAGCTGAGAAGGTGTTATGTGCTACTTGGCTTCTGGGGTTCATCAGTATTTTCTTTGGAGTCCAGGGAGATTACTGATGAACCAGGGAAGCTGAATAGCACATACTGCCTCCTCAGCCACCCTGGAACCTGCATGGAGCATAATAAATCAAAAACTTACCCCCAAAACTCTGCAACTAGGGGTCTGGCAGCTGCGGCAGCGCCAGCGGAGGCTGAGCCTTCCCTGGCCTATTTACCCACTGCCCATGGTATAGGGCCAAGAACTGATCCCTGCAGGACCCCCTGGAAGCTCACTCATTTGATGATGATTAAGGCTGCGAGCCTGTCACAGAAGTCACGGTTTCCGTGACTTTCCAGGACCTCCATGACTTCTGCAGCAGCCAGTACTTCTGGCCTTGGGGCTGCCTGAGCAGCTCAGGCGGCCCCAGGCCAGCCACACTGACCGCTGCTGGGGCAGTCTCAGGCCACTGCGCCCCCACTCCCAGCAACAGCAGTTTGGGTGTGGGAATGGGCTCAGGGCTGGGACACAGGTTGGGGTGAGGGCTTAGTTACCTCAGGGGGCTCCCCAGAAGCAGCGACATGTCCCTCCCTTGGCTCCTAGGCAGAAGCACAGCCAGGCGGTTCTGTGTGCTGCCTCTCCCTGCAGGCACTGCCCCACAGTTCCCACTGGCCATGGTTCCTGGTCAATTAGATCTGCAGAGTGGGCACTCGAGGCAGCAGCAGCATGTGGAGCCCCCCCGGCTGCACCTCCACCTAGGGGCCGCAGGGACATGCCGGCCGCTTCCAGGAGCTGCACGGAGCTGGGTAGGGAGCCTGCTAGCCCCCTTCTCCCCCACCCAGCACCAGCAGGGGTCCTGGGTCACCCCCTGCCCCAGAGCACCCAAGTTTTAGTCAGGGGTATATAGAACAAGTCATAGATGGGTCATGGGCCGTGAATTGTTGTTTACTGCCTATGACCTGTCCATGACTTTTACTAAAAACACCAGTGACTAAAACGTAGCCATAACGATGATTCCTTGCTTGCAATTAAAACCTATCAGCTAGCAAGCTTTTAATCCATTTAATATGTGCCATGTTACTTTTATGTTGTTCTAGTTTTTTTAATCAAAATGTTGTGTGGTACCAAGTCAAAAGCCTTACAGCAGTCTAAGTTTGTTACATTGACACTTTATCAACCAAACTTGTCATCTTACTAAAAAGAGATATCAAGTAAGTTTGACAGGATGTTTTTCATAAAGCCATGTTGACTGGCATTAGTTATATTACCTTCCTTTAATTCTTTATTAATTGAGTCCCCTATCAGCCTCTCCATTATCTTGCCAGAGATTGATTTCAGGCTGACAGAAATAATCAATTACCTTGCTCATCCTTTTTGCCCTTTTTAAATATTGGTACTACGTTAGCTTTCTTCTGGGATTTACCCAGCGTTCTAAGGCTAATTGAAAATCAGCATTAACAGTCCAGCTAGCTCTTTTAAAACTCCTGAATGCAAGTTATCTAGACCTGCTGATTTTAGGAATGAATTGAATAAGAATGATAAAGAGATATTGGCTAGCACGTCAGTGACCATGGTCCATCCTCTGCACTGAATGAAGCAGACTGTATCATAAAGCATATGCACAAGGGTCCAAATTAAGGTTGGACAGAAAACCTTACCTCTGGCATTTCCTAACTTTTGAGCGCTTGACTTTGCAACCTCAATAGCATTCTTTTAATATAATTTTAAAGTGAAATTTCCTAGGTTTTTAGGAAAGCAAACTAAAAATATACACCCAGAAATCCCATCATGTAGAACCCTATTGACTCCCACAGGGGCCATCAGCAGGGTTGAACCTTTAGCTCGGTAGCACAACCCCTACCACTTGGGCTAATGGAATAAGGAGTAGCAGCTGCAGGCTGATACCATCTATGTGGATCACCCACTAGAAGGGGATGAGACACACTTTACTAGCCAGTTTCACAGCTGTTTGCTAATGGTCGAAGAGCATTGAGATGCATAGATTTTAAAGCTAGAGGGATCCTAGTGAACATCTAATCTGACCTTCTGCATAATACTGGCCAGAGGACTGCCCTGAACGAATTCCTGCTTCAAGTCCAATAGCTGGGCTTGAACTACAGTGTATCTTTTAGGAAAAAAATCCCATCTTGATTTGAAAATTGCCAGTGCTGGAGAATCACCACTTCCTTTGGTGAGTTGTCCAGTGGTTAATTACTCTCATTGTTTAAAAAAAGAAAGAAAGAAAAAACAACAACTGTGATTTTCAAGTCTGAGGGTATCTAGCTTCAACTTCCAGCTGTTGGATCTCATTATATTCTTGTCTGCTAGATTGAAGAGCCTGCTATTGTCAAATTTCTGTTCTCTCTCTCCCCCCACCCTCCTCTCCCCCTCCGGTCCCTGTATCCCTCTTTTCCTGTCCAGCACTCTGCCTGGTGCTGGGCTGCATGATATTTCCAGATGGCTGGGATGCAGAGACTGTCAGGGACATGTGCGGGGAGAAGACAGGGAAGTACTCGTTGGGCGATTGTTCTGTACGCTGGGCCTACATCCTTGCCATCATCGGCATCCTCAACGCCCTCATCCTCTCCTTCCTGGCCTTTGTCCTTGGCAACCGGCAGAATGACTTGCTTCATGAGGAGTTCAAGACAGAGAACAAAGGTAAGAACTACTCCTACCCCTAGCTGTAGCCCCCATCCCGCCTATGCCTCCACAATAGGATGTAGCAAAGGTTTTTCTCCTGGCTGAGTCCCTTCCAGCCCCTCTCCCTGCTTAAATTAATCCAGATAGTGGTAGGACTTAAGAGCTCCAATGCCACCCTCTCCACACTGCACTGTATCTCTATTCCTCCTCTCATCTAGTCAGCATCTCTTTCACAGCCATGGTGCCACCAAAAGCGCTGAAGCCTGAAAGATACCTGATAAGCCCAAGTCTCTGGCCAGATACGTGGATGCCAGTCCCCATCCTGTTGGGGGTGCAAGTAGCCACCAAGATCTGTGCAGAGCTATGTGCAAGCAGAACCTTCCCACATTACACACGATCCTGTTCTCTCTCTCTGTCTGGTTTTCCTGGAGCCTGGTCCAGACCTGCCCACAATTAACACTATAAATAGGGTCAGCTGGGGAGGAGAGGAGCACTCCAGGTTTAGCTGCAGTGAAGGATCCTGAGCCACCCTGTGGGGCACAGTAAAACTTAATAAATATTTTACAGGCCCTAGGTTTTCCAGGCAGCACAAGAACCTGCTCCAGGGAACAGGCTTCCAAATGGTTCTACTAAGATTAGGGCAAGGGGGACAGTGTCACATTCCCAATTAACCCTAACAGAATCTGCCCCAGCTAGTCCTATCTGCTGGGGAGCAGCTGCCAGGCAGGTTCCAGCTCTAGGCATTCTGCTGGGCTTGTGAATAGGCAGGTTCTGTGACAAGGATGTCAGTCACTGTTCAGAGCAGGGAAAGGGGCTCATTCATCTGTGCATTGTGGTGGGGAATCCCTGCATGACAGACTTCTGTCCCAGTACCTCTGCCCCGTCCTTTGCTGCATCCCTCAGATACCCAGAGACAGGAAGGGGGTTTAATGACTTATTATCACAGACAGGGCACAGTTAGTATTACTCCCAAACCAGCTTTCCTCTGAGTCACTGTGGCAGTAGAGTCAGCAGAGCATAATCTATTCCCAAGGGAAGGTGTCCCTTGTGCTATAAGACTGCAAAGTTCTCCACTGGCCCATGACAAGATCAGAGTCCTAGGACACCCACAGGCTACTGTCCCTGCTGCAGCTGGATTGAGTTAAGGTACATTTTTATATGGTGAATCAGCCAGTCAGATACCAGTTTACCCATAATAATAGCATTTCTAAAAATAAAACCTGATTTGTGATTGGCTGAATATTTGTTTATTTTTGAAGAATGGCCATCCAGCCAGCGATCAGATTGGTGCATGGCTCAGTCCCCCAGCCAATCAGATTAGCCAGTGCAGTTTCAATTTGGAACACTGGAATGGCCAGGTGGGAGCAGTCCACACAGGTTCATGTAGCCCATCTCCTATTGCTGAGAGCAGCCAGGCCCAGCTGCTTCCAAGGAAGGTGTGATAGCCCCTGAATGGGCAGTTAGAGCATACCCTGCTCGTAGGGAAAGTTTCTTCCTAACTCCTCAGTCAGAGGCTGGTCCCTTCTCTGAAGCAGGAGGGTTTGTATTCCTCCCATAACTGGTGCATTAACAATATCTCTAATTCTCTCATTTGTGGCAGCGTCCTCCTCTCTGTGCCTTCTTGATTCTGTCTGTGCTTTGCTCAGTTGGTTACTTTGTTGCCTGTCCTGGGCATCACTAAAATTTGAACAAAGGCCAGAAGGGCCTAAAGGGCCTAAGTGGAAATGTAATTAATCACAATAATCTACTGGCCTTAGAGTTTGCACCATCTGTTTGAATTAAACCTAGAGTTACAGTGGGTATGGCTAGCTGGAAGCCAAGGGAAGAGGCTCTGAGCACAGGTGCATTAGGGTATGTCAGTGGGTGGGTGGGAGCCTAGGTCTGACTGAATCCCTGGCCCCTCACCTCTGACTGGGAGAGGTTCACTGACCTCCATCTGTTCCACATTGACTCTGCATGCAGCCGCTGAATGCTCAGCCCATGCTTCTATATGGGAATGGGAGCTCTTCAAGCCTCAAACTGCCCAGTGAGTTGTGCTGGCATCAGGCTGCCCTTTGCAGATGGTCCACAGCCATCTTGGGATCAAATCAAAGAGTCTCTAGAATAATAAGTTACAGATTTCACAAAAACGTTTGGTGGTAGGACAGATCCACATTAAACAAGGAACAATTCAGAGAAGCCATGTTCCTCATAACTGTAAAAAGCAGGGAACCTGCTTAATGGGGTTTCAAAATATATGCAGGGTTTCTCACTCAGTGCTTGTGTGTGTGAGTTCATGCAGTTGTGTGTGTGTGCGCGCGCAACATGCCTCTATCCACAATGCTAGGCAAACTCCTAGAAGTGAGCTGCCACACTGGAGTAGCTTCATAGATCCCACATTCATCTCTGATTCCTGCCTCATCATAGAATATCAGGGTTGGAAGGGACCCCAGAAGGTCATCTAGTCCAACCCCCTGCTCGAAGCAGGACCAATTCCCAGTTAAATCATCCCAGCCAGGGCTTTATCAAGCCTGACCTTAAAAACCTCTAAGGAAGGAGATTCTGCTACCTCCCTAGGTAACGCATTCCAGTGTTTCACCACCCTCTTAGTGAAAAAGTTTTTCCTAATATCCAACCTAAACCTCCCCCACTGCAACTTGAGACCATTACTCCTCGTTCTGTCATCTGCTACCATTGAGAACAGTCTAGAGCCATCCTCTTTCTGGGAGTGCTAGCAGAACTACAGTGAGTTCTTGTGAATATCCACTCTCCCTAGGATGACTGCTGTTTGATACGGTGCTTTTTTATGATGTACTGAGATACTAGCTACAGATGCTGCTCATTATGGACAAAGCCAGATACATAAATACCAGTCCCATTAGGGATTTTTTAACTAGATCATGGCTGAGTTCATTTGATCTTAGACTAACTGTACTCATGCCCTCACTACCTAAAAAACTGGAAACTACCCAGTAGGTCAATACTCTGACCACAGACTTGTTCCCTTCCTCCTGGCACAAGAGGCCTGTGTCATAGCAACAGGGCCCTTTCAGCTGTAATACAGGCCTCCTCTTGGGAGCAGGGAAGCTCTTCGATGTCAGAAATAGTTTTCCCTCTGACAGAGAAACACAGATCCTGAAATTTGCCCTGTACTTTTCTATTGTCACAGAGACTGAAAAACACCCAGCCCAGAGATGAGGGTCCATCCAGGGTAGGGCTGAGGCTCAATGGCAAACAGTCTGAGGGAAACATAGGAACAAATGAGACCAGATTCCCCTTATGCCTCAGTTGAGGATAGGGCTCTTCAGACCTGGGTTGGAGAGTTGAGTGTGTTACTGTGCATGAGGATATAGCAATCTGTCTATGGCCGTAGGTGTGTGCATAAAAATATCTGGGTATAGCATGGAAAGCTCTGGCTACAGGCTTTCTACATGCATGGTTAAGCAGGTGCACTCTCCTTAATAGGGATCAGGCTATATGTGCTTGTGTGGTGTATTGACCATTCCATCCAGGAAGCTACATTCCCCTCCCAGTTATGCTGGTGCAAATCCAGCCAAATCATCGGGAGGGGAGGTGGAGGAGACAGTATAACCACACAGTATTTGACCCACTGCATCTAAACCAAGACCAGATCAATAGGATGTAGACTAATGAGTCATGAATTTGAACTCAGAGCAGCCCCAGAGAGCTTGGAGATGTGCCACGGGAACCACTTACTCTGAGTGGCAGCGCAGCCAGGAGGAAGTAGAGGCTGAGTCAGACCCAGAGCAGATTCCTAACTCTCTCTCTCTTTTTTAATATTTCTCACAGATTTTGTTGGCACTGCGGTAAGTTCTGTGTGTTGCAGCGTGGCTCACCAGGCCTGGTTCCATCCTGTCCCAGTTAGTGTGCGCGCGCCGGGGGGCAGGGAAGAGAAGGGTGTTGGGACCCAGTTCTGTTCTGTCTGCATCTATGTGGGGGGCATTGGGCCTGGTTCTGTTCTGTCCCTGTAGCAGTACTACTAAATTTACGGGATCAAAAATCCTGAGTCAACCCCAAAGATGTTGAGACTAACACCCAAATCATAAGTGTTGGGTTTTTTTTTATTAAATCCAATCATATTTAGCCTGTCTTGACGTCTCAACCCCTTCTGCTCCTCCCTTGTGTGTGTGAGAAAATGTCCAACCTATAATACCCACAGACATGGCGACCACTCCTTGGCTGCTCAGATGGGACTCCACTCACTCTCTCCTCACTCCTGAGATGGGGAACTACCATCCATTTCCTACCATCCATTTACTGTCTTGCTCCCTGCCCTTCCCCCAGATCTCTGCCTCAGCTTTCTTCCCTGACCTGTCCCACTGCACTCTCCTGCCCGATCACCAGCGCCTTCAGAAATCTGGCACAAAGAACCATGAGATTCTCCTGGAAACCTGAGCTATTTTCTGCACACATCTCAGAACCAATGGGCTGCCACACGGACCCTAAGCTAGATGGACAGTGTGCACTGAGTTCAAGATTGAGGCTTTAAGACTAAATGAATTTGCTGGTTTAGGCCACAGTTTGGCCTAATTGCAAAACCCATTCTGAGTGCAGTAATTAGATTTATAATCCTGGACTTTTTAAGAAACAATCAGTTCCCACCTTCAATGCGTTTCAATTTTTTAAAATTGTTCCATCCTTTGTATGTAATTTGATCCAGTATGTAATCATCCAATAATCTCTCCAAAACATTATCTAAATTTTAAAAATGACTAATTATAATTGTGCAAATTGCTGAGAATACTAATTTTTATTTTCTTTATCCTTCGCTCCCTCTGCCCCAAGACCACCCACTGCTGGGGGAGATCTTGGAGCAATGGGAGGGAAGCAGTAATTCCCCAACTCCACCACCGTCTTCCCTACCCTGCCTTGGGACCTCCCATGTATGCAGCAGCAGCTCTTCTCTGACCCCCTTGACACTCTGCCTCCCACTTCCCCAGGATCCTCTGCTCCTTTGTACTCACATAGGGCCTGACAAAGGCAGGGCTGTGGCAAAGACAGGTCTCTGTCAACCAGAGCTCTGCATATGTAACCGATCCTGAAAATTGGGGGAACGGAGATATTCACGTCATAACAAGAGCTCCTCCTGCAGGTTCATAGATTCATAGACTAAGGTCAGAAGGGACCATTATGATCATCTAGTCCAACCTCCTGCACAACGCAGGCCACAGAATCCCACCCACCCACTCCTGTGAAAAACCTCTCACCTATGTCTGAGCTATTGAAGTCCTCAAATCATGGTTTAAAGACTTCCAGGCGCAGAGAATCCTCCAGCAAGTGACCCGTGCCCCATGCTACAGAGGAAGGCGAAAAATCTCCAGGGCCTCTTCCAATCTGCCCTGGAGGAAAATTCCTTCCTGACCCCAAATATGGCGATCAGCTAAACCCTGAGCATATGGGAAAGATTCACCAGCCAGATCTACAGAAAATTCTTTCCTGGGTAACTCGGATCAAAACTGAGCAACTCACAATTAATTCACAAGAGCTGTCACCCCTGAGCTAGTGTGTGGATGGCATGGGGAAGGGTTGGGCTGGTTCAGTTCTGTCCAACCGCGTTAGTCTGAGGGATGATGGGGGCAGGGGAGATGTTGTGGCAAGTTCTGACATGTCCCCACGTGTGGGGGGGTGGAGGTGCAGGCTCACCAGGCCCAGTGTGACCCCCTTCATGCCTGTCCCTTCTCTGTCAGGAAGAGGACTGAAGGGGTTGCGGTTCTGAACCACTCTCAGGGTCAGCCACAGCCTGTTTGAAGCTCGTGCCTTGCTCCAGGAGTGCTCCTCGCCTTCAGACTGCTCCAGTGAATGGGTCAAGTCCCAAAAAGGCAATATCTTGCCACTACTTGAGAGGACAGGACCACCCAGGACTCCATTCACTGTTTATATCCCAGGAGCACCAAGAGGCCCAGCCAAGATCAAGGCTTCATGGTTTTGGGTGCTGTACATAGGGTTACCGTATTTCAGGTTCCCAAATGAGGACACGGTCAGAGAGAGAGCTGGAGAGGGGGTACAGTTGGGGGTGCTGGAGGGGTTTGTATGTAGTGGAGGGGCTGTGTACTGGGAGGGGGTACCTGAAGGGTGCTGGAGGGGTGTGTGTATTGGGAGGAGTATTTGGGGGTGGTGGAGGGGGTACATGGGGGTGCTGGAGGGGAGGTGCATACTGGGAGGGATTACCTGGGGCCTCACTCTTGAGGTGGCGGGGCAGTGTCACTCTGGCTGGTGCAGACCCGGGATGTAGAGACAGTCACTGTCCTGATGAGCTCTCAGTCTAAAGACAGCAAGCAGCATGGGAAGGATGAGTCAGAGAGAGACAGTTAACTGTGTGCTATTCTTACATATGTCTGTGTACATACCAGTGGGCTCCCTTACCTCCCCGGGATGCTAGATCCAATGCATTCTTGCATTTACTTACAGTTTTATTGGCAAGCTGAATCAGGCCTTTTGCAGAGATTTTGTTTCCTGCCTTTAAGTAGGGTGGGCTGTAGGACAACAGAAAGGGTTAGTCCAGAGCTTCTCAAACTTTTGTACTGGTGACCCCTTTCACATAGCAAGCCTCTGAGTGTGACCCCCCTTATAAATTAAAAACACTTTTTAATATATTTAACACCATTATAAATGCTGGAGGCAAAGTGGGGTTTGGGGTGGAGGCTGACAGCTCACGACCCCCCATGTAATATCCTTGAGATCCCCTGAGGAGTCCCAACTCCCAGTTTGAGAACCCATGGGTTAGTCCATCCTGGGCTAGGCCCAGGAGTGCTCCCCATGCAGCCTGACAGCGCATGGGGGAGTGTGGAGAGCCTTCCAGCACTCAACAAATAGAGGTGAATGCCCTACCCTTCCCTCTCAGCTGTCGTGGCAGAAAGTGAGAGAAGCTGGAAGAGAGGGGACTTTGTGTGGGATGGAGTCAGAGGCAGCAAGGGCCTGACACTGCGTGAGAGCACTGCCTCAGGGTGTCGCACTGGCAAGCAGTGGGGCTGAGTTGTGATGGTGTCACATGCTGCTGTATTGGGGCCCCCAGGGTGTGAGGAAGGAGCCAAGCTGAGAATGCAGCAGGTCTGGGGCAGGGCCTCTTTGCAGAGCAGGAGTGGTGCAGAACGTATCCCCTTGGCCCTGTACAGGAGGACTGTAGCTTAGGGCTACACAGTTTATACCCATTCCATAAAAGTAACAAGCTTCTGCTGGCCCCAGGTCAGGGAGGGCTGCATAGCAGCAGCAGTCACTGTGTAACTCGCCACACCTGCCAGGAGCTGCTTTCCTCCATAGCAGGTGAGAACAGAATCCTGGCCCCAGCAGAGTGTCCTCCTCAACTCCATGCTGCTGGACAGAGGTGGGGTCTGCGTGCCCTTCTCAACAGCGGTTCAGGCAGTGACTTTCACTGATGTGCTGGCAGAGATTCTCTCCCGATTTGCCCCTGTCACCTTGCCATGCCCTCCCTGTGCAGGGAGTTTCTGGGTATCACTTGGATAAGGATCCTAGGAAGCTCCTGGGTCCCTCCATGACTTTGAGATCTCCACACTTTCTCTCCAAGGGTTAATTTCCAGTTGGCCAGCTGAAGAGCTGGGAAATGATTGTAGGGTCTCGTCACTGGCATGGAGCTCTCTGTGCTAAGTAAATTAGAAATGCAGGTGGGCAAAACAGTTCCACACAAGTGGCTGCATGGGGCCCTAAAGAGGTGCCAGGAATACAGAAACTGGCACAGGGGTGTTGTACGTAGTGCCAAAAGCTGCAAGGGCCCTTCCTTCCCTGGGAAGTGGCTGGGTCTGCAGGCACACAAGGAAGCTGGTCCCAGTATCATAGAATCTCAGGGTTGGAAGGGACCTCAGGAGGTCACCTAGTCCAACCCCCTGCTCAAAGCAGGACCAATCCCCAACTAAATCACCCTGCCCTGATTGTTATTATTGATTACGTCAACCCCCTTGGGGTGCTGACACTGCCTTTCAGGGTTCTGGTGCTGTAGGTGTTGTGGCCTGGCTGGCACATGCTGATTCTCTGTGTTCTTTCCACAGAGGATATAATGTAGAGAACATGCAGCCGGGCCCTTATCTCACTGGTACCTGGCTCAGACGCTTTCTCTCTATCCTGCCTTCTTTCTGCTGCCGATGGTTCCATAACGTCAGCCTGAAGCCTCAGAATCTGCCAACCTCTCTGGGGATTTGCCAACCTTGCCCTGTGTCCATGACGGCCCGCCCATTTCATGTGACTCACCAGCTTTGGCTCCCTCCCCCTGCTCGGGGGTTGTATATGGAGGGAGTTTGATGCCAAATCCCCCTGAACCTGCTTCAAGAGGAGCAACAAACGGCAGTTTTGTTTCACTGAAAAAGACAGAGTTTTTAACAGATTTCTACATTCCCAAGAACCTCTGGAATTTCCATGTTCCCTCTGGAGAATGCTTCCAGCTGAGTTTCCTCCATATCATTTCCTTATGCAGCTGGCGCAAGCAACAGTCTGTCTGGGACGCCCGCAGGACTGCAGCACAGCAGGAACCCTCCCCCACCCTGTTTTGTACAGCTCAGCTTTTCTGCACTCTGCTGTTAGGGAAACCCAGCACCCGAGACTGGAACGTTTGATACTTTTATGTGTAAATGAATATTCTCTGAACAGGGTAAAGTTACTCTGAGTCCCCTGGGGATTCCAACCTCCATGACTTTGTACTTTACCTCCATCCTGCCTGGGATGGCAGGAAGGGTTGCAGACTGACACTCCCTATCCCAGAGTGTAGGGCTAGAAGGCCTGCCCTGCCTGCTCCCTCTACTGATTGTGGGCCTCACTGCTTGGCCCAGCCTATGTGGCTGTCGTGGCATCTGGCTCTCTACAAGCACTGAATGTAAACCTCAGCCAGGCCCCCTCATAAGGTGGAGCAACTGGAAATGCAAACCACACCTGGGGTGGGGATGGGAGTCTTTCCTCCCCTGCTGCTGGGTCTGTTCCCTCTCTGGGGCCCTCCCCTCTCTGATTCTGTCTCAGGCCGGTGCCAAATACCATACGCAACATATATGGTGCTTTTATCTCCACTGGCATAAGCAAAGCTGTAACTTGGCATCTCTCCCTTAGGGCCAGCCTTGGAGGAGGGGCCAATGGAACAGAGGGAGGCGTTCTGTCCTGGAGCCCCCTCCACTGCAGGAGCCCTGCCCCTCACAGGCTCCAGCTCCAGGCTGTGGAGGGCTGAGCTGCCTGAACAGTCTGTAGCCTTTGGCCAAGTATCAGGAGAGGCAGGAAACAGCAGGGACTCCCCATGACCAAAGAGACATGAATCCCTCCCAGGCTGGCTTTCTTGAAGCCTCAGAGCTAGGAGTCCTGAAAGGCAGTGCCCCTTGCAGGGAATGATGCCATTTCCTGTTCCATCATAACATCCACCGTCCCAAGGCCTGAGCTGAGGGCTGAGAAATAGAAGGAAAGTCACCCAGAGTAACCATAGTGACAGCAGCACCCTCAACAGCTCCCTGGAACAGAGCTAAACCTTAGCCACACCCTGCAAGACCAATGTGCCCACATCACACCCTCTAGCTGGAGCAGAGCAAGAGGCCCTCTCAAACACACACCCTCCCCTCTTTCCCACTCACCACACCAAATCCCACGGGCTAGGGATCTGGATTTGCTGGCCAGGTCAGTGTGTCAGGTTTCCTGTTTTCCTCACAGGCCCATGGGCACAGGCTTTATAAGCCAAGAGAATTGGAAAGCATGCAGTCCTTGGCAATGCAATAAAGTTCTAAGCACTAACACTGAAAGTGTTGAGCACAAAGGTGGAGGCAACCATGAGATTGTCTCTTCAGCCACAGCCTGAAGGTGGAGTAGGAAGGGAAAACATCCAAGTACCCCTGGAGCTAGAGGAAACTGGATAGGGCACATGAGGGGGCGGGTGTGTGTGAAAGAGAGAGAAATGTCAAGGGGAAAGGGCCACTTATTAACAGAGAGGCAGCTTGCCTGAGAGATGGGGAGCAGAGTGAGAGGCTGGTATTTCACTGGGCATGGTAGAGGCACAAGAAAGCTGCTGGCACTGAAATCAGGGTCATAGTTGGGGCAGCTGTTGTTTGGAAGAGAAGGAAGGAACTAAACAAGGATATACAGATTCTGCAGGGAAAAGGGAAGAAAACAAAGTAAGTTGAAGCTGCCAAAGGGGCTTTCACAAATGCCCCAGGGGAAGCAGCTCAAGGAGGAAAGCAGATTGGCGGTAGAGTCCTGCTGACTCCAGGGGTCAGGCGTATTTTACTGCTCTCTGAAAGCTTGCTCTATAATGAGAAGGGAAGAGATTTGGGCAAGTAGGAAGCAACAAAGACTTTGTAAATATATCTTGAATAAGAGGCAGTTAAGGGGATAGTGGGGAGAGGCAAACACATACAAAGCCAGCCATTCTGGCTGGGCTGCAGCCCTGGGCACTAAGGGAATTATTTGATTCACTTACTGAACCACTGAGAATTTTTCTGAAAAATCCCAGAGAAATTGGAAGGTGTGGAGAATAGAAGAAAAGCAAATGTAGCAGTGAATTTTCTGACAGGGTGAGTGCAATCCTGGCAGTTCCTATCCGACAAGTCTAACCTCTGTTCCACTAAAATAATAGCAAATATTAAGAAAAATACACAAACACAAACCCTCCAATATCTAGAGTCAGGGTTCTCAAACGCCCAAAGCTTGGGTTACAGCTCACAGGTCTCTTATTGACACGCTTCTTGTAAGCACCACCCCCAGCACCTTCTCTCCTTCCGTTCACAATCAGCGAAACTTCATTGTAGCAATGACTGCTATTGCTTATGCAGAGAAGTCATCAGGAAAATACTGGGTGAATTTATAAATTTCTTTTAAAGCAATTTAGCTGCTAGAAACAAGGAGAAGGTGCCAACACCCAGCAACCAGCCAGTTCTCCACAGAGCAATTTGAGAACCACTGACCTAGCAGATACTGCATATGGGGGATACAAATTACAGTTTATGTCAGACAAACGTGATTGGTTTTGTTGATTGAAGTGGAGAAGGGAATACAGTAGCTGTAATATATCTGTATTTTAGTACAACATTTGATACAGTGTTTCACAAAACCTTACTGGAAAATATAATTCAAACTGGATTGGATTGGAACCCCGTGGTGCGGTTTGAGAATGTCAATGTGTTTTAATGAGGGGCCGTGCCCAGAGGGACTGGTTTGAATCTGGGATTATTTACAAAGAGCTCCTTAATTAAATTCAGAGAGTAGAGCATACTAACTTGGGAGGAGTTGCAAAGACCAAGAAGGGCAAAGAACAAATACAAGGGGATATGGAAAGGATAGAAATATGGGCAGGTTGCAACAGAGCAAGAAGCAGTCTGTAAGAATGCAGCTAATACATCTGGGGAAAAATAATTGGAAGCAGTTATTCAGTCAGCGAGATGGAAAGCAGTAATGCTGAAAGAGACTAGGGCCATCCTACAGGGAAATGTGAAGAGGAGCTTGCAATGTACAGGGAAATTTGAAGAGGAGCTTGCAATGAAATATGTAGGAAAAAACCCAAAAGCCATGATTTGGGCTGCATGTGCAGCGGTGTCGTGGAGCAGAGCGTGACAGCCCCTCGGTACAAGGCTCCATAGCAGCTATCCTCTAGAATTCTGTGCTCCACTCTAGGGCCCACCCCACCACAGACATGAAGGGCATTCAGAGAGGCAGCCAGCGATCAAGCTGTGCATAGAGGGTCTGATTCATAAGAAAGATTAAAGGACCTAAATCTGCTGATCTAATTGGGGAGGAGGGGAATATGCTGATGACAGGTAACTAGTATGCAGATCCCAAGGGCCAAAGGCTCTCCTTCCTCAGTGTGGCTGTGCAAGGGGGCTGGTGAAGGGGGGGCCATGGCTGGGTGATGTCCTGGTGCTTCCCTGCTGGCACAGTGAGGACCAGAGGGTGAAGGAAGGGACGCCCTCTGAGGCTCATTTTACTGCGGCGCCAAAGGAGCACGTTCTGCCCTGCCCCTCCCCCAGGATAGAGAAGCATGGCACAGGCCAGGATGCATCAGAGGGTGCTTGCTTGAGTGCACACTCAGGAGGATGGAGAAGAGCAAACTCTGGGCAGGCTGAGCCTCCAGCAGGACTAGCAGTGGGAACAACAGGTGGAGCTTCAGAAAGGGGGAGGTTCAGGCTTGTTATCAGCTGCATTACTGCGGCCCATCAGACGTACCAGAGTGTGGGCTTGCCGTCCCTGGGGAGCAGTGGGAGTCCCATTGCTTGGGACAAGGAGCAATTCTGCACTGGCCCACTGAGGCAGGGGTGGGAGATGGGCTGGATGCAGTCTCATCTCCTAAGTCGCCTCCAGGCACACGATAAACAGAGCTGAACCTTTCCAAAGCTAGGGCCAGAATACACACCAGCACCCAGCTGCGGAGGCTGGGTCCTGCCAGCCTAGGGCAGCAAGAACCGACAGGCACTCCCTCCTGATGAAGTGTTTGGTCAACTGCATGACGCAGGCTGGCTGGATCCCATGCCAGTTCCTAACAAGCTACAGAGCAGCTCATCCTCAGCCCCTCAGCATCCTGGGAGCACCCGCTACCCTCTGGAACAGCGCGAGGGGAGGGGAGCTGACACAGCTGGCACCAGTGCGGTCCTCCTCCCACGCACAGACAGGCCACTTCCCAACTGCTGCCGCCAGCCGGCGAACAGGGCAAGGGAGGCAACCTCTGCATGGGTGAGACAGGCCAGGGAGGGGACGTCATCTTCCACCAGAGGGCGGCAGAAGATAGCACCGAAGCTCCAGGGAAGAGGCTATGAGTGTGCCAGGCTCTCACAGAGAGGCCAGAGCTGTGGGGAGAAGTGAGGCACTCACCTACCTGGAGGCCCTCAGCTTTAGGATCACCTCCACCCTCTAGGCTTCTGCCCCCTTTGCCCTCTCAGTGGAGACACAGTGACCAGGGAGGAGGGCGCTGTGCCACAGGGGGAAGACCCAGCAGGGAGAGGCAGTCACTGAGCCCAGAGTCCTGATAGATTGTCTCTTCGAGCCCACGTCTCCTCGACAGGCTCCTCCCTCCCCAGGCTGGTCCCAGGCTGTGCCCCCTATAGGCACTATGCACAATGGCTGGGCAGAGCAGCCACCACATTAGTTATTGGAGTGGGTAGGCAGGGCTCAACTGCCTGGTTCCCACACACCCTCCCCACCATGGGAGGCTCTCAACTGCAGTCCCAGGTCCTGCTGCTGGGCAGCCTCTGCAAGGCTCCTCCTGCCCCTGCCGCCCGAGAGCCCCGTGTCAGCTCCCACCCCCCAGCATGCTGCCCAGCCCCACCCTGGCCCCGGCTCCTGGGCAAACAGCATTGGGGCACACCCAAGACATATGTCACGGAGCTGGGAGGGGCCAGCCCCTTCTTTGTAGGGCCCTGGGATGGCCCATGGAATAGTGCATTCTGTTTGGGATGCTTCATTGGCAGAAAAATATTGACAAGCCAAAGGGAGTTCACCAAAAAGCAACAACAGTTGCTGGGGGCTGGTGAGAAAAATGTAACCCTTCTGTCAGGTGGAGCCGGCAGCAACCAGGGCCGGATTCAATATCTAGGCGTTCCTTTTTAACAATACAACACAGAACCGGTTCAAGCCCCCAGCCAGTAACTTGGGAAAATTACACACCATCCCATGGGCATCTCTGAGAGGCAATACTTCCCCCTTGCAAGCACAGAGTCTGAGTGTAGAAAAGAAACTTTTAATGAAAGGAGGGATGTCACTTGACATTAATTTGGGAAAATGCCACAAGCAGGATTCATAATCGTAAAGCTGTGAGCAGGACACCCACCGCAGAGTGCGTGGGGCAGAGCTTTCCGCCCCCTGTTCTTGAGTCCTACAACCAACAGTTCCTTTTCTGTGTCCCCCTCTGCTCCCTCACCATACCCCACTCAGAGTGGTTGTCCTTGGTCAGTGAGCACCCAGGGCTCAGGGTTCACCTCCCATCCGGGGAAGAAGGCACCTTGTTTGCTCCACCATCTGAGCACTTGCTTTGGCTGGCTGCCCCATCAGCCACTGCGCCTCTCCATTAGCTATCCAAGCAGCTGCAGTTCCTGTCCTCTGGCTGCCCCTCAGCCGCTCATTGCCTTGCCGGCCGCTTGTTCTACTTGCTGCCTCACCAGCAGCTCATTCGAAAGCAGACTGTCAGTCACCTTCTGCTACTACCTGCCGCTCTGCTGTGACCTCTGCACATCAGTCTCTTAGTGATTTTCAGCAAGACTGGGAAGAAACACTGCCCCATCACAACTGATTTCAGCTCTCATTTGAGCACTTTAACATAACAAAAAGGCTCCTAATGAAGCCTATTTAGCTCTGTCTTTTAACAGTGGGGAGGAACAGGTTAAACCAGACTGGGGACCCTTAGGGAGAGTCCACCCTAACTAGCTGGGACACTTGTCCACACCCCTCTTACTTTCACAGGGCTCTGGCATTCGAGCCCCTGGCTTAGCAAGTTCCTTTCAGCTGAGGGTGGCCCTCAATCGGGATGAGCTCAGCATGGTTCTGCTCCCCTTAAGTCAGACAATGAAGATAACAATACTGATAACATTTCACTACCCCTGCATTCAATACTAAAGTGATTTTTAACCCAACACCAGCCAAAGCTGATCTCTTGGAGTGACACAGCTCCTGTCTGCTAGATACCTACGCAGAGTAGGTGCATTCATATAAATACAGTTTGCTCCTGAAGTCTCTCCCCCTCCCGAACTAGCTGTCAGAGGAGAGTTCATTCAGACCCTACTTAGAAGTTGTTGGGGGGCTGGTGAGAAAGATTCATGGGGACGCTCTGTCTAGCACAGCTTCAGAGGACCTGCTAATAGTGCAAACCCCAAGGAGAGAAGGGAACTGTCTCGGGCGGGGGGAAACAAGGAAAGACAAATGGAAGCTAAGGACCAGGAGCCACCTTCTGCCAGCAAGTTCATGAGGCTGGAGAAGAAACTCTGAGGGGGTGAGAATCGATGAAACAGTAGGGAGCAGCCTGTCACAAACAGCCCTGCCCTGGCAAGGGCAAGGAGAGGTCAAGCAGGAACATGTGTATTACTTCTAGGACCTCTCACCTGGCTGTTTCTCATGCCCCTCGGGCCGGAGGTGGTTCCTGGACACTCAGACACAATTCCCAGCTTTCAGGAGACTCTCAGCTGCTGCTCTTGCTGCCTGGTGGGTGCCATTCACCACCTGCAGCAATGTACTACACTGCCACAGTGACCAAGGCCTGGAACATACAGCCAGAACACAGAGTAACCCCATGGCTCAGAGACAGGCAGAGGCTGCCTCTTTTGTGAGACAGCCCAGAGTGGAGGAGGGTGTTCTAGTGAGCAGACCCTGGCTTAAAGGCAAGGGGGTAGAAGTGGGGTCCTTGGATGAGGAATTCACCTTCCCTGTTGTCTCGCCAGAGCCCAGGTCCTGCTCCTTTCCCATCTCCTGGGCAGGTTCTGGCAGAAGGGCCAGGGAGCAGGCGCGGGGATGCTGCAGGGATGCATGGGTTGAGTGCCGTTTGTTATCGGGCAGTTTGAGCCCAGAGTGGCCTGAGGAACGGGCTGAGGCAGTGTTGCTCAGGTCAGTGAGATGCTCTCTCTGCTGGATTCTCCAGCCCAGGCCTCCCCACCCGTTACCTGGGGAAGTGCTTCATCTGTGTGGGGATGGGCCTCCACTTCCCCCAGCCATGGCAAGGGGGTGGAGAGATGTCCCACAGTAGCAGAACCAGTAAGTGTTTCTGGGGTCCCACAGATGCCCCTGCACAGGCCCCGCATCCTAGCTTGGGCCCCCAAAATGGTTTTTCTGGCACAAAAAAGAGGGGTGTGTGGGATGCTGGCCCCCAGAGGGTACCTGTAGGTTTGGGAAGAGGAAGCAGGCCTGCTAGCTGCTCCTGGAGGAGGGGAAAGGGAGGGGATTGGGTTGGGTTGGGGGAGAGAAGGTGGTGGGTTGTCTCCTCTTACACATTCTGCTTGCCTAACCATATTCAGATTCTAGGAGGGCTCCCACTCCATGCTTTGCAAACACCTTGCTCTGGTCTTTGTCACTGTGCAACATCAGCAGCTCTTAAAACACCACAGCTGCTCTACAGCTGATGCCCAGGGCTCCTAAAGCCCAGGATCAGAGCTGAGCTGATGTTAGAGACGGGGGCAAAGCCTGTAGTGCAGGCAAAGCCTGAGGGAACGAACATGGGTGAGCTCTGGGAGGAGCCTCAGGACACTAAACTACACAGTGCTACTGGAAAATAATCCAAGCAGATCAGGGAAGGGCCAGTCCTGGGTCTGGAGCAGAGAGACCAGCAATGGTAGGGAGCAGCCGCAGTTTAGTCAGAGGGCTGGCAAGCACATGCAGGTAGCATGCAGCAGACAGAACCTACCACTCAGGTGAAATGGCACATGTATAGGCCCAGGGGAAAGGACCCTGTTGCTTTTGGAGCCCAGGCCCATTTTGTCAAGGGCAGGGATACAGCATGAGTGATTGATAGCCCCACTCTTCAGCACACACCAAGGCCTGGGGCATTCCACTCTTTAGGCCGTTGCAGCAGGGATCTTTGGGCTCTGGGGACTAGCTCACGAAAGCTTATGCTCAAATAAATTTGTTAGTCTCTAAGGTGCCACAAGTCCTCCTTTTCTTTTTGCGGATAGAGACTAACACGGCTGCTACTCTGAAACCTGTGATTAGGGGGGTTACTCCTCCCCTGGCTACAGCGGCAATCTCTTTGTACATGCTCAGTGCACTTCCCCCACAAAAGAGCTGGTTTAACACAATCTGTGGGACCCTACAGAAGAGGAGGGGGAAGCAGACTGAACTGCCATCCTCCCACCCCCAGGAGCACAAACCAGGACTGGCCTAGTGGATGGAGAAAGCAGTAAACATGATGTATCTTGATTTTAGTAAGGCTATTGACACAGTCCCACAAGACAGCCTCATAAGCAAACTAGGGAAATACAGTCTCTAGCTGAAATTATTATAAGGTGGGTGCACAGCTGGTTGAAAGACCGTACTCTAAGAGTAGTTATTAGTGGTTTTCTGTCAAACTGGGAGGATGTAGCTAGTGGGGCGGGTCCTGTAGTAGTCAATCTTTTCATTAATTCATAGTTCTAGATTCATAGATTCTAAGGCCAGAAGGGACCATTGTGATCATAGAATCATAGAATATCAGGGTTGGAAGGAACCTCAGGAGATCACCTAGTCCAACCCCCTGCTCAAAGCAGGACCAATCCCCAACTAAATCATCCCAGCCAGGGCTTTGTCAAGCCTGACCTTAAAAACTTCTAAGAAAGGAGATTCTACCACCTCCCTAGGTAACGCATTCCAGTGTTTCACCACCCTCCTAGTGAAAAGGTTTTTCCTAATATCCAACCTAAACCTCCCCCACGGCAACTTGAGACCATGACTCCTTGTCCTGTCATCTTCTACCACTGAGAACAGTCTAGATCCATCCTCTTTGGAACCCCCTTTCAGGTAGTTGAAAGCAACTATCAAATCTCCCCTCCTTCTTCTCTTCCGCAGACTAAACAATTCCAGTTCTCTCAGCCTCTCCTCATAACTCATGTGCTCCAGTCCCCTAATCATTTTTGTTGCCCTCCACTGGACTCTTTCCAATTTTTCCACATCCTTCTTGTAGTGTGGGGCCCAAAACTGGACATAGTACTCCAGATGAGGCCTCACCAATGTCGAATAGAGGGGAACGATCACGTCCCTCGATCTGCTGGCAATGCCCTTACTTATACATCCCAAAATGCCATTGGCCTTCTTGGTAACAATGGCACACTGTTGACTCATATCCAGATTCTCGTCCACTGTAACCCCTAGGTCCTTTTCTGCAGAACTGCTGCCTAGCCACTCGGTCCCTAGTCTGTAGCGCTGCATGGGATTCTTCCGTCCTAAGTGCAGGACTCTGCACTTGTCCTTGTTGAACCTCATCAGATTTCTTTTGGACCAATCCTCTAATTTGTCTAGGGCCCTCTGTATCCTATCCCTACCCTCCAGCGTATCTACCTCTCCTCCCAGTTTAGTGTCATCTGCAAACTTGCTGAGGGTGCAATCCACACCATCCTCCAGATCAGTAATGAAGATATTGAACAAAACCCGGCCCGAGGACTGACCCTTGGGGCACTCCACTTGATACCGGCTGCCAACTAGACATGGAGCCATTGATCACTACCCGTTGAGCCTGACAATCTAGCCAGCTTTCTATCCACCTTATAGTCCATTCATCCAGCCCATACTTCTTTAACTTGCTGGCAAGAATACTGTGGGAGACCGTGTCCAAAGCTTTGCTAAAGTCAAGGAACAACACGTCCACTGCTTTCCCTTGATCCACAGAACCAGTTATCTCGTCATAGAAGGCAATTAGATTAGTCAGGCATGACTTGCCTTTGGTGAATCCATGCTGTCTGTTCCTGACCATTTTCCTCTCCTCTAAGTGCTTCAGAATTGATTCCTTGAGGATCTGCTCCATGATTTTTCCAGGGACTGAGGTGAGGCTGACTGGCCTGTAGTTCCCAGGATCCTCCTTCTTCCTTTTTTTAAAGATGGGTGCTACATTAGCCTTTTTCCAGTCGTCCAGGACTTCCCCCCGATTGCCACGAGTTTTCAAAGATAATGGCCAATGGCTCTGCAATCACATCCACCAACTCCTTTAGCAGTCTCGGATGCAGTGCATTCGGCCCTATGGACTTGTGCTCATCCAGCTTTTCTAAATAGTCCCGAACCACTTCTTTCTCCACAGAGGGCTGGTCACCTCCTCCCCATGCTGTGCTGCCAGGTGCAGTAGTCTGGGAGCTGACCTTGTTCGTGAAGACAGAGGCAAAAAAAGCATTGAGTACATTAGCTTTTTCCACATCCTCTGTCACTAGGTTGCCTCCCCCATTCAGTAAGGGGCCCACACTTTCCTTGACTCATCTAGTCTGACCCCTGGATAGCACAGGCCATAATGATTAAGGCCTGGTCTACACTACAGCGTTCGGTCGATTCAAGGCAACATATGTCGACCTAATTCTGTAAGCGTCTACACTAAAATTTCGCTCCCACCAATGTAACTGCCCTGCTATGCCAACCAAATAACTCCACCTCCATGAGAGGCACAGAGTCAGTGTTGCTGAAGTTAGGTCGACAGAGTGTCAGTGTAGACACTACATTGCCCACATCAACTGTTACTGCCCTTCAGAAGCCATCCCACAATGCCCCACACTGACAGCACAGTCAGAACAAGCACTCCGGGTGAGGACACGCACGGCCGGCACAATGAGCATAGTGGTTACACGCATAAGCGATTTAATTACTGCGGCAGCTGTACGCCAACGTAATTTACATTAAGTTCGTAGTGTATACATGGCTTTAGATAAAGGCATGGAGATGCGCTTTCAAAATTTGCATGTGACACCAAGCTGGGAGGGGTTGTAAGCACACTGGAGGACTGGATTAGAATCCAAAATTACCTTGACAAATTAGAGCATTGGTCTGAATTCAACAAGAAGAAATTCAATAAAGTCAAGTGCAAAGTACTACACTTAGGAAGGAAAAATCAAATGCCCAACTAAATAATGGGGAATAACTGACTAGATGATAGCACTGCTATAAAGGATCTGGGGTTATAGTAGATCAGAAATTGAATAAGAGTCAGCAATGTAATGCAGTTGTGAAAAGACTGATACGATTCCGGGGTGTATTAACAGGAGTGTCATATGTAAGACACAGAAGGTAATTGTCCTGCTCTACTTGGGACTGGGGAGGTCTGAGCTGGAGTAGCATGTCCAATCCTGCGCACGACACTTTAGGAAAGATGTGGACAAATCAGAGAGTCCAGTGGAAAGTAGCAGAAATTATCAAAGGTTTAGAAAAACCTGCCCTGTGAGGAAAGGTTAAAAAACCTGGGTGTGTTTAGTATTGAGAAAAGACAACTGGGTTGGGGAGACCCTGATCACAGTCGTCAAATATGTTAAGGGCCGTTCTAAAGAGGGTGGGGATCAATTGTTCTCCATGTTCTCCTTAACCTCTGAGGACAGGACAAGAAGCAATGGGCTTAATTGGAGCAAGGGCGGTTTAGGTCAGACATTAGGAAAAACTTCCTGTCAGGGTGGTTAAGCGCTGGAATAAATTCTCTAGGGAGGTGGTGGAATCTCCATCGCCAGAGGTTTTTAAGAGCAGACGAGACAAACACCTCTCAGGGATGGGCTGCCATGAGTGCAGGGGACTGGACTAGAAGTTCTCTGATTCTGTGTCCACTGAAGGTAGAACAAGGAGTAATTGGCTTCATATCTTCAGCAAGGGAGATCTAGGTTAAATATGAGGAAGAACTTTCCAACTCTCAGGGCAGCTAGGCTCTGTAATAGGCTTCCAAGGGAGGCTGTGGGATCCGGATCATTGGAGATTTTTAAGAACAGGTTGGACAGACACTTAGCGGGGATGATCTTCATGTTAGGTCCTGCCTCAGTGTTGGGGGGTTGGACTTGATGACCTCTCAAGGTCCCTTCCAGCCTGACATTTCTAAAATTCTGTGATGCACAGAACTACTTGAAGGCAGGCAGGGCAGACACAACCCCAGTGACTCTACTCAGACTGGGGTACTCCTTAGTCATCTTGTCCCCATCTCTACTGGCCCCTGCTGTCCCTCAATACCCTGCTGGTTTATCTTGTACCCATCCTCTGTAGAGAAGCTGCAGGGTGAGCCAATGTGCTGCCCCAACTGAGGCTGCTACAGACCCCAAAGACAGGGCAATGCTGATGAGTCTGTGCTGTGGGGAAAGTTCTGCAACAGGTAGGATGCCCAGGAACCTGGCACTCCCAGCAGGCCCCAGTCTTGCTGGTGCTGATGCATGCTCACAATTTATCACGAACATAGTGCCACAGGGGGGCCTGCTGCTTTTTGCACAACTCTGCAAATAGGGCCCTGCCCCAGGCTGATGAAATGTCAGCCCCCAGGCTGGTGCAGAAAGCCCAGGCTAAATCAGGAGAGGGGTTGCTATGCAGCAGTCTCCATCCTCAGTGAGGGTGTGGTGGTTGCATTCTCCTAGCCTGGGTGAGGGGCAAAGACAGCTCAGTGCCCTTCACTGCCTTTGGCTGGATGGCAGGTGAGGGACAAAGGATGAGTCTGAAGAGGAGCAACTGGTGAAAGGCAGCCAGGGTCTGGGACAGGAACGAGGACATCTGTAAAGTCAGAAACGGGAAACCACACTTCACAGTTTCTCATTTCTCAGCACAAGTGAGGAAATGAGATGCTCCCCAAGCCGCTGCCGCATCTCCACGGTGACTCACTGTTACACCTGGAGCTGGGGCTGTCAAGAGCATTCTCCTGCTGTTGCCATGGAAAGCCAGCGAGTGTAACTATGGAGATGATGATGTTGCTGGCACTATGGCAGCACTGGGGGCTGAAGGGAGGGTAGACTGGGTAAGGGGATGCTTCCAGACAGCTTAAGATTTGGTTTACAGCTTTATTTAAGATTCAGCCCCACTCAGATGGCCAGAGAATTCAGGAACCTGGGAATGACAGACAGAGGAGCTTTGGTCTCTAAAGCAGCAGCTCCCGTGCACATGAAGTCAACAATGGGCAGGGTCTGATACTGTCTGTGGAAGAGTGAAGAGTGCCAGCAGGTCTCAGCCTAGTTCTTAGTGGGCAAGTGGCCATGTCACAGATCATAGTCACAGCAGGCCTATCAGGTCCCTGCCTGTTGGCAATCTCGCCAGCGAGACCAAGGCCTGACTGGGCCCCAGATGCTGCATGTAGAGAAGACCTTGGATGGCTGGATAAAGGCCCCTGAGAGGGGACAAGGGCAGGAGTTGCCTCTGGGAAGCTCATGCTGCTGCTCTGGGCAGTGCTGGGGATCCAGGTTCTGAGGGCTCCACCCAGACCAAGAGAGACCCTGTTCTGTTCCCTGCTGTGCAGCAAGACACACTGACAGGAGCCACAAGGTGGGCTCAGGGCGCTGAGCTGGAGCCATCTCTCATTTGGGCTTGGGTGCAAGGGTGGGACCCAGCTGGCTACTTCCAGTGACAAAAACATTCTCTGGGCCCAAGAGTCCAGCAGTGTTGCTGCCCCAGCAGCCCCTGGGCGCCTGAGGCCATCCCTTCGGTGACTGACTGTGGGGTTTGGCGGGGGTGGGGGAGACTGAATGTCTAAGAGCAGCGCTTGGCTTTTGAGTGATGTGTTGGAGGACAGCTGTGTCAGCCTCACTCTGGGAAAGGCCAGGGATTCCCATTACTGCCCCTGAATACATCCCTGCCTGACACCCAGCGAGAGCTGTGGCCACTGGCAACACAGCTATTCAGACAGAATCAAGTCCACGTGCGGAAAGATGAAAGGGACCTGAATTTCTAGCTGCTTCCGCAGAGAGATGAGGAGAGGCAATCTGGAGAGTCATGCTGGGCCCAGCCCCCACCTGGGTTTCTTCCTGGGGAAGCTGTAACCGGAGGAAAAACCCGCTGTCTTTAGTTCTCTCCTTGGGCTGCGCAGTGGGGTGGCTGCTGCCGCCTCTGGGAAGACAGATGCTGCCTCCAGGAGTCTCCAGGAGTTTGGATCTGGATCAAGCTTTCAGAGGGTTTCTCCAGCCTAGTCCTGTACCCGACCTCCACAGCTCTTCTGGCACTAGAGCCCTGGGGTTTGGCGCATGGCGTCCGCAGGCTGAAGTCTCAGTCCTTTACTGTGCGATTCCCTTGGACATAGACGGGTGGAGCGAGCAGCAGAGAGAAGCTCCCTGGAAACAGGCTCTGGCCTAGATAGTCCTACGGCAAACCCACTGCCCTCGGTGTGCCTGCCACCCCGCGTGGCTCCATCTCCAACAAGAGCCTGAGGGTTAGAGGTGGGGCCAGAAACAGGCAGGGCCGGGATCTGCAGGGGCTAGATGTCAAGAATGGTAAGAGGCTTGACCCCTGGTCCCAATCCTTTTGCAACTGCTCCAGTGCCCTGCTCCTTCCTCAGGCTCAGCAACACCCACACTCCTGTGGCTTGTAGAGTGTCTGATAATCGCCAGCATGGGAGGAGCTCTCAGCACTCAGCCTTTGCCTAATCACTGATCACCCTCTCACAGAGCCCAGCCAAGGCCCAGCTGTGCCCCTAACCCCCATCTCCCCTGCGATAACGCACCAGGTGAGTGGGTGGCTGGAATGGAGGAAACATGGCCACCACTGACAATGAAAATGGCCTTGGCTGTTGGACGGGATTCCCCTGCCCCTCCCCTACCTCACTAGCTGGCCTCATTCAGCCAGCAGAGATCTGTCTGAGCCACCACCCTGTCCTGGCAAGAGGAACAGATACGAGGCTCTTCTTCCCCGAGACGCAGCTGGGGTTCTGTGGGGGAGGTGTGCCAGCTCTCAGGCCTGGAACAGTACAGGGCTGCCCTGGGGGAGGGGGTGGGGCAAGTGGAGCAATTTGCCCAAGGCCCCGCCCGGGCCCCACAGGGGCCCCCACGAGAGTTTTCAGGGGCCCCCACAAGAGTTTTCGGCGGCACTTTGGCAGCGGGGGATCCTTCAGAGCTGCCGAACACAAGCGGAGTGAAGGACCTGCCGCCACTTCTTTCGCAATTCGGCGGCGGGGGTTCTTCCGCTCCATGTTTTCAGCGAAGTGCCCTGAAGACCCGGGGCAGAAGGACCCCCGCGGCTGAAGACCCCAGGCCCCTTGAATCCTCTGGGCAGCCTGGAACAGTACCATGTGCCCTGGACCTAGCAGGGGACGAGTTAGGGATACAGTGATTGCTTCAGAACCAAGCTTGTGTCTGCTTGGTCCTTGAAGTGTCTGCCCATGCCAAGGCATGGCTGGGTGGA